>NW_022589729.1:12063964-12527379 GCF_004348235.1 Phoca vitulina | reverse complement strand
AAAAAAAAAAAAAATTTAAAAAAAAAAAAAAAAAAAAAAAAAAAACATGGAAATGCAAAGAGGAAGAGGAATACTAAAAATAGCAAATATGTACAAGTACATACAAGTGAATATCAACTGCACAAAATAATAATGTGATGTGGAAATTATATATATGTATATAGGATTTTAACATATTATAATAGTGTAAAAATGGGTGATGAATGTAAAGAGTTAATATTCTCAGTATTCCAAGGTGCTGCCATTGTTAAGGATGTGTTAAGAGATATAATTGATATTAGAGTGATATAAATCAAGGATATATATTATAATCCCTGGGATAACTCTAAAATAAGGGAAACTATTTAATTGAAATCTAGAAGAAGAAAATCAAATAAAAATTATTTGATTACCCCTCCCCCCCAAGAAAGACAATAAAGTAGAAAACAAGAGAAAAAATCATCTGGATCAATTAGATAAATACAGTGTAAAGGGAAAGGTTTAGATCGTCTTTTTAATAAATTGTGTTAGGTCAGATATAATCTCACTATAATGGTTATTATATTAAATATTTTATTTTTCTTATTACATTAAATATTCTAAATAAAAGACCACAGGACTGGTTAAAATAACACAGCAATAATAATAATAGTAGCAATAAAAGATTATTTGCTACTTACTAAAGACATGTTAAGGCCATAGATAACTTGAGGTTAAAGGGTGGAAAAATATGTAATGTAAACATTAGCCAAAAAATATTAAATTGTAATGCAAGATATATTTACTGAAATAAAAATATTTCTTGATAATAACATAATGAATACAACAGGAATATATATATCATAATTATTTATATGAACTACAAAATAAAAATTGTACCCCACAAGTTAAATAGTCAAGTTAGACTTTATTTAAGACTATTGTAATAAAGGAAAGAGACTTACAGTAGGAAAGAGACGTTGAACTCAAATCCTCTGAAACAAAAGGCAGGAGGATTTTCAAAACACTGGGATTACCTCAAGGAAAAGTACTAGAAGACATGAGCAAGAAGGCTGGTCAACAGATTAGGCTAGCTGTGTTTGCTAATTGTCCCTTATATAAGCTTGTCTTTTACTTTCCCACGGAGACTGAAAGATAGATGAGCTAGCTCCTTTTTCTGGGATGATTATATTTCAAAGTGATGACTCCCAGATCCTTGGGAAAGACATTATGGTTTGTAAAAGATTTACATCTTAAAAGGGACGCAGAAAGAATTTACAATTCCAAGTTTTCGGACAAAAAGGGAGATCAGGGGCCTGTTGTCTAGAAGAAATTTGTTTAAAATTTAATCAAGCTGAAAATAATGTTGTGAATCCCAAATACTGATTGTAAAATACAAAAAAAAAAAGAAAAGAAAAGAAAGAAATTTAAAACTTCTACAATCATATGATTTCACTCATATGTGCAATTTAAGAAACAGAACAGATGAACACAGGGGAAGGGACGGAAAAATAAAACAAGATGAAATCAGACAGGGAGACAAACCATAAGAGACTCTTAACTATAGGAAACAAACTGATGGTTCCTGGAGGGGAGGTGGGGATGGGGATGGGATAACTGGGTGATGGGCATTAAGGAGGGCACTTGATGTCATGAGCATTGGGTTTTATATGCAACTGATGAATCACTAAACTCTAACTCTGAAACTAATAATACACTATATGTTAATTAATTGATTTAAAAAAACTTCAATCAAAAACACCATTAAAAATGAGAAGGCAATTTATGTAAAGGGAGAACATATTTGCAATACATTTGTCAAACCAAGAACTCATATGGATGATATATACAGAAATCCTTCTAATCAATTAAAAATCAATAAAGAAATGGTCAAAATATTTCAATACCTTGAAAAAGAGGAGCTCCAAATGGAAAATAATGATATGACAAAGTGTTCAATAACTTTGTAATCAGAAAATAGAGTCATAAAGTCTCCCATGATAGCACTACACACCTACCAGAATGGCTAAAATTAAAAAAAAAAAAGAGAGAGAGAGAGAGAGAGAGAAGAAAAGGAGAGAGGGAGTAAAGGGAGGAGAGAGAGAGAAAAAAAAATAACTAGTGAGAACTTAGAACAACTGGAACTCTTACATAATAATGCCGGGTGTATAATTAATTTTGGAAAAAAATATCTGCCAGCCTCCACTAAAGGCAAATACATCATATCCTTTAACCCATCAATTTCATTCCTAGATAGAAATTTAGAATATGTACATATTCACAATAAATATACAAAAATATACAAGAATGTTCATAGTAACATTATTCTCCACACTCTGAAAATGGAAATTACCAAAATGCCTATTGAGACAGGAAGAGTAAAAAGTCATGGTATTCTATGAAGCTAAGTGCATACATGATCTACCCAGAATGTTAGGAATAAATCTCTTAAGTATCAAATTGAAGAAAGGAAACCAAACTCAAAAGTATATATACTATGTGATTCCATTTATATTAAGTATAAGAATAAGCAAAGTTCGGCGGCCACGGCAGTGCGGGCCCGCGGCTTCTCCCTGCTTGGTGGCGGTCTGAGCCGCATGCTGGCGCAGGGCGGGAGCGCAGTGCTGCGGAGGGTCCCGGGAGCAGCCAGGCGCGTGTTCCGGGGCTGTCGGAGCAGCGGCGTGAGTTGTTTTAGGGCTTCTTTCCAGAGCGAGGATAGCCTTTTCCAGATTGTGACCAGCAGAGAGAAGAGAGTCCATCTTCCAGAGGTCGCCACTGTCTGCCTCCCCACTTGTCCCCATCCTCAGTCATCTTTTAAATAATGTAGTTACACATTAGTTGTCTAATTCTTCATAGTGAATGTGGTTTAATCTGACATCATTCCTGTTGACTTGAAATTTGAGCCTTAGTGTTATTTTTATTGAAAATTATCTTTGAGTTTGATAAACTCTGTTTTAAATTAACAGATTTATTGTCAGTTTCTGAGCTACACAGAGCCTTAAAAGAAAACCGAAAAAGCATTTTTGATTATTTTTCATATTTTTGACTAGATACCTATACGAATGGAACATATAAGTACTTCTTTAATGAAGTATTTAATTGGAATTTCAAGAAATAATCTTTGGCAGAATTTGAAAATTACAAAATGTTGAAGTATCATTTAAGCTTTCTCTCATTTTTAAGATTTACAGTGAGTTTTTTTCTTACTTCCTCATGAGATATTAGATCTTATTAATTGGAAGAAAATATATTAACTGTCAAAGAAATAAATAAGCCCTTATATTTGTTGCAGCTTATTGTTTCTTGAAATGAATTATCTAAATAGCCAAAAAGTTAAAAATGGAAAAAAATGATAGTGATTAAAAAAATAAATAATAAATAAATAAAAAAGAATAAGCAAAGTTCATCTATTCTATTCCAAGTCAGGGCTTTGGTACCTTTGCTGAAGCAGGGCTGGTGTGGTGGATGAGGGTCGGAATTGCTTCATTGGTGCTAAAGACTCATGATTCCTGGCTCCAGAGTCTGGCTACATGGTATGTTCAGTTCAATATGTAATTGGTCAAAAATTAATCAGGAATATTCAGTGGCCAGAGGTTTTGAACTACTAGTTAAAAGCTAGTGCTAATTAAAGTCAGAATTTTTACCAACATCACCACCTCCCCACCATCTGCCACCACTTAAAAAAAAAAAAGAAATCAGATTTTTTAATCTTAACTCATATGTGGGCTGCCCAACTAAGGTTTAAAACCAGATTCTTACCATACTGGTTCAATTGTGTCAATGTTAGGAAAACAATAATTTATGGAATAAATCTATATTTTGGATGATATTTCTGAAACTATTTCTAATATTGAAAAAATTTGTATTTAATTATTTGTTCCAATTTAATTATTTATTCCAGTTGGTATGCAGCATATTTAGCTGATTCATATTGAATTTGAGGAGTGGCCTTATTTTGCTGTAAATTTTCTGATTCATCGTAGATAATATTGAGCGTTTTTTTTCAATGTCAATGTATAAAGAATTAACCCAAACTTTTTACTAGTACATTACATCTTTAATGAAACCACATTCATTTACCCACACTTGGAACGAAACAATAGGTAAAATATTGTTTTTACTGGACTCCTTTTAACACTAGTAAAATGTATCAAAGAGCATATTTGACAGTTTTGAGAAGAGCTTTTTTGAGAAATAAAACTTCCTCTATTTTTTTTTGCCTCATAGAAATAAACAAAATATAAGAAGTAATGAGGCAGATACTGCATTGGGAAAAGGTTTTCAAATGTTCTCCCCACCCACAGGCTCCTATAACTTGGTAAACTTAATTCTAAGTACTTTGATTGTAAAGAAATGCACCAATTTATTTCATTTGCCTGATGATTAAGAATGATGATTAGGTTACTTCAAATATTTAATTTAACTGAACCTGACAATTTTTTAATGCAAATAATTAATATACCAAAAATACATTTTTATTAAAGCTGAAGAAAAAATCAGTTTGTATTTATTTTATCAGATTAGAATGTACATCAAAATATACAAAATTCTTCCTTAAACACAGATAACAACACGAAGTGTGAAAATGTGTATAGGAGTATATAGTAACAATATGGAGTGCTAATACCAATTACCACACAAAAAGGAAGAAAATAAATCGCAGATTTTATCGGGTCAAGATAACTTGTTTATAAATACCTTTCTGTTTTGTGTGTTTTCTATTATCACCAAGTATAAAATTAAATCATTAGACCAGATTAGTGTAGAATGCTTAGCCATTTTTTATGTTTGATTATTTATGATTCATTTTGTTCTGTAATACAAGTCCTGTAAAAATACATTTTACAGCCTTCCAAAAAAGTGTTAGAAAATTTCAAAATAGAATATGTTTTCTTTCATATCTTGCAACCTGAGAAAATTTTGGTTGTAAGAACTATATTTAAATAAATTCATTCTCTACCTTAATATTTTCAGAAATAAATTAATGCTGTTTAATAAGAAATAATGGTGGCATATATATGTAATGATTGTAGTGAAAGAATAGAGATAGGATAAAGATATAGGGAAAGACATGGGGAAATATAGATGCAGACAAAAAAATGAAACACACAGGAATAGTAACCAAACAAACTGATTTATGTGTTTTGTTTAATTAGATAAAAACAATTTTGTTGCCAATTACTTAGAGATCAATTCTACCCAGGTCTTGATCAATAATTCTAACCTAATGAAAAAACTGGAAGTCCTTACAGTTTTACAGATATATCTAAATAAGTAAACCCCAATTTTATTTTGATTTGAATTATGTAACAATTTACTAAAGTTAGCAGAAAAATAAAGAACTACTGCATAGGTAGCAATATAGTATCTTTTTCATATAATATTCTGAATTATCCTTAATTGTTCTTTGGATAAATAAGAAATTTAATGATTTAAGCTATAACTATAGAATATAATGATACAAGTACTAATTTTTAATTAATAATTAATCTTAATAAAAAATAAAGGGCTTGGTTTACATAGAGCACAAATCCTTTAGAATTTTTTTGACATAACATCTTTGCTCTTTGGAGAAATTGTGTTATCACCTGGTGTGTGGGCAGTCTAAGGTGTATTGTATGCTGTCAACATAAATCTTTATCGAATCATGTCCTATTAAATGTAAGGATATTCATTTGATAAACCAAGAATGGCAGCTAGAGGCCACCTTGTAGTGGAAATTGTCTAGGTGTTACTTCTAAACACTGTCCGTTTGACACTTCGTCTGAAAAATGGATAAACTTTCTAATGCTATCATGGCAAAATGTATGTACTATAAAAGTTGAGTTAACTCGATTTATAAATGTTAAAAAATAATTATTTATTTCCTCTTGGCTTTTTTAAAATGTAGATTATTATTAATTTTTCCCCAAAATAGTTTCTCCCTTAGATGATAGTTAACTATAGGTTTATAGAAAAACAATATTTTCCAGAGAAAAATAAGTATCTGTGAATAAAAAATTTGAATTTTAACTAACTGTCCAGTAACTGTCCATGTCATAATCTTTAATAAAATCTTACTGTTTGCTGCTCAGTATTCATTCCTGTTCCCTGACACTAAAGTATCCCAAATTTTCTTTGAGGAACCCCCATTCCCATTCTTAGTATTGCAGTGTATGGTACTCAGCTCATACTGAGATCCAGATGCTGTCTGATTAATGCAAGCAAATCACAAGAATCCATTCCCCTAGCTACATAGATCAGCTTAAGACACATGAAAAATTGGGTCAATGAGACCCAAAAATATATTTCCTGGGAGTATTTGAAGGAGATAAAAGATTCCTAATTTTTCCATAATAGCTGTGGGGAATTCTATTAATTTTTCTTTAGATTTGAAAGAAGAACATAGTCATAAGACCAGTAGAGAGTCTTGCAACCATAAGAGTTGTTTGAGCCTTGCAAGGTGGAAAATGTATTTCTTTGGTTATATCCTTGGACTGTTAAATCACTCTTGCTATAAGCTCACCTCTTCTTTAGTTTCAGTTACATGAACCAATAAATAAACCAAAAACATGGCTCCATTGTGCAGCCAATTATAGATGATCTGCCATACAGGACAGGCTAATAATACTGCAATAATAAAGAAGCCCAAAATATCCTTGGATTATAATATTAAATATATTTATTCCTCACTTGACCATTGCAAGTTTGCTGAGGATTTTGCTCTCTCTCTTCATTCTAAGACTCAGGCTGGCAGACCAACCCCCATGTGGAAAAGTGATCACCATGAAGAAGGAAAACAACATGGCATACTATGTGTATACTAAGTCTTAAAGCTTAGCCAGAGAGTGATACATAACACAAATGCTAAATTTCATTGGCTAAAATGAGTTATCCTTGCTTGTCTCAAAGAGGGTTTTTCCTTAAAAGAGATCCTTAATATTTATTTAAAAAGCTGTAATGACTCTACACTCCCTTGTTCTGATCACTAAGATATTCAATTCCCTCCTCTTCTCAGATGCAGAACACACATACCCCATCCCCATGAGAGACAGAACATAAGTCCCATCTATTACTGGGTCCAGTTCAATGAAGTGATGCTTGGCAACATCTTGATTCAATCTAGATGTGTTTTTTTTTTTTTTTTTTTTTTTTTTACAGAGACATGAACCCAAAAGCAAGTCATGTATGCCAGACATACCATACACCAAGGTAGAATCAACCAGAATTATAGTAAGCACTTCTACCCAGAAAGGGAGAAAACAAGGAACACAAAGCAAACTGTTGTAGCAATTATGAAATTCTATTCAGAAGACATTTTGAGGGCCTCAAACCTAGGGGTGACTATTCCTTGATTTGTCCTCAATTTTTCTCTCTGGGAGTGGCTCACTTGTCTACTATTTCCAAATTCCAATATATGTGTGATCTTTCTATTCCTTTTCCTCCTTGGCCACATGTGAGGTGAGAATTGGAAAATGTGACTAAGGAACAGCTTTCTCAGTCTGCTTTCTGCCCAAACATTAAGAACCCAAGGTCATTTGAAATCTTAAATTTCAGATTTTTTTTTTTTTAAACCTGCAGTCATGGTTTCTTTGGAAGTACAACTTATGTAAAAACTTATTGGTCCTTTATCCATTTGAATTCAATCAATTCCATGGATCAATAGCCACATCCACAGTTTGCCCTAAAGTTGTTTTCCATATTTGCTATTTTTCTTTTCTTTTTCATCTTATTTCCCTTCCTACCTCTCTCATTTAATCATGGGAATTTATTAGACTTCTTTATCTGTGCCTTGTCCAATTAAGAATATTTACTGAGTATTACACCTTTTACTGGGCATATTTCCTAAGACTAATTCATCTATTTTTTGAGCATGACAAAAACATGGAGGCCAGACACTATATTTTATATTTGCTATGGGATTGACTTATAATCGGCCATTGTTTTAATATTGGGAATTGAGAAGCAATTGCCTCTTTCACCTCTACTTGATTCATTGCTTCTCTATTCAGTCCCTTTTATTTCTGCTTTCAAAACTCATGAATTCTTTTCTAAGTTTGAGATAGCACATCAGACAGAAAACCTAGATAATGCTACAAAAATGCACAATCAAAAATTTGCTTTGAAGTATGACATTGCAGTTTATTTTTTCCTCATCCCACTTGTCCATTTTAAGTTGGCTACAGAGTCCTCTTTATGTCTCTTCACTCCAGGACTTGGGCTGATGGTGCAGCCTCACCCTGGAACCATGTGTCTCTGTGACAGAGGATAATACTACCTTGCCATACCTTACCAGAAGCAGTCATTGGACAGAACTAACATTCTATTTTCTGACATTTTCCCTGGCACCTTGAGTTTATTGGGTACATGATCTTCATCCTCAGTTACCACAGGCAACAGTTTTACTAGCTGTTTCCCCACTGCTTAACCTGGATTATCATTATTCCAGCTCTGATAAAGTGCCCTTGACACATTCATGATCCACTAAGTCAGTGTTACAACTGTAGGCTTTTGCTTTCTCCAGCACTAGCTCTCCCTTCCATTTCCATTTCTGGCTCCCATTTCTGTATAAGTCAACATCAGCTTGGTAACACTGCAATAACAAAGACCTCTAAAATGTCAGCCATCAACAAAGTTCACCTCTCGCTTATCCTGCACGCCCACACAGGTTAGCTGGGCTTTGCACTTTGCACTCCTGGATTAAGACTGAAAGGCAGATGGCCACCTGGTGTGGTTTGCTTATGGAGGAAGTGGAAAGAGTGTGGTAAATTGTCACTGGCTCTTACGTGACTTGCTGGGAGGCAATTCACATTTCACATTACCTCTGATCACATTTCATAGCCAAGCCTAATTTCAAAGGAAACAGAGAAATGACATTTTACCATACGGCTACAAAAGAAAAGGATCCAGACCGAGTACTTGTGAACACCCGAAATGTCAGCCACCATTGGTTTTCAGATACAACTAAAAACATCATATTCTATATCATCTAACTGGATAATCTTAGTTGGGAATATATGTTTTGCTCTTGCTGTCTGAAATTCTACAGCCTTCTATTTAACAGGGATAGGAGAATGTGAACTTTGACACATTCAGTCCACTGTTCCCACCATTTTGTCCAAACTAAATACCTGATCATCAGATAAACAAGCATTTTCAGTAAAAAGTTATGTGATCATTAGCAGGTCATTTAATCTCCTAAAATTTTGACTACCTCATTTTTCATTCACTTACCTTATTTAGATTAAAGGAAATAGATATAAAATTCTCATTCTAAATTAACTATCACATATAGTATTGCCTTCTATCAGGTAAAGCTTTTTTGGCAACCATATGCTTATATGTATAATGTACTTATTTTAAAGGGATTGGTAATTGGACTACAAGAGTAAGGGAAAGAAAACAAGCTTTTTATAACATGAAGTCTCTATAGTGAGTTTTACAATATCTATGTATGTTTTAATTTATTGTGATAATCTTTTATTGGATACACTGTAACTTATAGATATCCTCAGCACTAAAAAAAGTATTCAGCTTCAAGACTGATATAGCAAAATCAATTTGGTTTTCAACTGCTCTCTGTTCTGATTGGTTAGCATTTCTGCTCTGATTCATCAATGCCTAGCTGTATCATATTTAATATATTATGAATATCACCTTTGCCATTACCAAATTTTATTCTGTACTTCAATTAATTTTTTAACATCATCTGAAATAAGATGGCTGTAGAGTGCCAAGCAGGTGTTTTATGTAACTATTCCCGATTTAGATCCCAAAAGGCTCTCTGCCAAACGCAATCTACCTGTTCTAGCTTGCCTGATGTATTTCCATACCTAGATCAGTGTCATCATCCCAACTCTAAAAAGAGTTCAGTGTTTCTTGAGGACAGAGACCACTATATCTCTTTTTGTCATTATACAAAAAACTAGTAAAGTGTGCTATATTTAGTACAAACACTGTACATCACAATATATGTTGATTGACTGACAAATGAGATAACAAAATATATGTGTGGCCAGATATTGCCCAGGAATTAATTTCAATCTACCTCATTCACTGTCACTGACTGTAATACCACTCATCTTTTCAAGGGGTATACTCTAAAAAACAATGCTAAAATACAAAAATACTTTGCCTCTTATATTGTATTTTTTTTTACCTAGGTATTTTGAGGGATTTTTTTTGTCTTATTTTCTATCACTCAAATCTGAATAAGAGCATGAACTGCCATGTATTTCTCCTCATAATAAGACGATAGATGATATAGATGCAGAACAAAAAGATGTAATGCTTTTTCCATCAGTTTGAATTTATTTGTTATGGAGAATTATCTCTCAATATATGCATGTGTTTGTTCTAAAGCTATCGTAGTCAGTATTTATTAGAACTCATAATTTGGTCATCTATCTGGCTTAGTCTGAAACAAATCATTCAAGGCTTTGATTCAGTATCATAAAAACGAAATAAGTGGTGACTTCATTAAGTGTTTTATTGTTTGTTTTCTCATATAGACATAGACTGTGGCAAAGAGAGATTAATAAATAATACTGTGTGTTCAGAGAATTTTTACTGCTACTGTATGGTCGGTTTTATAAGAATATATGTGATGACCTTCCAAGGTTGTGTGCGCTTTACGCTACCTTTTGGGTCATTTTGATAAAGATGGTTATTTGTGTCAACTATAAACTGTAGGAAGCCAGGACAAAGGCTTTGAGCACTCACTGCATTCATGCCTTCTACAGTGACCTCATAATGCTCACATAGACTTTGTTAAAATTTTCTAATGTCATATACTCAGTATTTTGTACATTAACTATTCCATTGTATACAGATAATGTCTTGACAGTATTCCCTTATTATGACAAACTAAAAAGTAATTCTATTCATCCCTTTTCAGAGATTGAGCCATGTATTTTAAAATTTCATCATTTTGCTAAAGCAAATGAATCAACTCTTTATATGGATGCAGAGTTAATCTTGTTGTCTTTTACGTGAAATGCTTCATCACTTATTTCACTGGTAAATGAAGACAGCAGTATGTGGAATTTTAACCTAGGTTTTTAGATACATGCACATAATCTAATGGTAGAACATTAGAAATTAACATAAAGTCAAGGTATAGCCCATAAAATTTTTATTTGGTCATCAAATCTTTAAAATTAGGTATTTAAAGTATATAGCAAAATTTCCAAATCGCCAAATGAAATTGGTATGTAATATAAAGTTGTCACTCGTGCTCTTCAGTAAATATTTCTGGCTCTCATCCTTATGGGCCCGTAAGAAAATTGACCTTGCATCACCCTTGAAGTTAGATATGGCCATGTGACTTGTTTTGATAAAGGAAATGGAAGAGCAAACAATGTCATTCTCTAGAGGAAACCCTTCAGAGCCAGACACAGTTTGTTAGGTTTGCTTCCTCTGCCAAAGCAATTGATGATGTTTCAGATGGTAAAGACTCTGATGGTTTGTGTCACTGAAGGGACAATCCGCAGTATAACCCCAGCCACACTGTCATGGATATGTGATGTGAGCAAGAAATAAATCTTTTTTGTGAAGTCTAGCAGTATTTTGGTATGTTTGTTATGTTGGAAAAACGTAGCCTATGCTGACTTTCATATAAGAATAGACTATACTTGGCATTTCGCTGTAAGTGAAAGAAACATGGATACTGGTGTTGTGATTTATTTATCTAATTTTAAAAAAGTAATATTATGAGACTTTCAGTTTGATTGCTCTTTCTAAGAAAATATGATAAATATTTCTTACATTTTCTGAATTTATTATTTAATGGATTTCATAGAAAATATATAGACCATTTAGACACAGTTTATACCTTATGCACTTTACTCTTTAAAATAACCCTGCAAAATACTAATATCATGCTTGTACTTGGCTTTCATTTTACAGATAAGAAAGCTGGGGCTAACGCATGCTGTAATTTGTTCAACACATCTAATATATGGTAGTTAGAATTTAAGATATGATCTAGAGGTTGCAATAAACCCCTTATGATCAAAACTGAATACATGTAGGCAATGCTTAAGATAGACACAGAAAATGACATTGTCATTGTGTGTTATATATATTTATATGAAATATGATATTGATAACTAATTCCACATGTCCTAAATTCACCTAAATGCTCGCAGTGAATTTTATATGTCATCTGCTTATTTCATTATGGAATGATGGAAAGCTCTAGAGCCAAAAGAGATAAAATTTTTTAGAGTGAGTTGAATTCCATACAGAGTGTCCTCAGTCACTGTTAATATTTGCTAACTACATGTCAGCAAGGCTCTAATTACTTCTAAAGGTGGTAATCTAGACTGTAACACTAATTATAACGACAATATTTCTCTCTCTCTGACTTTTTCTAAAAAAATCAATTTGTTCATGACTGTTATGATAATTCAAGATTTTATATACATTGATAATTGCAAACTTGTGGACCATAGCCAAATTCCTCATAGCAAGTATTAAATCTGTGTGCAAGAGATACATTTCCTTTGGTTTAACCAAGAGTTCCTTCACCCTTCTCTGCTCCTGCAGTAAAGCCTATAGCATGCACATAGATCTGCCACACAGCTAAATGGCCTGTCACTGAGAGTCTCATTTAATTTTTGTTATCTTGCTTGTATCATCTTAACAGCTAGCTGTGAAGAAGAAATAACCCTCTGTTGGCAAAAGTCAGTGCTTCATTTAAGGAGTTGACAAAGTGTTAGTGGGAAGATCTTGAAGTTAATTGGCAGCAAAACAAATGTGTGGTGTTATGTCAGATTGTCAGGTAGCTGTGTTGTGTGAACTCTGAATGGGCATCATCCTAGGAAGGTTGACCAAATTTGTCGCACTGGTTATGCAAGATAACACACATAGAATAACAAGATAAGTTTCCCCAAACACCACTGAAGCATAAAGACATGCCTCAACTCTTAAAACTGACAGGTACTGTAGTGGCCTGTTTGTCAAGCTTTCTATCTAATGAAAAATCCCCTGCCTCATACAATTTAGTGTTGATTATTTAACTTCTATGTCCAATGATTGGGAGCTTGGTGTATCCCAAAGCTGAAGAGCATGAGTTTGAATGGCTCTAATTATAAGATTGCTCTTATTTATTTTGAAATTTTAGTTATTCTCCAGTTTTCTGCAAGATGTTGTTTGCATACAACTATCACATCCTCTTTGTGTATTTGTTCTAGCAAATTTAATATTCCAACTCTCTTAGATGACTCTTTATTTCTAAATCCTTAACAGTCCTCATAATCCTTTTGGGATAATTTCAGTTTGTCAGTAGAATCAGAACTGAACACAGTGCTATAAATGTGGTTTCATTAATGTACAATAAAATAAAATAAGTACCTCTTTTATTCTGGACATAATGCAGACTAAGAACCTGTTGACTTTTTGGCATCTATGTTATACTTTTCACACACACTGAGTTGTGAGCAGAATTTCTAAGTGTGTTTCACATAATCTGCTAGTAAGTCAGATTCCTCTTTTTCAATTTTCACACACACACACATAGAGGTTGGTTGTTGTTTGTTTGTTTGTTTTTTAATAAATGCTGGACTTCACTTTGTTTTAGTATTTCTGTTATTGTTGTACTCCTTGAGTTCTTTATGGATTCTGATTGCATCATGGACTAAAATTGTCTTCTATGGTGTCTTATTAATCATTGACTGTTGTTCATTTGTTTTAACAGAACAGGGAAAATAGCAGAACCCTGTCATAAACCACACTAGGATTTCCCTGGAATTTGAGAATAGTTCCATATTGATTTTAGAAATTTGTATTGCCCTTTTACTCTTCATTCTTGGTATACCTAAAATAACATTCCATGATTTCTGTGTTTTTAAATATAACCAATTAAGTAAAATAATGTGCCCTAACTTAGCCCTATATGAAAACAGCTTACCTGTTAGGTTATTTTAGGCTATGACTGGTCTTGCTCTAGACAATGGTTAAACTTAACCACCTAAGTACAAATATTTTTGGATATCTTTTTAGCCTGATGCCATTCCTTACCCTCTTGTTCTGCTCTAAGTGATTATCTAATTACAATTTGTCTTAATGTAAACTTTCCCACAGAAAAATACTATCTTAGCGTTCCATTCTTCCTGTAAGTCCTTTAGGCTCATGATAGAGGTACATGCTCTAACTGTAGCATTAAATTTTGTTCTGGGTTTAGAAGCAAATGCTCATGAAGCAAAGTGTATGGAAGTCGGAGAGAAAGGATGTATCCTTTTCTTGGCTTTGCAAGCCTGGCCCAAACATATTTGGAAGTATGGTTAGCATACACCTGCCTTTTTAAATAATATTTTTAAGTTCATGTATAACCAATACCCCAAATCTGAGCTCATCATTTCTTCTCCACACCCAAGGACATAGTCTGCTCCTGAAAATGCATAAGGCCCACAGTACTCTTCAGTTCATATCAGTAAGAACAGGCAAGGTAACAAATGATCTCAGATTCTCAGACCTCTAGAACAACATACATTTATTTTTCCTTTGCACTACATGTGCGCTGTAAGTCAGCTGTCCTCGGCTCCTTATTCATCAGAGACCCAGACTGACAGAACAGTCTCTCATTTGAACAAGGAAACATTTCCCACGGTCCTGGCAGGCCAAAACTCCTTTTGCCTAGAGGAACAGTACCCACATCAAATTCAGCGGGTGTCAGTGTTTCAGAGGGAAGACAACTAGCTTGAACCAATCCATGCTTAATGTCTGACAACTGACAGTTCTGAAGCGTTATCAGAATTATTTCATTTTTAAGGGGGGTTACTTGTTATTCTCAAAGAGTCTCTAAGTACTAAGATTGTGGATTATATAAATTAATGCAAGGAAAAGCACAAGCTGTGAGATTGATGGAAAAGCACAAACTGTGAGATAGATGATACTTTGGGGTATTTAGCAGACAGACTCTGAAATCTCCTCAGAGTTTCACAATCTTTCAATGTGGATAAATATATTAGAGATAAAATAGTATGTCCTACCCATCCGGTATTTGAATTCCTCCTATATAAGACTCTGAGCATTGATGGGTGAGCTTCCTAAGGTGATCAGATTACTCATGCTCTTTGCCTGGGTGGCTCAGTCATTAGGCGTCTGCCTTTGGCTCGGGTCATGATCCCGGGGTCCCGGAATCGAGTCCCACATCGGGCTCCCTGCTCGGCAGGAGGCCTGCTTCTCCCTCTCCCACTCCCCCTGCTTGTGTTCCTGCTCTTGCTATCTCTCTCTGTCAAATAAATAAAATCTTTAAAAAAAAAAAAAGAAAAGAAAATAGCCACTTCAACTTTTGGATAGCATTACATTTGTTTCCCACTAAATTCCACAAATATATATATACTGGATTTCTATCCACTCACACCAGTTCTGTCCTCTGGAGCTACACATAATGAATCCTAGTATCTTTTCCATTTGATTTTTAAAGTATTTGAACTGAAGTGATTTATTACCACAGAGTCTTATTTTTACAGGCTAAATATTTCTTACTACCCTACTTTTCATTCCATTATATGGCAACTTCAAATTTCTACATTATCTTGCTTAATATTTATTTTTTAAAGATTATTTATTTGAGAGAGAGAGAGAGAGATCGTGAGTGGGAGGAGGGGCAGAGGGAGAGAATCTCAAGCAGACTCCCCACTGATTGTAGAGCCCCAGGTGGGGTTTGATCTCATGACCCTGAGATCTCGACCTGAGCGGAAATCAAGAGTCAGACGATTAACTGGCTGAGCCACCCGGGCACACCAATATCTGTTTTTAAACTTTCCTCTTAATGTTTGCTTTATATACACTTTAGGTATAACCTACTCTGCACAGAATGACAAAATCAACTTGGATCTTACTTATCTAGAGAGTATTTCCTGACGTTTTAAGTTTTGATGAGGTATCTTTCATCAAGGCAAGATTCAAATAGCTTTTACTCAATATCAATTTGCTTTAATTAATTCATATTTTATTTCAAATTAATACCAAATCTGAAATGATATCTGTATACCAAAACATTTTAACAGTTTAATTAAAAAGATTACTTTCATATAATGCAATTAGCAATTGTATTTAAATGCCCTCAAGCCCTGTATTTATTATAAATGCCAATTTGCACTATATTATGCTACTTATGATTGGATAGTCTTATTTCAGTGAAAAATATTCACCAATGTTTCAGTTTGAAATGTATTTCTAATTATGCAGTAAGAGCAGCAACAGATAAAATACCATCATGTCCTTAGATTCCATCCTTGATAATTTTTTTTTCATGATATCTTACTTTCTGCTAAAAATGCATACTTGTATTTTGAAGTTCTCAGATGAAATACAAGGTATTTACCATCAGTGAGGTCTCCAAGGAGAAATTACATCTGTTCAACAATTTTTAAAACAATGCTTGAACTTCTTAGCGTTTTTAAATTCCAAGCCAGCTTTGATGATAACATTCTAGGATGTGGAAATCCTTCCCAGGAGGACGGAAAGCTGTAGAGGAATCTAGTTAGTTGAAGTTCTAAGAAATAGATTTTTGAAAGAGAAATACATGTATAATATGTGTCTTTTAAAAATGTTCTTTGTTCTCTTTTTATCTTAACTCCACCCCATCCATGTTCCTTTGGAGAATCCAATACAATTTTTTTAAACAGAACATTGTCGAATAAATATATATTTTCTTTAATGAATGTTTACTGCAAGTCTACATGCCTAGGAAGGTGATTCAACACTTGTCCTCCATCTGTGCACTATGTTTCTCTGGGTAGAGACAAAAATATGAACTATATGATGTCTTGAGTTCATGTTCTGAGTTCATGTTCTGTATATTCCATTCCAGTTAAATTCTAAATTCATTCCAAGTCTAAAACTGTCTCAAGATGAAATGAATAGTGTTTGGAACCAGGCAGAAGGTGCAGGAGATTTAGGCATGATTTACAAACAGTAGCTGTTTATTGAGGAATAGGTACTGAGTAAGCATAAGAAATAAAATGATGAAGACTGTGTCCTTGAAGACCTCAAAATCTATTTGGGAAGACAGATTTTAACAGCTGTTGCTAATATAAATGGGACACAGGTAGGCTCTGGGTGATATTTGTACAAGGAAGAAAAATGAAGGCTGGTGTTTTGAGGAGTTGAAGTGAGGAGAGCTTCTGGGTAAGTGAACACTTCAGCTACCCCTCAAAGAGTAAGTAGACATTTGCCAGGCTAACTCCTGTGATGATCAGGGACTACACAATTATAAAATAAAAGGGAAAATGATAGAAAACAAGGCAATTTATCCATTTGTTATGTGGTAAAAGACTTTTTTCCATACTAAAAATGTTGCATTGATACTTAATGAAGTAGAATTAAAACACACACACACACACACACACACACACACACACACAGAGGAAATGAGGCTACAGTTTCATTTTAGGCAGAATGCGCTTTGAGCAAAAAAGCAGATTAAATTTATCAGGAATCTGTCACTTTAATTATCGTCTCTTCTTTTCTTTGTTTTGACTTTCATCTTGGTCAGTTTTCCCCCAACTATTGACAAAAATGGCTACCAGCATCATAACAATTTTATCTTACCAGCTTAGGCTAAGAGAAAAATATTTTTTTTTTCCAAATGTTCCAGAAAAGGTAATGGATCGGACCCTTATAATTCTGATTTGAGCCATGAGCATAATGCTGAAATAATCACTGCAGATGAAGGGGTTGAAGTTGGGGGAAAATGTTCTGATGTACCAAACCTGGAACATTTGTTTCTCCTCTTCCTTGGCCTCAGCCTTTGTGGTGGATAAGATATTATTCTCAAATCCTTTGCATTCCCAGGGATAATGGAATAAGAAAGAAGAAAATGGATCTATAATGAGGCATTGAGATGCTTTTTTGATAACATACAATTTATAATTCTGTCTATTCCGACAATGGGTCTATTTTAGGCCTAACCCTGCTTGCATTTGTTTAAAAGAGAAATTGCAAAGTTAAGCACACCCATGATAATTTCCCAGTGATTAGACTCCGTTCACAGAATAGCCTCTTTAAATGAGTTAAGTATGTCTCTAGAAACACCGTTGACTAAAATTATTCTTTCAGACATACAAAATGTAAATTTTTCCTGAAAATTCTCCTAAAGGTGAGACATCTCCAGAAGAGAAACAAATAAACAAACAGCTAATGTGCTAACCATTATGGGGACATGGAGAAATAATAATTGAAGTACCTCAGTTCCAAAGATGTATATCCATAGCTTCTTTTTAATGTCTCAGTATCAGTACCTACATGTGTGCTTCTCTGTTGGGTTTCTGGTTCAGGAAACTGTTATTATTACTGTTGACTATGGAATACAAATACATGTGTAAAATTTGGAGAGGAAAGATGTATACTATAGTTCCCAGGCCCTCTCAATGCTCGTATGAAATATCCAGAAAGTTACTAAATTTCACAATAGCTGAATAGCTCTCTGGTATTAGGCAAGCAATTTGACTATTTGATTTATAGCACATAAGACTAAATGTATATGCTTCAGCCCTGGTAACGTAGCTGACTAATGATGGCATGCTGATAGAAGAGAACAGAGTGCTATTGGTAGGTGAGTGGAAATGTAGTAGTCTTGAAGGAATAGAATCTACTGTTCAAGGAAGCATGACTGAAACTTGGAAACGGGGTTGGGATAATATATTAGTGACTGATGGTGATGTCTGCTTTGTAGAGTTAGAAACTGTTAACACTTATAAATCTTGGTTAGAGAATGATACGGGAGAGTTTCCGGAGGAGATTTGAGAACCTCCGTAGGATCTAGAGTAGAAAAATCATTCTTACATCTTCCTGGCAACTGTCAACAATAGTTATTTGACAGGAAATGTTTCGGACTGAGAAAGTATGCCAAATACAAAGTTATTAGTAATGTGTAGTTGAAAATGAGTTAAAGAATAATTGAGTAAAAAACAAGTGCACACAACAAATGCATTTTTTAAAGAACTTTATGAAAAAAGAGAGAAACTTAGAATGGAGGATTGAGGAAAATAAACAGGCTGGTTAACATTATTTGATTAGAAGGGTCACAGGTTCTAGATTCTCACACCTGAAAGGATTGAAATAATGAAGAATGGTAATTAACCAAGAGAAAGGGGATTATGAATCATGTTTTAGTGCTTGTGGCCATGGATAGACCCAGGAATAGGTATATATGCATATATTTTTCTGTGAGACAGGAAAAAAGGAATTCTTCATACCTGTAATTCACAGAAAAAATTGAAGTAGGGGGAAAGAAGTTCTTCAATTTTTAATTCTTTTTTTTCAAGAAAAGAGATGGAGATTTCAAGAATAATTAACAAGGGATATATAAAAACTTCACTATAAAATGTGAGTATCCAGTAAGATCGTAAAACTATGGTGCTAGTAGTGCATATTCTTAACTGATGGAATGATTTTGGATTTTTATATATAAAATAAAATTATATGAAGTATGAATAAAATGTAAACTATAAAATGCTATGCAAAAGTCAGTTTTATTTATTTATTTTTGATTATTATAAATATTGATATTAGCTTCAGGGTGTAATTGAATCTATTTGTGAGATAAATGAACATCATTGTAGCCTCAACAAAATTGCTTTTGGAGACCTAGGTATGTTTAATCATGATTGGCCATATAATGTACATTTAATGCTTTTATATGATGTATGTGATGTCCTTCTCTGTATGAGTGTAAAGGAGTACCACTTAAATAATGAAAACTCTTGTTTTGTTTTTAAACTGAAAGCAATCACAGAAAGGAAATAGAAATAGTTTGTACATATAGAGTTCCAAGTAACCTTGTAAACATAGTTCAACATATTGTTTTTACCCAAAGAAGTGACTCGAGAGCTATTTTGAATTATTTATGCTAACCATCTGTTCTTTGCATATCATATCTTCCACAACAGACAAATCTCAAGGCTTTCAGACTTTAGCTACTACTACGACTTCTAGATGAGCAGCTGTTTTCTTATCAAAAATCCATACTGAAGCTGTTTATCCTAAATTGGGGAATTTCATTAGTATCTCCAGGGCTCCGGCTGAATTAATCTATTTAAACAACATTCTCCTTAAAAACAGGTGCTTAAGTGGCTTATCTCAATTCTATCATTTTAACAATAGTACTTAGGAAATAAAAAAAAAAAAACATTTCACATTTTCCACGAAAACAAAATAATATTGCTTTCATTTACTACTACTATTTGTTATGAGAACAATACACACTTGTCAACAGATGTTATTCTTATGGCATTGCCTTAATCAGAGTGGTATCAACCTAAAACGTTTCAAATGGAATGAACTTTTTTACAATAGTTTAATTATAATTTTTAAAAGATACATTTAAATAAAAATGCATTCTGATCACTCTATTAATGTTCTAGGGCTGCTGTAACCAAGTACCACAGACTTGTTGGCTTAAAACAATAGAAATTAATTCCTTCACAGTTCTGAGGTTAGATGCTCTGGATGCTCTAGAGGAGAATATTTCCTTGCCTCTTCCAGGTTCTGGTTGCTGCCAGCCTTTCATAAAGACTTGTAGCTGCATCAGTCCAATTGCTGTCTCTGTGGTCACATTCCTACTCCTCTTCGGTATAAACAATCTCCCTCTGCAATCGGTTTGATATGATATGATGGTGTTTAGAACCCAGGTCAGGAATCCAGATCAATCACCTCATGTTATCAAAGGAAAAATTCACACCAGGGAAGTGAAAAAGACGAGGAAGATTTTAATCAAGACTATTATAGTAGGAGAGAGAAATGGACCTCAATTCTCTTGTAACAAAAGGTGGGAGAATTTTTAAAAACTGGGTGAACTAGTGAAAAAGTACTGGAACAAGTCAGGGGGGAGGTTAATCAATGTTAATAGGTCATCTGTGCTCGCTAATTGTTGCCTATAGTTAAGCTCCTACCCTCCCATAATGAATGAGAAATAGGCACTTATCTTTCCAATGACACTATTTCAAAGGGATGGCTCCCAGGTTCTGGAGAAAGACATTCTTGGGTCATAAAACTATCCAGGGACTAGGATAAGATTTGTATCTCAAAGAGTCAGAGGAAGAATTTATAATTGCAAGTTTTCTAAGGTAAATATTCTAAACAAAGAAAGGATGGGGCGGCCTTAGTCCATTTGGGCTGCTATAACAAAAATACCATAAACAGTGTGACTTATAAATAGCAGAAGCTTGTTTCTCACAGTATGGAAGCTGAGAAGTCTAAGATTAAGGTGCCAGTGGATTTGGTATCGGGGGAGGGCCCACTTCCTCATTTTTAGGTGTTTGTTATGGCAGGAACCCCACTTCTAATACCATCAACTTGGGGGCTAAGATTTCAACATAGGACACAAACTCAGACTACATCAAGGGCCTGTATTCAGGAAGAAAGTTGAGTAAGCTGAGGGGAACATTGAGGCTATCTTGGTCAATGTCAAGACCGTTAACTTAGTCATGCTTGCAAATATGCTTTTTCCAATTAAGATAACATTTACAGGTTCCAGGGATTAGGTATCTTTTTGTATGTGGTTATCTTCTGGGGGCTCATTTTTCTACCAAAATCACTGAAATAGTGAATAAGATTGATAACTCTTTTTATAGTCCGAGCTCTTAAAAACTCTTGGTAACTCACATACCTAAAGGAGTAAAAGCTTCAAGTAAACCCTCATAACAGCCTTTGAAACCCTTTATCATTCACAGAACTAAAGTGCAGAAGATCCTGCTTAGACCTCACACATTACTTCTTGTCTCTTCCAAAACATCATTTTACTCTTTTTCAAGTTATTTTTATATTTTCCCTTTATTTCATATTATAACCTCTCCCTTTTCTCTCCATTCGGATAGCTTACTTCAAAAAAAGCCCATTAAGTCATTTCATGTCAGTTATAAGCCAGCCCATTCAGGTTTCCAGGAAAGATAAAGGGATTCCCAGATTTAAAACAATTTAAAAGTAAAGCACATTAGCAATGAGAACAGTCGGGCTATCATGGATTCATTCATCTTTACGTTCTGTACAAATATTGTAAAATTGACTTCAGAATAAAGCAGATATTTTTTGAGGAGCACAAAGGTCAATTATCAATTACCAAATGAAAATGAAGTTTTAGAAATTAAAGCATAAAACAACCAACTAAGCACAGAATTATTATAAAAGAACATTGGAAATCTCAGCTCCTGGCTGTTGTCATTATCTGGCTTGAGTTCTTTCTCATCTGAGCCAAAACCCCTCTGATTTATTCTGTTACTCAAATGGGCTTCTAGACACCAACATTTATTTATTTTTCTTAAATTATTTTTATTTTTAAATTTTTTTTTTTTCTTGCAGAATATTCACTACTGATTCCATTTCACCTGTTCTTCTCCTTAAGTCAGTGTTTCTGAGGGTCCTAGACAATCTCCAGCAAAGTTAACAGTCCCCCTTGCTGAAAGCCTTCCCCTCCTTTGGGAAGACTATGCTGATGCTAATTGAAATCTTCAGGAACAGCCTGTAACATAACATGCCTTCCTGAGAAAGGAAATGTTTCTGCAGACTGATGATACCAAATGGAATACTTTGATACATGTTGATGCAATGAACATATACCAAATGGAATAACTGCTTCCTTTTTTCAACTAAATTTTGTTTTAGAAACATTAATGTTTCTTGTTTAAATAACAGCATTTTTAATGTTCCCTAGCGATTCAATACACTCATCAACACTATGGATTTTTTTAAAGAGCAAAAGACCAGTGTTCTAAAACTGCTATTTGAAATCAAACATGAAACAGTTTAAGGATTATTTTCATTTACACTTTAAAATGTCTTAACATGATGAAGCTTTTCTTTTAAGCATAGGGGGAAACAATCCCTCTTTGTTGTGTAAAACCATGTTTATAAATATTTCCTGTGAAGTTTTGAATAGAGATCAGATAATAAGAGCATTAGGAGACCACATTTCTGTAACTCAGCTTCAGAAGAGGTTTGTAACAACAACCGGTTGTAAATTAGTGAAAAATTAAATCAATTTGACCAATAAAAATTAAAAAAGAAAAAATCCTGAAATTTGGTAAACATTAACTGGACCATTTAATTTAACAAAAATGTTACATATACTTCGATCTTTAAATCTATTTTTCCCCTTAAATACGCACTTAACACAAATGTAAAGAAACACTGGGTCTCAAACTTTGCTCCATGACTCATGAGGATCATATAAAATATGGATATCTGTATTCCATCTCTAGATATTTTAATCATTATGAGATGCAACCTGGGTATTGGATTTTTAGAAGATCCCCGGTAATGCTTGTGTGTAACAGTGTATGGGAAGAGAATTGCTGTCTTAGGGAAATATGTGTCCTTGGTAGACCTGAATGAATGATGATCGATGAGTTCTCACTGTCAAGTCAGCGAGGTTGCAATCTAGAAATGAGCTCGCATGTTTTGTACATGCACTTAAATGTTTTAGCTCTGATTTCCAATCCAGTTGAAATTAAAAGTGTCTACATCTTCTCTTTGCTTACAGATCACTAGCTTATAATGCCTAAAATATTTCCTATTTGCATTTAAAAATTACTTTCCATTGAAGATAATGCTTGAAAAATTGTGGCATTCCCTCCTTCTTTTTAGTAAAGAGAATAATATTTGGAGAGCAAAGTGTACTTTTAATGTAATTAGATGATGACCAAGCTATTTTATAAATACAGGGATCAAACCATATTAAACAAAAAGTAATTATGTCATAATTAATGAAGAACATATAAAAGGGCTTAGAAAGACTTTTTTTGTTTCTACTGCTAAAACTCAGAGTTCAGCTAAAACCCTGGACATTATATATAAAACAAACATGTGACTCTAAAAGATGTGTGGAGAAGAGCAGACAGGCTAGTTTTTATTGGGGTTCCACCACATGGGCATAATTGTTTGATTGCCCATGCCATTGATCTCAGTTCCCAGGTCAACTGAGACGGTGTGACCCAAAGCTTCAACACTTCATCACATTGTCAGTTATTCTGGTGTGGTCAGCTCCCAACCTAAATACTATCTGGTGTGGCCAGCACTCTCCTTAAATAACACTTAGAACATCTGACATAACTCAAGGCCCCAAGGCAAAGAAAAACACTGCCATCAGGCATGGCAAAGATTTCCTTTCAGGAGCTTAGAGCAAAGACCAGACCTTTTTTTTGGCAAATATAAATGTTTTGTGATACACTCTGGAAAAAAAAAAAAAAGCAAAAAGAAGACCATATTGAAATTTTAGAAGTGAAACATACAATAACTAAAACAAAACACTCAGTGGATGGGTTCAATAACAGAATCAATGAAATGGAAGCTAGAACAATGTAAATTACCAAATCTGGACAACAGAGACAAATAAACTTAAAAAAACCCACACAAATGCAAAAAACAAACAAAAATTACAGAGCTCCAGGGAACTGTGGTACCCTAACAAAAAGTCTAACTTTCCTGTCATCAGAATCTTACAAGAAGAGAACAAAGAAAGAGAGGGCAAAAAATTATTCAGAGACATTATAGCTGAAAATTTTCTGAATTTGGCAAAAGACACAACATCTACAAGTTTAAGAAGTTGAAAGAACCTCAAACAGATGGACACGAAGAAATCCACATTAAGACACATCACTGTCAAACTTCTGAAAACTATGGATAAAGAAAAATAATATTGAAAATAATGCAAAATAACACTTTACCTCTAGGGATACATGGTTTGAATGACTTCTATTAAAAAACTATGGAGGCCAGAAGAAGTGACACAATATTTTTCAAGTGTTGATAGAGAAGAAATGTTAAGCACATATCAACATCCATGAAAAATATCCTTCAGGTGTTAAGGAAATGATAAGACATTCCCAGGTGAAGAAAAATATAGATAAATTTTCACCAACAGACCAACCCTAGAGTGATGGCTAAAGAAGTTTTCTAAACAGAAAGGAAATAATAAAAGAAAGAATCAGAACATCAAGAAGGAAGAAAGAATAACAGAAACAGTAAACATACAGGTAAATACAGATATAATAGACTTTTCTTCTAGAGTTTTCTAAATTATGTTTGATAGCCAAAGAGGGGAAAAACTGTAACACTGTCTGATATGGTTCTCCATGTATGTAGAAAAAATACTTGAGGCAATTATATTACAAAAGGAGAAGAGTAAAAGGACTTAAAGGAGATAGGGCAGTATTTCTGTACTTTATTCAAACTGACAAAACCTCTGCACTAGTACACTGGGGTAAGTTATGTGTGTATGATATATACCTATCACAACCATTTAAAATGGACCTATACAAAGAGATGCATTCAAATACTATAGATAAAATAAAATTCTATGACGTGTTCATGCAATGCACAGAAAGGCAGAAAAAAGAAAACAAAAGTAAAAACAGGGAACAACAAAAAAAATACAATGGCAGAGTTAAGCTTTCACATATCATCAATAGTTTCATGAAATGTAAATAGTTTTCTATATTTGTGTTAGACAAAAACTGTAAACAGCCATAATGTCTCTCATTAGGTAAATGGTTAAACAAACTGTAGTGTATTTATACCATGCAATTTTACCCACCATAACAAGGAATGAGCAATTGTATTGGTACATACAATAATTTGGATAAATCTCAAGAGCATTATGCTGAATGAAAAAAAGACAACACTCTCCATAGATCACATATTGTCTAATTCCATTTGTATAATGGTTTCAAAATAAAAAAAAAAATACGGAGATTCAAAATTGGTTACGGTTTGCCAGGAGTTAGGGATGGTCAGAAGAAGAGGGATTGGTTGACTACAAAGGGGTAGAAGCGGGAATATCTTTGCAGTGAGAGAATAATGTTCTGGATCTTGATTGTGGTGGGAATTAACATGTCTACGGTTAAGATAAAATAGCATAGAACTATACACATGCAGTGTACCACTGTCGATTTCCCGGTTTTGATATTGTACTATGTTGGTAAAAAATGTACCCATTAAGAGAAACTGAATCAAAGGTACACACACATGATTCTGTCTGTACTATTTTTGTAGCTTCCTGTGAATTTTTGTTTTGAAATAAAAAGTTAAATAAGGGGTGCTGTGGACGCCAGGGTGGCGCAGTCGGTTAAACGTCTGCCTTCGGCTCAGGTCATGATCCTGGTGTCCTGGGATCGAGTCTGGCATAGAGTTCCCTGCTCAAGGGGGAGTCTGCTTCTCCCTCTGCCCCTCCCCTTGCTCCTTCTCTCTCTCTCTCTCTCTCTTTCAAATAAATAAATAAAATCTTTAAATAAATAAATGGTGCTTAGCACTAAATAATGGTATGTTAAATAAAGTTTACCTTCTATTTAAAGAACACAGCTAATAACTTCTAAAGTCACTGAAAAATCAGTTGGAGTTAGACTCTGTATGGTAATTTTGAGCTAATTATATGTGATTTATTAAGTAATTCCACAGACTAACTCATTTAAACTTCACAAATCCTCTTAGGGTGCTACTATTATTACTTGTGAGAATACATAACTTCCCTGGATTTCTTACCTGGTTCTGCAAAAATTCTTAGTCTCTTAAAAACATGTTCACATTCTATAAAAATTAGACTTGTTTCCCTGATTCAGAAGCTAATTGCTCTGATCTGAAAGGCTAATAAAACTTTTTTCACCCCAAGAGAGCCAAGTGGTTACAGCCCACACTGCATTTCTTGCTTAAATCTCAAAGTTCCAAGAAGACAGCAGAGACTATCTCTCTACATCTGAATATTTCAAGGAGGGATGAAGATCCAGAATTTGCAGACAATACTGTAAAATTTGCAATGCACAAAGCTATATGGTTCATGGAGAGATTTTACTTACACACCAGCGTTGAAGTTCAGATTTAGCCCCATTTGATTCCAAGATGTTTTCAGGTAGGGAAGTGGACAGCTGCCTCCTTGTCTATGTGAACAGAAAAGATAATTTTTCCTGGACCCTGGTCAGGCTACTTGTGGAGAAAAAGTATCATTATCTTCATCATGTCACTCCAGAGATAAGGACTAGGACGAAGGGGGCAGACATGTCATTATTTACTGTGAGGTATTTCATAAGAAATCTGTCTCTGAACAAGAACATCTCATGTGCTCATTCAGGATAAAATTAATAACAATGAATATTGCAAACCCAACATTCCTCCACTTTACAGAGTACGAAACTGTGTCACAGATATGTTAAATAATCTTCCCCAAGGTCATATGGTCTCTAGAGGACAGTGAGGGAACTGAAGCCTAAATAGACTGCTCCAGAGTCTGTTCATTGAGCTGCTCTTCTGTAGTGAGAAAGCAACAATTTAATTTAACAAGATCACAAACTAATATTAGATAAGATGTCCTGCGTCTTTCTCATAGTAGACTTATTTTGCTAGAAAGATGATTCACTTTGTACGCAAAGCAGATTTTATCTTGTTTTCATTGAGCAATTCCTTGGGGAATTTTTAATTAGATTGAAGAAAATTCAGGATTCCTTTTAATAATTTAAAATAGGGCAATAGAGTATTAATAATTACCACTTTTTGTCAGGAACAGGGACCAGGTTAGGAGTATAGACAAAAAGGAATGTCAAGACCTGGGTTGCCATAGCTATTCGGAGACCTGGGAATATCACATTTAAGATTACAAACAGTCTCTGGGAGCTCTCAATATAATTATATTTTCTTCATTATTTTGCAAGGGTGTTAATTGCCTACTAGTAATTAACTTCCCATGTGACTGTCAAGAAATGTAATCAATAGTAAGAGCAGAGGGACCAAGCTGTCATGGCTTCTGTGACCAATATCCTCTTCTCATCCCTGGCAAGGTGTTTCTGTTTGAATAGAATGAACAGGTGCAAATGTACGCGGTTACTCCAGAAAGCCACCAGCTAAATCAGTTCATCTCATGGTTCTGAAATTAAAATGTAGCCAATCAGAACTTTGAAATATAATTGCCTCATTTTCAAACTTAAATACATTATGAGCCTCCTGCTAGTGCTGCACCTGGCAAATCTACTTATTAAAGTCATGAAGGGAAGAGTTTGCTGAGACATTTTAAATATTATGCTGACATTGTAATAAAAGAAAGGAGAAAGGTAGGCATGATCTTATTCTACTGATGTCTGCTCAGTTTGGCATATACTGTTATTCCTGTGAAGTTGATAACCAAATTTCAATCACGGAAATATTTCAAATAATTTTGTATAAAGTAAAATCTACTAAATTTAAATATATTACCTCCCTTATAGTTCTTCAAATTTCCTTGACATTTTTTATTACTCAGATACTGTTTTATCATTTAACTCACCCAATTTGTTTAACATTCCTTTTTTTAAAGCAAATCTGTTTTTCTTCATCTCCATAGTGGTTTTCTGTACATTTATAGACACTATGTGAGTAACGGGTAGGGCTATAAGGAAAATGAAATTCAATCTCTGTCACTGCATTGGCAAAACAATCATAGGTGTTCTGAGATGTGATTAATCTTCATCAGCAGGAAAGGAAGATACGGAATCAGTGTTCAGATTTTTGCCATCTAATTCCTTAGATATCTTCTCCTCCCTTTCTCAGATGCCATAAATCATAATGAAATATTAGATATTTAATTGATAAAAATGCATACGTGTGGAGTTTGATATTGCAACTAGTTTATATGAAATGCATTTACTCAGAATGAATATCGTTATAATCCATATGATTATAACACTGACAATAATGACAGCAAATACTAATATTCAGAAAGAAAAGTGTACACATATTGAATGTGGGAAAATTCACAAATCTAAATATAATAAAAATGGAGAAACATAATGTGTGGCACGGTATTATGTCCAAGCAGCAACACGTGATGTCCCATTGTTCTATGTGACTTAGGAATTCGAGGTCTATACTACTATATGCAGAAACTTTGAGGAATATGTGTTACAGAATTTATAACATTTCAGCTTTTAGAATAATAATATGATTTATTTTTTTAAAGATTTTATTTATTTATTTAAGAGAGAGAGAGAGAA
Source organism: Phoca vitulina (assembly GCF_004348235.1). Lineage (NCBI taxonomy): Eukaryota > Metazoa > Chordata > Mammalia > Carnivora > Phocidae > Phoca > Phoca vitulina. The sequence goes on along the minus strand of NW_022589729.1, from coordinate 12,498,484 downwards.
CACAAGCTGGTGGGAGGAGTAGAGGGAGAGGGGGAAGCAGACTCCCCACTAAGCAGGGAGCCTGACATGGGGCTCGATCCCAGGACCCTGAGATCACAACCTGAGCCAAAAGACAAACGCTTAACCAACTGAGCCGCCCAGGTGCCCCAGAATAATAATATGATTTTTTTTAAAAAACCGCTTATTGCATCACATTCCAACTTGCCTAGGACTGTGTAATAGGCTCATGTGCTTCAGGAAAGATTTGTTTCTAAAAGAACTTAGGTAAGATCAGGCTTCGTTACCAAATTAATTATAAATTCTTGTTTGAAGTTTAGAGCCTCTTGGGTTTTAGTATGGTAAATAGGGGCCTGTGGGATTTATCACCAAAATTTATTACTTTCCTGTCTTTCTGTTATTTGGTAATTTTATGTTTTAATTAGAATTATGTGTTAGCATCATGGATTTTTTTTTTTTTCTAAAAAATAGCTTGACATTGAATCCCAAAATAATTTCAATGACACATACATTATGTTGTGTGTGGGTTTGTTGTCACTGCATAAACTTGTCTGTCCTGACTACCACAGAAGTTGCATATCGGGGGAGGTGTACTTCCATGACAAATCACAGACAAACAGAGATGATATTGGCCTAGTGGTCAATGGATGGTTAATAAGGAAAGATGGCAACCCATGTTATCTTTTGGTAATGCTGTCATCTACAGCTATTTACAGGGGAGGCCTCCTGTCTCATACAATTATAGCTCTAGGGAAAGGAGTTAAAGCAAAGCCTTCATGTTACGTGTTGATTGCAAATGGCTGTGTTTGGCCAAATGTTAAAGAGACAGATGAACTCTCTTTGGGACACGAAAAGGATAAGCTCTTTTTGGGACATGAAAGGGAAAAAGTCCAGAAATTTCAGGCTTTCAGACTTAAAAGAGCTAACTGCTTCTAGTGTCCAAGAATTATAAAATGAAGAAAGAGAAAGCCTAAGGGACACATTGTTCAGTAAAAGATCAGAATAAGGATGTGGTCTTCTGTTAAAATCTTGATAGCTTCAAGGTAGTTGGTCCCCTTTAAATCTAAGACAGGCAAAAATGTAAAAAGATGTAGCAGATCTAAGAACTATCCCTGGAAAAGAACTGTGAGTTCAGTTACTGGTAAAGGGGAATCATAAAAGGAAGAACCTCCCAGAAAGTAAAACCAGGGCCTAATCAAGGAACACTTTCCACCTCCAGGGTAAGGAGTCCATAGAGTGTGTTTGAAGGTTTCAGGTTGGCTATGAATAGTGATTATTATAATAGTGGTTATTTTGTCCTTCTTACAACATTTATAGTAGGTATGAGAAGCAAATAGATAACTCATAAATAATAAATAATAAATAACTCTAGTTTGTTTGACTTGTAGACCAATGGGATCCATATCTGAAATTGATTCACAAATTAGTCCACATATCCCAGTGATGGGATATTTGGATCATCTTCCCTGGGGAGAGTAGAGTACATTCTATAGGTAGGAGGAAGAGAGGAAAGGGATATTTGATGAGATAGTAAGGCTTACTCAATATTCTCTTCGCTCCTTTATTTTTCCTGGTCCTCTTGCAGTTACATGGTGCAAGTGACAAGTATTAACAAATAAAGCATCAGTGCAAGTAAAGTGTGTGATTTACAGACTAAGGCAGTAAAAACAAACAAAACACATGCTACTTTCTCTTCCCCTACTGTGAAGACCAAGAAGGCCTTATGTTCCAGGGTTTGCACTTAGAAGAAGGTAGAGCCTCCATTGGCCTGGGATCCAGTAGAACCCACTGCTGATCCACTTGGCCTGTAATATGAGCAAAAAAGAAGCGTTGTTGTTGTTTTAAGTATGTAGGTTTTGGGGGATAAATTTTTATAGAAGCAAAATGTAGCCTCTCCTGACAATTACAAGACATATAAGAGAAGATAAATGATAGATAGATGATAGATAGATAGATAGATGATACTGATAACAAATACATAGATTTCTGTTAATGTTTTTAGTGTCCTATAAAAAGTAAAAATTATATTTTTTGTTTCCTTAATATGCAATAGAAAAAAGAAAACTATAATTTATTTGTAAAATATGAGAATTGTCCCTAACCCTTTCTTGAATAATTATATTGATTGCATTTATTTGTACAGAGAAGAAACTTTTCTGGTCAATGTCTAATGTTTCCATGGGTTCCAATACAAATAAACATTCTTTGAAATTAAGTAAGGTATTGTGAACAACTAAAATCCATTGGAACATAAAAATAAGTGTATTTTCATTTTAGTTCTTTGTGTTTTGCCCCAGTATATGAAAGATGGCAAGATATGCTTAAGTAATATATCTTTGGTAAATTACTATCATAATGCTTTCACAATAGTGAGGCATCAAGTTATTGAACATTTATTTGGGAGCTTAAAATATTGGTTCTATTGTAGATCAATCCCTCTGATAACAATTTTACTAGCTTTGCAATTTGCTATTTCAATTTAATATTGCCAGTGGTGTTAGACCTGCTATTACTTTTATTGCTTAGATTACTACTGAAAATATTGTTGTGAGAGAGAAGTAATATTGCCATGATTTTATTATTAGACCACTTTTCTTACACACAATGCCAGGATTCTACAAAAGCATCAGGCTCTCAGACCATATGGTATCATTTATATCTTTTATGACTGGCTCTCAGAGTTCTCCACTAAGAATAGTAATGGTGATTTTCAGAGCTATGATCATAGAAGCTCACCATTACATCAGATCAAATAAATATAATGCTCCAGTTTTGAAACTTGGCAGTACTTGTTGGGGAAAATAATCAAATAATGGCTGTCTCAGTTTTGTTTTTCTGCTCCAGGTAATTCCAAGATAATCACTGATTTAAAAAAAAAAAAAAAAAAAAAAAGCAAGATTATCAAAAGCATGTAGCAACTGTTAAATTTAAACTAAAATATGATTTTTATTCTTGATTATTATGCTTAGATTATTTGAAAAAATAAACAGTATGTGTTACATTCTTGGGAAATGAATATCACAAATTCCCTTTCCCTCAAATTAGTAGCACAACTATCTTCTGTTGATAAGTACATAAAATATGATATTGCTTCATACTATGAAATTCGTCCCATTGGTTGTTATCATTAATATATATTGTTATTACATATAAAACATATTATTAAAGTATTACATATAAAACATATGTAGCTATTTTATATGTTAGCTACATATTTATGCACTCACTACCTAACATATAAACTTTGAATATGACAGTTTATATGTATGTTATTCTTCAGAGCAACATTTCTCAAAGTGTAGTCAAGGGAAACCTGATGGTCCTTGTGATACTTTTAGGAGGTCCACAAGATTAAGCCTCTTGTTATAATGTTACTGAAACATGATTGTTTCTTTTTTCACTTTCATTCTCTTATGAGTGTATAGTGGAGATGTCTAGAAGCTTCCTGGTGTGTGATATTGTAAAAAATTGAATGCAGAAACAGATATGAGAATCAGATGTTTTCTCTTAGGTGAGACATTAAAGATATTTACTAAACTGTGAAATAATGCCAATCTTCAAAAAATATATTTTGTCTTAAAAATATAGTTATTTTTCAGAATATGTTGCTTATATATAAAAAGTTGATTACTGTTATTTTACATGAATTACTAAATATATATTTAATTTGGTAAATTCCTATAAAATACCCACACAAACAAAAGTCTGTAGGGTCCTCAATGAATACTAAGAATGTAAGAAGCTCACAAGATAAGAAGTTTAGGAACTATCATGCCACACTTTTTCTTGTCCATCCTCAGTTACGATAATCTGTGTATTACAGAAGACAGGTCGTGGTGCCTGTGCCGCTTCATGGAATTGAGGAGATGTAGAACAAATTCTCTCCTTGCCGTTGGGTTTTCTCTCATAGTTACAATATGGCTGCTCCACCTTCAGGTCTGCATTTCACTCAGGAGGATGCAGGAAAGGACTGGAAGGAAGAAGAGCAATACCTAAATCTGCAAAGCAAAACTTTATCTGTACCCCTGACACCCCCTCCCCACCCCTGCAGATTGCTGCTTTTGTTACACTGGCCAGAATGTTGTTATAGATCCTCCAGAGGTTGCAAGTCATTTTATATTTGATCCCATTGCTGTCAACAATAAAAACCAATGTTCTGTAAGAGACAATGGATATGGCAGGAAACCAGCCACAGCTGCTTCACCTGCTTTCTTCATCTGAACCTAGTAAAATAAAACCACTAAAAGCATATGGGAACAAGGGGCTTGAAATGGGAGATAATGCTTACATGAGGAAGGAACTTGGAAAGGGAGGGAATGAAAGGGATAGACAGAGAATTAGAAAAACATCTAAATCCACTTAATCTCAAAGCCCTGGAATAGATGGAAAAGCCAGAGGCTGTGGACAGGCCCAAGAGGCTGCATGCATCTAGCCACGGTAGAGATGGGGCCTGTGGAGAGGTGCTTGGAACTTGCTGTTTCTGGGCAAGCCACAATTTCTGCCGCAAAGGCTAAATCTGTAGATTGTAGAATTTGGGGAAGGACTGTTTCTGTCATGTGTTTATAATAATAAACTTCTGAGAATAATGATTTCCCCTTCATATCTGCCTTCCACATCCCACAAGTTTCTCTGACTAACAAACTCTATCCTGGAACTGTTCGAGGAAGGGGATTTCAGGAAAGACTTCTCAGCTTGGGACTGGTGATGATAGCGCCAAGTTCACAGCAAACAATTGAGTACAACTGCCAACAGTCTGTGACATGTAAATGCCACGTCTGAGATGTTTAAATTGGGAATAAATAGAATAAGCATGAACAATTAGCAGAATCAGATAACCATTTTTTTTTTAAATGTCAAGTTCCTGACAAACTTAAGTAATATTATGAAAAATGTATTGGAGGCACACAATACAAAATACATTTGGTTAACTGAATCCAGGTTAAAAAAAAAAAAAAAAACCTTCAAAAATTAAGAAATATGAGGAAATACTTTCAATTCATGCATAATAAAAGTAGAGAATATAGCATCTCTTAATTCTACATAAAAGTTAATATATAAATATTTGAGGAAGGACTTAGTGTAAGTATACATCCTAAATCACTATATTATATATAATAATTCCTATATATATTAATTTTATACATGCATATACATATAAACATATGTTCAGGCATTTATTTGTCATCATAGGCACTGAATTTGTCTTACCGAACATTTTATCGTATTTTTTATGCTAGCAGATACCTCACTTACATGTAAGACTTTTATAAGAAAGGAAGAAAAATTAAAGCAGATTTTAAATGAGTATCATACAGCCACATAATGGCTTGCTTTCTCTATCCTTCCTGGTTGTCTGTAGAGACATTCTATCTAGCTGCTGGAGATAGCCTCCTTGTCTTGACAGTTTCCCTGTTGTTTCTGTGCACGGTTTTGGTTGCTTTTTTTTCTCAGAGGTTTCACTATTTGAAAGGTGTGTTTACTCTTTGTTAAAGTTTGGTTTTCCAAAGCTCTAAAACAATGCCTTAAGCTTCTATCAAACAGCCAGGGACTCAGATAATTTCTTCATAGTGCATTAAGTCCTACCTATACTTGGAACTACACTGGGAATATACTGTATCAGAATAGCTTAATATTCCTTATGCTTATTGGTAATTTAATTATAAGTTTGCCAAACTGAACATTATTAAAAAATGGTGATTTTTGTTTATGTAGTTTTAAAATTGTCTTGTCTGAAAATACTTTATAATAGCTAAATAATATGTGCATTAGTATCATTTTAATAATTATATATTTTCATGTATTTTTTTTTTAAGATTTTATTTATTTATTTGACAGAGAGAGAAAGTGAGAGAGGGAACACAAGCAAGGGGAGTGGGAGTGGGAGAAGCAGGCTTCCCATGGAACAGGGAGCCCAATGCGACTTGGGGCTCAATCCCAGGACCCCAGGATCATGACCTGAGCCGAAGGCAGACGCTTAATGACTGAGCCACCCAGGCGCCCCTATTTTCATGTATTTTTAATAACATGATAACAACATAGTATATAAAATACAAGTTGGGGTGAAAGTTCTTAGTTTAAGTACTAATGCAACTTTTCTGTACACCTATGCTTATAGGGAAAGCACTAACCTTCTTTGGCCTCCACTTTAATTGTTGAAAAGGAGTAAAAACTGTTGCAAAAAAATGGACAGGGGAGGGTGGTGCCAGACATCCTCTTCCTGCTTTAAGAGAAAGTGTATATCCTTTGTGTATTGCTGGCTATTGAAAGGGTATGATATAAAGGCTCTTACTGGGGCACCTGGGTGGCTCAGTCATTAAGCGTCTGCCTTCTGCTCAGGTTATGATCCCAGGGTCCTGGGATCGAGCCCCACATGGGGCTCCCTGCTCGGCGGGAAGCCTTCTTCTCCATCTCCCACTCACCCTGCTAGTATTGCCTCTCTCGCTGTCTCTCTCTGTCAAATAAATATGTATATATATAATAAATAAAGGCTCTTACTTCTCACCATCGTTACCTTATCCTGGGTTTCTCTGTCTGAGAGTAGGCACATGGTTTCTAATGAGCTTGATCTCATAGGCAGATGTTGCTTGTGAGTTCCATAGTTTCTCTCTAGGTATTACTTACAAGGTTTCATACCTGGAGGAGTATATTCAACATCTCTAAGTCATGGTTTTAATATTTATACCATGGACACAGCAATAACTACTGTGTAGAATTAAGAGAATTCGGTGCCTACAGGAGCACTTGATACTTAAAAATATCAAATGTACATTTTCCTTATGCAATCATGAATAGGTACTTTTAGTTTTGCTTTCAAACAATGATTACATTTTTTTGCAAGACGTTTTGAATATTTATCAATATTCTGAAACTTAATTATATATTTTCACCACCTGAAATTCATTTGCCAGTTTCTCACCCGTAAATTAATAAATTTATCTATGTTTTTATTTTGCAATGTTGCTTTCAACCTGAATTCCCTTTTTCCATAAGTACTATTCAGGCTTAGAACTATAATATACATCTTATTTCAATTCTGTTTTCTCACATGGGCAACGTGTAGCTTCATATTTTATATGACTAAACTCAAACTCTACTTTTCCAAATTAATTATTCTGTATCTGTTTATATTTAGCTTCAACCATTTCTCTCTGGATCTTGTCATTTGGTTTAGCCACTGAAGAAGTCATACTATATGTAATGTATTGTCTTAGGCTTTTGGAAGGGGAAAATACAAAGAAAAGTAAAATGTTGCCCCAACCCTCAGAGAAATATAAAATGAGCTCACCTTTTATATTTCTTTGAGTCTATTATTTTCCTCATTTTTTTCCTCATAGTTGGCTCCATGTAATAATTCCTTAATTCAAATTTATTTCACATCACATCTCAATAAAGCCGGCCTGTCCTACTGTGCTGTTATGAGGTTAGATGTAATAACGTTTGTGAAGTCTACCAAAAAAAGGTACTTTTTAAATAGAGGAAACAATAATATTTTCCCCCTGTTAACTCTCTTTTCTGAGTTACCTCACTTTTTTCACTTTTTTCACACTTGGTTTGTTTTGAACTCTAATGAATAACAGTGTCACTTTGAACAATTCACTGAACCTTGCTAAAGTACTTTTCCTCATTAGCAAAATAAAGAATATAATGGCACCTATCCCCAAGGACTGTTGTAAGGATTAAATGAGATAATCCATGTAAAGTGCTCAGCATAGCACACATAGAAACACTGAATAAATTATAAGAAGAAAAATAATAGCTGGCATTTATCACTAATGATATAAAAGGCATTTTATTGAGTTTTCATGGCAATTAATTTAACTTACACAGAAAACCCATGAAGAAAGTACTATTGTTATAGCTACAATAATTATTATTGTAGTTTTAACACTTAACTAGCAGTGATGGGCACACAGGAGGCAATAAATATTTGCTATACTTTTGTTAAACTCTAGATTATAATTACCTTTAAGGCTTCAATTAGCTGTATGAGCAAACATTTTTCAAGAACAGAATCTGACCACAACAGAAAAGGAATTTACTTAAAGACATGGATTGGATAGCTCACAGAATCAGCAGGAGGACTGGAGATTCTGGCTCAGAGGCTATGTCAGGAATACTCCCTAAAACACATAGCAAGAGCAATTTTTTGAGGACATCAAGGAGCAAAAGAATCAACAACTGGCATCTCTGATACCCCAATGCAAATTATTGAATTCATCATTATCAATAATGTTGCTAGATAATTCATTTGATGCAACTTCCAGCATTTGTACATCTTTGTTATCAAGGTTGTTGAAGGAGCAGTTCTTCATTTTGGAAAGAATATCCAAATGTGCCAGAACCACTGACTTAGAAATTTCACCCAGGCATTGAGTAGTTCAGTGTTCATAAGATTTATTTGCAGTCCTTGCACACAGCTAAGGTATGGGCCAGAAGCCAGAATACACGCTACTTGTGTTTTTCATATCTTTTCAGCATGAAGTCATTAACAAAATACGTCCTGTGGCATGATGAGATGATCTATGTTCCTATGAAATACATTGTACCACAGAGGCCATGAAATGATTGAACTCCAGAATAAAATGAGAATGTTTAACTCTTGTACCTGACGTATGAAAGAAAACTGCTTCTGGTGTATTCTCTGTTTAAAATGATAGAGAAAACAATTTGTACCAGAGAAGAAGCTCTATCCCTAGTGCCAGGAGTCATGCCACCAGTAAGCTACCACATCTGGAATAGCAGTTTTAATTAGAGTTACTCTATGATTAAGTGTAACCAACATGGTGAGTTAATTGGAGATGGAATATGAATACTATCCTCATAATTTTCAGTACTGAATGGATCTCTAATTCCTGCAATTATGTCAAGTATACAAAACAAACAATATCACTTTGGATTTAGTCTTTTGGTAGGAATGGGAAGCTTCATTTTATCCTTCTTACCTTAATAGACTTTATTTCATAATACGTTAGGGAGCCAATGTTCTCCTATTTTAATTCTTTAGTCAGGGACTGGGAAAATAAAGATGGCATGAATTAAGGTCCCACTGGGCCTAATTTGAGGGGGAGTCAGGGAAAACCCAATTTATTGTCTTATTTCTATAAGGCTACACACTGATTCCTGGAATATTCTGGCATTCAGGGACCCTAAGAATTAATTCACAATGTAAAAGAAAGATTTGCCCTACTTAAACTGTGTTACAGGAGTTCTGAGTCTTTGAAATGATTCAGGACTGGGAATTCAATAGGGTCTCATTCTTCTCTCTCATGATGACTCAAGTCGGGTCTTAGTCACCAGATTTAATTTTTTTTTCAATTATACAAATCAAATAGGACCTCAGGGCACTGGTCCTGTATTTAAATCCCTGGGGACCATGAGCTGATGAATAAACTACAAAATTCCTATTGGTCAGACCTTTCTAAGTAGCACACTGGACCTGTTGTATATTACAATACCTATGTTCATTCTACCTCTGATGATTAATAGCTGCTACCAGGCCTCAGTCACAGAGTATTAATTGTATCCTCATTGAAATCAGAATTTTCCTGATTTCACACAGATTTTCACACTAACTGGCATCCCGGCCTACAGAAAACAGCCAAGTATTCATCAGAGATGTCAGCATTCTTTTCACCAATGTGTGTAATGTTTTTTTCCTCCAATAAAAATCAGCAAATTCTTGATAGCCTATTGGAAAATTAATCTTAGAATAGTTTCAAAAAACTTCCCTGAGGCATGATGGGTGATGGAAGTGGGGCGTGATGAGCGTTGGCTTCCCAGTGAGGGTCACTGCTTTGATTAAGATTATTACAATGGCTGAAAGCAAGACAGCATTAGTCTATGAGACAAAGAAAACGGTGCTGTTTCTTGGGGGCAAGGAAATAAGCATTAATGATTAATGCTTTGAATTATTCCGGGTTAATTTCAGTCCTCCTGTATATCTACCTTCCAGTTCCCATGTTCCCATGTCTTCCCAATCAGTGTTCTTTCTAACTTTAATTTAACAGATCTGGCAGGAATTTAAACTCAGTCTTGGGATCAAAATTTGTTTTGAAGCCCTACAGCTGCAAGAGATAAAAGCACAGTCTTTGAAAGTCGCCAACATTCATTCTGTTCTTTGAGTGAAGGAATTTGAGCTCTCTAAGCAAGCCATCTCTATTTGTAGTAACCAACTTACCCTCAGTCTTTGAATTTTTCATGTTCTTCCTTCAATTCTAAGCAGGCACATAGTCCCAAATGCTGTTTCTGCACATTCTAGATGAGCACAGGTGGTATTTCTATTGTCAAATTTCCACCCGTAATACCATATGGATTTAAAAAGCCTCTGTCTCAACTAGTCTAGGACACCAAGTATATGTTCTCCCTATTGCACACAAGAGCTATTGCCAAACCACTTTTGGTACCAGTACTTTATTTGCCCAGATTCTTTGCTGCAAGTAAAAAAAAAAAAAACAGGCTCTAGCTAACCGAATCTTATAAGGAATTTATTAAAGCATAGCATTAAAGTATAGCATGTGGAATCATCAAGTAATCTAGAGAGGCACACTCTTGCTACATAGTCAAGATAAAGTCAAAAATCTTGCATAAAACTTATTTAGTGAGGTCATCGCTGCTAACTGCAATAAATGCTAGACAGATCCATACACTACCATTACTGTGGTAACCACTACTTCCTAAGAGAATTGCTCTGGGCATCTTCTTTGCTATTGCATCAACAGCTTAAGATTCCAAAAATGGGTGGGTACAATGGATTCCTGTTGTTTATATGAAGCACCCACTCTGTACCTGCATGGGCACTGGGAAAGTAAAGACCTGAGTCTTGCAGGTTCTGTAGTTAAAGCTCTGTTTGGGTAATTTCTCAAACATTTGATAAGGAGTTCATAAACAGGACAATCCAATCAAGGACAGATCAATTGGATCACCGTATTAAAGTATCTTAATATAAAAATATGCTGTATCTTTCAGAGAAAAAGAAAGCTGGAAAAACACAACTTATTTCTAGGCATCTACTAGGGAATTAGGATCAGTTTTAGATTTATGCCCTTGTGGACCCATCACTTTGTAGCCCATAAAATTGGCCAGCTCACAAGCTATTGAACAGACTTGACATTTACTTTATGCAGCATTATAGTATTTTGTCAATTTCAGTACAAACTCTATACCCATGACTTATAGAATGGTGTGAATAGACTTGCATTGATATGTGGCCCCTCAAAGTCATGCCAGTGATTCACTGTAGAAGTTAGGAAAATTCTAAAATGATACAAATCATTCAAATAGTCCCTATGAAGTATTTGGATTAAAAAAAAAAAACTTTGTAAAAGTAAAAGTTGAATAATTATAGTCAGAATTATGGAGTGGGTCAAAATTTTTGTATTCATTGTACTCTCTCAGGGGTCAGATTTTCATTTCAGTCCTTGGTAACTTTCTGCCATTCAGGACACTGATTGCCTGAATTTTCTCTCTCTCAACTTTTTTTTCACATCAGCGCTCTTCCTACTCACATCCCCACTTGTTTTTCAATTTCTTATGCTACTTACTTAAGGCCACAATTTCTGTGGTGTCTGTAGTTGTTATTAATATGTATTATTTCAGAAAATCCTATATTCCCAACCGTAAGCAGGAGAGATGAGTTTGAAGGCATTAGATTGGAAATGTCACAAAATCAGAAATGATGATTCTTTCTGTTTAAAAACAGCATTTCAGGGCGCCTGGGTGGCTCAGTTGGTTAAGCGACTGCCTTCGGCTCAGGTCATGATCCTGGAGTCCTGGGATCGAGTCCCGCATCAGGCTCCCTGCTCGGCAGGGAGTCTGCTTCTCCCTCTGACCCTCCCCCTCTCATGCTCTCTCTCTCTCTCTCATTCTCTCTCTCAAATAAATAAATAAAATCTTAAAAAAAAAAAAATAAAGACGTCAAAGGAGATTAAAAAACAAAAATTAAAAAAAATAAAATAAAAACAGCATTTCAGGGGCACCTGGGTGGCTCAGATGGTTAAGCGTCTGCCTTCGGCTCAGGTCATGATCTCAGGGTCCTGGGATCGAGTCCCGCATCAGGCTCCCTGCTCAGTGGGAGGCCTGCTTCTCCCTCTCCCTCTGCTTGTGCTCTTCTGTCTATCTCTCTGTCAAATAAATAAATGAAATCTTTTAAAAAACAAATAAATAAATAAAAATAAAGACAGCATTTCATAGATTCTTCAAATATATCTGACACACATTTATTTCCCTATTACCTACTTTCATTTTAAGATGCCCTGTGTCCGTGCATATTTCCCTAGATATTATACAATATTTTATTACTATGATGAGACTATTGCTATACTTTCAGAATAATTAAAATTTTCATCCATAAAGCAGTGTCATTTCTACTGAAAGATACTTTGATTGTCTCAATATGTTAATTGTTCAGGAAAAAAATACATGAAATGTGAACCAGGAGGCTTTTACTTTTATATTAACAAGCAATTAAATAAGATCACTTTTTTTAAATGTCTGACACATAAGATATGCAAATAATGTATTGACAATTCAATAGTATTTTTTTGGGCTATCTTTTTATATTGATTCACAGTATTTATTTAAGTTCTAATCAAATAACACATGCATATGAATTCATAAAAATCATAAAAGCACCAGTTTCCTCTCTCAGTCCTTCTTAAACATAGTCCTACTTTCTAATGGAAGCAGATTCTGTTTTGGATTATTTTCATGGATTTATAACTCAAAAAATTTCTAAATAATAATGAAAAATACCTGATTAGTTTTCTACACTTTTGAGGAAGTAAATTGTATGTTCTCAAAGCTCTAGAAAATTTGGAATGCTTTAGGGGGCGCCTGGGTGCCTCAGTAGGTTAAGCATCTGACTCTCAATCTCAGCTCAGGTCTTGATCTCAGGGTCATGAGTTCAAGCTCTGCATTGGGCTCCACACTGGGCCTGGGGCCTACTTAAAAAAAAAAAAATGCTTTACAACACTTTTGAAAATATATTCTAAATCAGTTCTGAACACAGATTCTGAATATTTAAAAATACATAATCAGTGATATTGGTCAGTGATTTTCATGCTCATCAATATAGGCAGAAACACAAATCTGGGTTTACATATTTATGACTGGTTATTTTACACCCTGAAATTTTCAGTTTTCTACTCTTACCTATTTAATTCAATTGTGAAGCATGAGAATAGAGTACAAACATATAAATACATAAGATCGATATGTCAATGCAGTAGTATTAATAAAAATTTTTGCTAACATTAGAGTTATGAAAGTAAAGATCATTTGCATTCTACTTACATAACGATGCCAATAAAATTTACGTAAAAGATTATTGGAGGGACTGTATTATTATTTAAAGCACTTAAAAGAGTTCTTGTCAAAGTAAGAACTAATGAGAGAGACACAGAGAGATAGGGATGAGTGGAGAACAAATTAGTTCCAAAATTAGCTAATTAAATATGAGGTGTTACCTAGAGTTACTATCAAGGGAAAGGGGAAAAAAAGGAACAAAGCTTGTTCAACTATTTTTAAATAAATACTTCATTTTTAATGGAGAAGTAGTACCAGTATAGAAAGTCAACATGGTGCCTCGCTAGTCTTCTATAACTTACTGGAAAATTGTCACCTAGCCCAATTCTCTTTGCCTCCACGGAATTCTTTAACATCTTGCATTTCTTTCTGCATTATTCTTTGCTTCATGTGAATTAGTTTTGTTAAGAAGATTGATTGACTATAAATTCCTGCAAGCAAGAGGATGTTTATTACCATTATTACTATTGTTGCTGTATTATTTTGTTTCTCTATAGTCCTCAAGACCATGCAGAGCAAAAGTACTCAGGTGGTACATACTTAACAGGTATTTCCAGATCAATATCTCTCTAATAACCTAGATGCTAAATTTAGCTTTTCTCGGTTATTTTTATATAACATTAATTTGTTTTCTTTTATAAATTTATTTACCCCAAAATGTATGGCTAGTCATTGCTTACTTGCCATTTGAAAAGCAATAGTACTTTATCTTCGACATGGCTTTTGGCAACTACTGTAGGATAAAATGTTATCTTGCATCCCTAATCATTGTATTTTCTCTTTGTAGTTATGTAAATCCCTAGATTTATACAGCAATTCTACTGTATCATTCAAATTTCATGTTCACATTCTATAAATACGGATCTTACTAATTGCCAAGCACAAAAGAAAAGATATCCACGGGAATATTTCTGGAGATCCTCTTGACTTCTAAGTAGAATGAATTTCAGAAATGGAAGATGTTATTTTAATATCAGAAATTATCTCATGTCATTTGCCATTTAAAAAAATAAGAGAAAGGTTTATCCACAGTCGCTCTTATAGACTGAAACATCTGTATGCTGTGTGCACAACAGATGTCCAGTAAATGTTTTGAGTGACTGTCAGTAGTGACTCCTAATGACTTCATAATGAAGTAATTATTCAAGGGCCATGTTAAAACTGTGTTTCTTAGAAATTACATAACGACAGTTTTCAGTTGACATACACTATTACATACACTTCAGTAATATACATTCTATTTTAAAATATTATTTAACTTGAATAAAATTGACTAATTTAGAAACCTTCAGAATTGTATCATAACAAACAATGAAAATAATTAAAATATGCATAGCCATGAAACAATAAAGTCTTATCAAAAGTGTTCAAGTAAAAGATGACAATGAAATGAATGATTAGTTTTCAAAGTGACGGCATCTGCTCTGTGAATAATCCAAGAAATGCTTTCCAATTTCCATGCATCAACTCTTTTATTCAAAAGAGGGAATTTCTCAAAAGAGACATATGGGACCAAATGAAACGTAGGGTACTGTGAAATTGGAATTTTAAAATGCATCTCTTATTTATACCCCGCTTACTTAAAAAAATGATTTGAAGCATATCAAATGGATACATCCTCAAAAATCTTTCTTCATAAATCATTTTTTTTTCTTTTGTTTTATTTTTTTCCTTCTTCTTCTGGTAAAAGTCAATACCATAAATGTCCAAAAGATGCCAGAGTGCTGTATTCATTTGCTCTAGGTGAAATAACAACTCCAATACACATGACTATCATTTTCTGTTAATTGCCAAAAAGTTGTATTTGCAGCATTGATGAAAGGGTCTGGATCTGAATATTGAAATAGCCCTAATACATAAAATAACTATAAATTAATTGCTCTAAATATGTATATGTATTAATGTAATTTGCCCAAGTGGATGGCATAGTTTAAGAAATGATAATTTGGAGGTTTTAAAATAGTGTGTTAGGGACTGTGCCCACGCCAAGAAACGGCTGTTCTATTGACACACCTTGTCCAAATCCAGTTAAATAGAAGTAGCTGCAACTGAACATTTGAAGACAACTGTTTTTGACTTGGATATTTAAAACTAACTAAATGGTAATATAAAGAGCTGTTTATAACATCATACAATTTTAAAGTGAAATGAGATTATGATCATCCACAATGTTCTATTTCCGTTTCAAAGGAGGAAATGAAGGCAAGGAGAGGCCGAGGTTTAACGCATGCCATGTAACTTTTTGATGGGTAGAATAGTGACTAAAATATCATTTGTCTCACTTGCCAAATAATGCTTTTTCAGCCACTGAAAACACTTTAGAAATCTTGTGGTGGGTTCATGTGTTTGTGGGGAGGAAACTCAGCTATCTACTACAGTGAAATGGGTGTAACATGAGAGTCTCAATAAAATTGATGTTTTAACGAAATAGTAAAAGCAAAAAAAAGGTTTTTTTTTGAGTCCCTGTTCATAATATTTACTTTGGAAGAAAAGGTGAGATGGGGGAAAGGCTATACTATCTTTTTCTTGGTGTATGAAAATGTTTTTATTGAGGTAAAATTATATAACATAAAATTTGCCATTTTACCTTTATAGTTCAGTGACATTAATTACATTAACAATGTTGTACAACCATCACTACTATCTTTTTTCCAAAAAGTTTTCATCACCATAAACAGAAATTCTGTGGCTATTATGCAATAGTGATCCATTCACTCTTTCTTCACCCCCTGGTAAATTCTAATCTATTTTTTATCCCAATGAACTTGATTACTTTAGGTATTTCATGTAAGTGGAATCATACAATATTTGTCTTTTTTGGGGGGGGTCTGGCTTATTTCACTTACATATTTTCAAGGTTTATTCATGCTGCGACATGTATCAGAATTTCATTTTATTTTTATGGGTCAGTAATATTCATATATGTATATGTACACCATAATTAGCATATATATTCATCTACGGATGAATAGTTGGGATGTTTCCATCTTTTGGTTATTGTCTCAGCTACCTTTTGTGTTTAGATAATTAATAGGCCTTTAGATAATTGCTTATTTTAGTGTAGCATCAACTTTTGTTTCTTTGTTGGTTAATCAGACATTTGAAAAGAAAACAATTTCAGATATGATAATTATCAGCACAAAAACAAAAGCCAGAATTAGAGCTTTAAATTCTTTTTAATTTTTTCTCTTTGGTATACACTTTGTTTTAAACTACTTTGTCTTGACAACTTAGAATATGGTTAGTGAAAGGGAATAACTAGAATGCATAGTTGAATATTGTAATTTTCTATTTTAAAAGCTTTCCCTTTTTCTTTGAACATTAATATAATCATTTAGTAATGAATATATATATTTTCTGTACTGAGTTAATGAAAATATTTCTTTAATATGAAATACTTAGAAAGGATTCTTAATACTAATGCCAAAAATGAAAGCTAGATTAATGACAACTACTTGTGGGAGAAAGTTCATTCAAATACCATCAAAAGGAGAACATGGAAAAATTAAATTCAGCTTAAACTTTCTGGCCAAACTATTTGTTTTAGTTTAAGTTATTTTAATTACCTTCTACCATGAAAGTTCTATTTTAAGGGAAACAAAAAAGAAAACAATTCTAAAGCATCAAAAAAATCAGAACTTGCTATTAATTTGCTACACACAAAATATAGATAGTATTTGTTTTTATATTAACATATTAAATGTGTTTGGGGAAAAGGGAAAATAATTGTTTTATTAAAGTATTGAATTTTAACATTTTTCCAGATGAATTCAAGTTCTTTATGAAAAGGCTACCCATGAATTATTTCCTCAACACCTCTACCATAATGCATTTGTGGACAATGGATTCTAATTTTCAGCGCCGCTATGAACAACTGGAGAACAGCATGAAGCAACTATTCCTAAAGGCGCAGAAAATTGTACACAAGCTCTTTAGCCTTAGCAAGAGGTGTCATAAACAACCCCTCATCAGCTTGCCAAGACAAAGGTAAGACATTTGTGGCAATATAGACTACTAAGGACATTGTTTTGACGGTAAGCTCTATTTATTTTCTGAATGCAGATGTGGTAATATACATAGCATGGTGTTATAATTTATACCATTAAAGATAATTTGAAAACAACATTTTCTCTTAAGTCTCAGAATAATAAATTTTATTTTCCAAAGCAATAATCCAATGGAGAACCCGTATACTGACACTTCCTTGTTTTTCATTTTCTTTTATTATCAGAATCAGGAAATCATTCTGTTTTGTGTGGTAGTCAACTAATAATTGTATTACAGTGAACAGAAAAACACAAACCCTACAGCTATATTGTAAGCATAGGAAGTAAGCAGGATCACAAAGTGAAATTTCTCAAGATGTAATTTTCAAATAAAAGGATTTAAAGTTCATTTTCTTTGAGCAGTGCTCATAATAACATGAATAAACATGAATAAACCTCATTCTACATGAATCTGAAAATTGCTGGAAAAACTTGTAACAATTTATATGAATAATGACAGACTATTAAAATATTTGTGTCTGAGCTAATTTTGTGAAGCATAGTTTTTGGATTTTGCAATCAGTGCTATGAGAAGTTGTATTTATTTATTTGAAGTCAGATTTTTTAAAAAACATAGCAAAATAAAAAGCTAAGGAAAAATAGGAAAACATCACCAAACAAAACTGCATCTGTATTAGTATCTCTGTTATATAATGCTTGAATTTTGACTTGATGCTTCATTATGAGGAGAAATCTATAATTATAGATTTTTTCACTGAAAAAAAACCTGAAAGTCCATACATTTTTTAAAAGTTCAATTTCAAAATAGATCATTGGCATTGTTTTTATAATTCAGTGGTTTTTAGGATACTCAAAATTTATGCAAATACCACCTCTTGAGAACATTTTTGTTGTCCCAAAAAGCAACCCGGTACCAATTAGTAGTCCCTCCCCATACTCGCACACCCAGCTCGAAGATATTTGCCTCTAGAAATTTGTCTAATCTACTATTTGTCCCAATAATTTGCCTATTTTTGACATTTCATATAAATGGAATCATATAGTATGTGGTCTTTTGTGACTGGCTTCTGTTACTTAGTGTAGTGCTTTCAAGTTTATCCATATTGTAACACGTATCAGCAGTATGGGTACGTTGCATTTGGGTTATCCATTAATTATTTGAAGGACATTTGGGTTGTTTCCACTTTTGGGCTAGTAAGAATAATGTTGCTATGAACATTCATGTACATTTTTTAAAGTGGACATTGATGTTTAGTTTTCTTGGGTATATACCTGAGAGTGAAATTGATAAGTCATAAGATAACTTTATATTTAACATTTTGAGGTAATGCCAAAATGTTTTAATTTACATTTCCCCAATGACTAATGATGCTGAACATCTTTTATGTGTTTATTGTCCATTGTGTATCTTTTTTGGAAAAATTTCTATTTAAATCCTTCCCTATTTTTAAATTGTCTTTAATTTTTATTATTGAGTTTAAGTGTAGTTCTATATTGGGATGCCAGTCTCTTATTGGCTTTATGATATACAAATATACCCTTCCATTCTCTGAGATGTTTTTTTACTGTCTTTGTGCATCTTTTCTCTCGCTCTCAATCTCTCTCTCTCTCGTCAGTCTAAAAGTTTGTCAATTTTTGTCATCTATTCAAGGAACTTTTAGTTTTCTTAATATTCTTCACTATTTTTCTCTTCCTTAATGACTTTTCCACTTAAATCATCAGTATTTCCTTCCTCTGTTTGCTTTGTGCTTATCAAGATTTTCTTTTTCTAGTTTAGTAGACAGAAGGGTTAGGTTATTGATTTGAATACTTTTATCTTCTTTAATATAGGCTTTCACAGCTTTAAATTTCCCTCTAAGGGCTGCTATAAGTTTCATTATTTTATGCACCCTGTAAGTTTCTTATTCCCTGCACACATAAGATATTTTTTATATATCTGTCTGCATACTTCCAAGGAACCTTTCCTAATAGAGAATCGTGGCTGGGGAAAGCCACTGTTATTTAATTATAATGAACTTCATGCTTTATGTGTGTGGGTTAAGTACAGTTTGTAAACCACTGAAATAGATGGTTCTATACTCAAACAAAATAAGAAATGCAAGAGGATAAGGTAGGATAGGAAGCAAATTAATGAGTTTGGTTATTGAGATGTTCTGTTAAACACGTAAAGCTGGAGGGGAGGGGGGTGGGGGCATGGGGTAACTGGGTGATGGACATTGGGTAGGGTATGTGTTGTAGTGAGCACTGTGTATTATATAAGACTGATGAATCACAGACCTGTACCCCTGAAACAAATAATGCATTATATGGTAATTAATTGAATTTAAATTAAAAAAAAAACTAAAAAGCAAAACAAAACAAAACAAAACAAAAAAACCAACAAGTACAGCTAGACCAGGATATATACATCTGAAGTGCAGGAGAAAGTGAACAACTGGGATGGCAATTATCAGTGCATGTGAAATTGTGAGATCGGAATATAATACCACGGAAAATGCATAGACAGGGCTGCCTAGGCGGCACAGGTGGTTAAGCCTCCAACTCTTGGTTGCAGCTCAGGTTGTGATCTCAGGGTCATGAGATGGAGCCCTGCCCAGTACATTTTTTAAAGTGGGATGTCGCCCAGTGTGGAGTCTGCTTGTGATTCTCTCTCCCTCTCCCTGTGCCCCTCCAGCTTGTACTCTCTCTCTCTCTGTCTCTAAAATAAACACATAAGTCTTAAAAGAAAAAAAAGAAAATGCAGAGACAGAATCTGAAGATATTTTTAAGGGGTGAGTGGAGAAATGGAAACTGGAAATGAGCAGATAATGGGGTAAAATATATCACTAGAGCTGCATTAATTCCTAGTAAAAATAAAACTTAAACGAAGATGTCATAAAAGTCCAGGATTTGTAAGAAAAGTATGAAAATATGAAACAATCCAAGTTGGATGTGTACAGAATAAATAAGCAGAGTAAAATAAAGATGACAAAAAAAAGAATAAAAGAAAGATGTATTATTTGGTACTAAATTTAATGGAAAATAAATGGAACTAAATTTAATAAACTATAGATATAGATACTTGTTTTCTAAAACTTTTAACCTAAATAAATCAGACATCACCAGAGGCTTTTCTTGACTTTCTTTTCTTAAAATTTAGCATAATTCCTATGTTGGCTATTACTCATCTCACACACACACAAAATGCAGACTCCTTGCTAGATAAAAGATTTTATTGACTTAGAATTTCTTTCCATCACTGTTTTTCTTTTACTAGGAATGTGGAATTTATTTGTTTTGCTTTTTTTTTCAATTTTAATAGACTAATATAAAATGACATTAGGGAACAATAACAACAACAAACTAGGTACTACAGCCTGTTAGTAAGATACAGTGAAAAAAAAAGAGGTTGGATATTTGTGAGGTACGTTTTCAAAATTTTCTGAAAGAAGTAGATAAGCAATACCTGTGACTCACTTCCATCTGAGATTTTATTTTTGGTCCTGCCTTTATGGAATTTTTCTCAGCTTTTTTCTTGACTTCATCCCACCCTTAGTATTGGTCTCTCACTCTAAAATGTGGAACAATAAGCAAAAACAAACAAAATGAGACCTGCAAAATGAATCTCAACTAGTAAGATGATTTCTTGACACTTTCTCTATAATGACATGTAGGTTGCAGTTTTTCTTTGTAATGCATAGTGTAATTCATCCTTGAGATAAAGCCGGGTACTCAGGTTAATCTCACCAAGTTTACACGTCACCATCGTTGCTTTCATGAATTCATGTGACATCAAAATCTTCATTTCTTACTTGAATAAATTGGGAAGCCTGTGGTAATCTGGCCTCTTTAAGGTAGTGAACTTTTGCTGCTATTCTAAAACTTTTGAGGTAAGGAACAACGACATATTCATTTCATTAAAGGACAATAATTATAGCAATTATTAAAAAATATACATACATAATCCCTACAAAATAATTCAACTACACTATTTTGTGCTGTTATATATTATTCACAAAATGGCCAAGGATACCTCGACATATTACATTTAAGGTGTGTTGGTAAAAGTTTAACAACCAACTTTCCAGGCGGGGGGAACCTCTAATTTATAGCATTTGCCAATTCTTGTGATATGCATAATTGGCTCTTCTGAGCCAATATATGCAGGCAGCAGCAAACCACTAAGAATTGATTAAAATATTTTTATGCAGTTATCTCTTCTTCATTAATAGTAGAAGGTGAGATATGATAAAATCCCTTCTCTAACGTCACAGGGAAGAATAAGTTTAGGCCTATGTTATTTTTATCTGAGAACTATGTCATGCACTTCCTATATCAAATTGGCATATGGGCCGTAACTGGTCCTCCAACTCTTTTTGTATCAGCCCCCAAGGAAAAACTGTTTTATACATTTCAAATTGTTGAAAAAATCAAAAGTAGAATGGCATTTTTTGGTTGATGAAAATTGTATGGAACTAACACTTTAATATCCATATAAAGAAGCACACTCATATGTTTACATATTGTCTATGGCTACTTTCACACTGGCAGAACTAGATAGTTGCCACATAGTTACACGGTCCTGAAACCCTACAATATTTGATATATGGTTCCTTACAGAATAAAAATTTGCTGACATATGTTCTAACATGTACTCTATCTTTAAAAGTGTTATTGAGTGTTTTAAAAGAATTTAATCCATATATCATTGAAATCTTTTATATTATAAATACATGTTATGTTAAATACAAGATATTTTAACTTTAGTTTTCATCATATGGAGACCTTATACAACCAGATTGAATCCTGAATCCTGACTATTCATGGAGTAATATTGAATATTTTATTAAAAATTTCTGTAGTGTATATGTGTGTGTGTATATATACATATAATATCTACATTACATATATTATATATAATGTATATGGATACATATAAATATATATATATATATTTGTTTATTAGCCACCCAGTGGCTTATTTATAATATACATGCAAATATATAAATATATATACATCATATACAAATATATACATAAATATATAACATATATAAATATTTACATCATGTATATATATGTATATGTATTTTAACTAATATAACACCTATAAGAGTAGTCTAAAACCCTACAGACCAAAATGATTTTAATTCAAATGCATTTCTTTTTTTTTTTTTTTTTTTTTTTTTTAAAGATTTTATTTATTTATTTGACAGAGAGAGACACAGCGAGAGAGGGAACACAAGCAGGGGGGGTGGGAGAGGGAGAAGCAGGCTTCCCGCGGAGCAGGGAGCCCGATGCGGGGCTCGATCCCAGGACCCTGGAGTCATGACCTGAGCCGAAGGCAGACGCTTAACAACTGAGCCACCCAGGCGCCCCAATTCAAATGCATTTCAAATTGATATCCAAATACAAAGTTGGATTATTTCATAAAGTCAGTCAACATTTCCCATCTTTCTCCTCCCTCTACTCCTGATCTCCAATTCCAGTATAATTCAGAATGATACCGTGATCATGAACTAAGGGGAAGAACAAAAAAAAAAAAAAAAAAAAAAAAATGAACACTTGGGGAAATGAAGTTTAAAGATTTAACAGTGTCTTTGGGTAAAAGAGGATAAAATAAGTAGGGTAGCTTAAATGAACTATAGCTATTAATGTGTTTGGGAAGGATTGCCCTGACCACTGGAACACTGAAACACTGAAAATATGAGATTCAGGCAGAGTTTATAGAAAATCTGAATGTTTGGTTATCTGCTGGAGTTCCTAGAGATAACTCTCAAATCCACAGATAGCAAGTGCTCAATAAATATTTGATAAATGCTCTGTGATATGTTTTCTAATATTTTAGTTCAATTTCTAGGATCATAGGACAGTGAATTGTCATTTT
The DNA here is from genome assembly GCF_004348235.1 of Phoca vitulina. Lineage (NCBI taxonomy): Eukaryota > Metazoa > Chordata > Mammalia > Carnivora > Phocidae > Phoca > Phoca vitulina. Next base: position 12,475,312 of record NW_022589729.1, on the reverse strand, counting down.
ATATAAAATGTTTCCTACTCTATATAAATTAGATCACCTGTTACAATATGCATATCATGTTCTGTTTGTTTTGCCATTAAGTAGGTGAATGCTTTCCCTCATTCTTTCAAGTAGACATGAGACAGTGTATTAGTTAGTTAGAGGCTGCCTTAACAAAATACTCAGATGGACTGGCTTATAAATAGTTCACAGTTCTGGAGGCTAGAAGTCGTCTCAGTCGAGGTGCCAACGTGGTAGGGCTCCGGTAAAGGCTCTCGCTCTTCAGGGTTGCAAACTGCTGACTTCTCACTATGTCCTCACATCGTGGAGGGATGAGGGATTGTTTTGGAGTTTTGTTTATAAGAATACTAATCCCATGGGGCACCTGGGTGGCTCAGTCGGTTAAGCCTTCCACTCAGGTCATGATCCCAGGGTCCTGGGATGGAGCCCCACATCGGGCTCCCTGTTCTTCTCCTTCTCCTCCCGGCTCATGCTGTCTGTCACTATCTTTGTCTCTCTCTCTCCCCAATAAATAAATAAACTCTTAAAAAAAAAAAAAAAAAAGATTAATCCCATTCACAAAGGCTCCATCCTCATGACCTAAGCACTTCCCAAAGGCCCCACGTCCTAATACCATCATCTTTGGGGGTTAAGGTTTCAACGCGTGAATTTTGAGGGAATACAAACATTCAGACCATAGCTGAAAGGGCCAGTCTCTACCTGTCAGTAAGACCTTGGGATGTGGGGGTGAGAAGGGTAGCTAACCATCACTCTTGTGCAGAAATCCTGTCTGTGGTGGATGACAGTGAAGCTGGCATGTAGATCCAATCTGGGAGAGAGAATTCAAGTATCATTCAAACCCTTATTTTCACTTGACCCCTAGATCCAGTGCATTTCTCTCTCTGAAGCTTTGTTATCCAGCTTTTTTTAAATTTCTAACTGAAACGTGACTCTTTCTGTCCCATATATGTCACCAAGTATTTACAACTCTGTAACATATGCAAGAAAAATAGAAATTTTAATATTTTCAAAGTGAAAATGAGAATGATATTTATATCTGACATGCAGGAATAATGTATAAAAATCCTTTAAATCATATTTGTTTTTCCCTTCAGTTTCTTTTCATCTCTTTTCAGACTATTTTTTTACTTCCCTTTCTCCTTTGCTGAGTATCCAGACATTTTTTTTCTTTTAAACGTCCCTGTTTATTGACCCTCATTTCTTCAATATAACCCCTCTTTACTGAACTCTTTCTATATTTTTGTTATGCAAAGTGATTTGGTGCTCTTAGAAAATCAATTTACAACTTCTCGCTAATCTACTACAAAATGGTGCCTCCCCACCTTCGACCAACTTTCTTTTTTAATGCATTAGAGGATTACATGTAACAGATTTTTTCCCTTTTTTTAAAGTTTTTTTCATACTTTCAAATATATGAAATATCTGATTATCCTTCCAATAATTTTCTCTTATACCTCAAATAATTCAAATCGGTTTCCTTCACTTATAATAATAGGGGAACTTTTTAGCAAATATAAAATCTAATAAAAACCTGAATCCATTTTGAATATGTCCTGAAAGCATTAAAAATGAAGTATAAAAATGTGATTTGCCTGTGGTAATAAATATCTTCTACCTGCCATAAAGCTTATTTGAGATAGAGAAGTACTTTCAAAGTCTAATACTATAAATATGTTTGCTTTTCTGTTTGTTTTGATAGTTAATTTTGTCAGAACCCATGTATTATTGCAGTATGTAGATAATATTCCAATGCACCACTATTGCACAATGTTGAGAAAGGCATTTGGAGAGAATATTGGCCCAGGGATGGGGGCAATGAAAAAGTATAAGTTGTTGCCAAGTCTTAATGGTGCATTACAAAAACTAATAAAGAAACTAATAAATACATAACATTCAAAGCAACAATATAAAGTAAATATAGCTATTAAACATTGAGGATAAATTGCATTTGACATGGCACAGGAACCAAATGGACTTATGTGAAGATAAATTGCAACTTCCTAATTTATGAACAGTAGAATTATAGAAAAGAAAATAATTTTATGTCATTACAGGAAATTTTTATAAGTAACTTTCATGCACTCAATAAAAGCATTCAGGGATTATAATCATTATCTTGTATTAAAATATATAATCTTGGCAAATATTTAATCATATTGTTTCTTTAATAATGAAGAGAGACAAACTTTGGTTAGATAAAATAATGCTTATATGATGTTACAGTATTTATTCCTAGACAGCATAGATTAAACATGCTTAAAAAAGGCATTTATACATAACCAGCATTTTTCTAAGATAATAGGTACTTTACCCTGACTAAGAAAGAAAAGGCCGGGATGGAAGAGTATTTCATCTAGGTCATTTTAATGACCTTTATCAATCTTGAAGACTCACACTCTACAGTGAGTTAAGAAAATCCTCTCTCTTGTTTGGGAAATATGGAGTTGAGAGCTCAAGACTCCTCCCACTTACTTTCTGCCATGTTTGTGGCCATTTGGGCTCAAATTCCAGCCATGCACTACTCTACCCTCACGTCCCAATCCCCAGCTGATAACCTGATTCATAGTTGCCTTTTAGTTGTGCCAAATGCACAACAGATTGAACACTTATTCCTGAAAGCCTGTATTTACTAAAAATTAAGATTTAATTACTTTATAGTAGATGAACAAAATTCTGTTTTAAAATGTTGTTTAATCAAACAACTCTTTTCTCTATATTGTTTTACAGGATATTTATCTTAAAATCTATTTCATAACCATTTACTTTTTTTCTGGTTCTGATTTTTTTCCGATTTTGTTATAATATTCAATAATCAATTTGAACTCAGTTTTTGTAAATGTATATTTTCAAGTGTTGTTTTGGTGACTCCAAATACGTAATGAAAACCATGATTTTAAACTAGGCTTTGGCGATGGTGGTACGGAATTTAAAGAATTAGTTGGTATCAAAGAATCAATGAGTTCTGTAATATTTAAGGAATGGATCTGTAATGTAAATCCTTAAGTTGGCCAACTGCTTGTAGTTGATTTTGGACTACTAAATTGTGACAGTCAAACATATCATTACAAAAATTAGAAAATAATAAATTTAGTTACATACTGCTTCCTGAGATCACAATTCATGGCTAGTACATAAGAGAAACATCCCAGGTCCTTGCCATCTTTGCATTGGTCTTTGGAGAAAGAAAGCAACAATGATGCAAGGATACATTTTATCCAAATTCATTATTTCAATTACATTATTCTCAGTATACCAATGTACTGGTTCAGACAACACCCTTCCCAAGTTAACAATGCTTAAAATAGGGGGAGAATCAGAATTAAGTCTTTATAATTTTCCTAGGGCAATTTTCACTTTTATTTACATGTTTCATCCTATCACCATTCCGCCTTGATCCTCAAGAGAAGAAAACCAAAATTGAGTGACAAAGTGTTCCTACTTCCGAGTACCAAGTATGATATTCAGGTGACCTGTACATAAAACATTTTGCTGCTTTATATGCCTTAAGTGTAGCTTTTTTGTTATCTTAGTGGCAAATCCTGTAGCTGAAATCTTCTATAACGACTTTGACTAGTAGATGTCAAACTATTTGGTCTCAGGACCCCTTTATACTCTTAAAAATTATGGAGAAATTCAAAGAGGTTTCGTGTATGAGAGATAGAAATCCATGTATATATGTATGTACATATACATATATACACACATATTTCCTATAGTAAAAATTGAAACAGAAGTTTTAAAATATGTATTTATTAATACAATTAGAAAGAGCAATAAGTATGATCACTGCATGTTAATATATATAATATTTAAATTTGAGTGATTTCTGCAGAATTGTTTAATATTTGGCTTAAGAGAAGATAACTGAATTCTCATGTCTGTGTCTTTATGCTGGGTGTAGCATGAGGTGGGTAATGGCCCAGGTTGCGAATTGTAATTTTGTAATCTCACACAGATTTATTGGAGAAGAGAGTATTGTAATAACCTTTTCAGATAATTGTGGATATTACTCTTTATACTGTACCAAAAATTCAACAAGTGGTAGATTTTAAAAAGTTATATGTAATTTGGAATCCAAAAGCTTGTGATTAACATTTTCACATCTCTTACTTTAGATTATTTTGTCCACCTTGAACTTTTAAAATGGATCTTTAATCATGCATATGAAATCATGTGCCAGTCATTTGGACAATACCGATGCACTTAGTTTTGAAGATCTTCCAAATGTTGACAACATATCATTATAAAATAACAAAAAAAATTCATTCTTTAATATCATCATTGGGTTCATGAGAAAAGTCTTTATTTATCGGGAAGCTGTTACTCTCATTGTTTCAGTACAAGTTTTCCAAATATCTAATTTTCACTTGAAAACTATACTTTTAACATTGATATTAAATATGTCAGTGGTTTGTCTAGAAGTGATAGGTTTGTTTCTTTCAGTTTTGACAACAGATCTGCCAAATAGTCGAGTCTGGATAAACTAGTTTGTCAATTATTCTTTCAAGTAAAAATGGTTCGCCATGAAAAAAGTGCTTACCTCAGCTTGCAACTGAAACAATTACACAGGTGTTTTGCCTCAAGGCAACCATTATAGTTCAGTGTGTAACACAAGCGCTTTATTCATATTCCCATTTTGTTCTGACATATGGATTTGTACTGAAAATTGAGACACAATAAACTTTTTTATACTGCTTCACCAAGAACATTTTTAACTGAAACTTGCTTTCTTTTTGTTCTACAAGTATGTGGCAGAAAATACTGTATGCATACTAGTCCAAGCCGTTTGGTTCCACGGCTCTGCTTCATGCTAAGTGTCCAGCAATAGTTTACCCACATTGCTGTTGGCATCAATGCAAATGTCAACTCAGTGAAAAAGAAAATAATGTCTCAGTATTTCTATGAACTAGTTTTCACCTTGTGTACCCCATGATAGGCTCTTGCCTCCACTTCCTTGCTGCCCATGCACCCACACCGAGAGCTATGTGGACCACTCCAGGAATGCTGCCCTAGATCAATTTCTACTCCTCGTAAGGCCCTAATAGACCCCAGACAAATTGGGGGGCTATAATTATTTGTCTTCTTCCTTTACTTCTCTTTCCTCACTAACACAACCCCTGGTTTTAGTGGAACTCATGCTACACCACACCTCCTGGGTTTTCTTCAACCGAGGGTGGATAATTCTAGTCAAACAGACAGAAGTGGAAAGAATACACAAAACTTCTGAATTGGAGTCTTAAAAGTAGAGGAATGCATGCCATCTACTTTCTCTTCTTCCCCCTGGCTAAAATGAAAATGTGATGGCTTGGAACTAAAAGTGATGACATGAAGAAACTTGTTAAGGATAGTAAAACCCAATCTTTTTGAAGCTACCAAATCATTCCTGAACAGTTTATGTTTGTACTGTTATTGAGAGAGGAATAAAATTGCATTTTTTCTGAACCAATATTATCTGGATTATGTTACGGCAGGCAAACTTGCATCCTAATAATAAAAGGACTTTACTGAGTGGCCTCCAAGTCCTTTAATATTGTGGAATCTGTGATTTAATTAAAAATGGCATTTATATGATTAAGGCAAGGGACTTTTGCTGAGAACAATTTTATATGAAACTGTAGGGAAAAGGCAAGATATTAATTTTCCTTACATTTCTATGTTATAAAAGAATTTTTGTATTATTTTTTGTGTTTCAGCCACTCCGTGATGACTCCCAGGCACATGCTAAGGAAAAATGAAGCAGTATATTTAAGGAGTTTAATATTTAGGTATCTTGAGCGTGTGATTGAGAAATGTAAAAGATATAAATAACAATTATAAAGTACTCAGCACATGGGAAGTGCTTAAATAATTATTATTTAACTTTCCAAAACAGAAAACACTATTTCTTTTGTGTAGGTGTTTCTAATATATAATGAGTTTTCTTCAAAACATGCTTTCATGTGTTTCATAGTCAAAACAAAATTTGTCATAAAGATAACAACATAAACGTAATAAGAAACACATTCACTGTTACTTGTATAGAATAACACATAGTAGCCTGGATTCTGATTCAGGGAATCCAGGGATATAAGTTTTCAAAGAGGAAAGAAAAAGGAAAAAAGGAGAGAGAGAGAGAGTAAGTGGGCCCCACCTTCTTCTTCGTGTGGGGTCACTTCTACACAAATTTCAAACGTGGCAAATTTGTCTTTTCTCTCATGCCATTGCCTTTTTAAAAAATTGTTTCAAGTTTTTATTTAAAGTCCAGTTAGTTAACATACAGTGTAATACTAGTTTCAGGTGTAGAATCTAGTGATTCATCACTTACATGTAACACCCAGTGCTCATTGCAAGAAATCCCTCCTTAATGTCCATCACCCATTTAGCCCATCCCCCACCCACCTCCCCTCCAGCAACCCTCAGTTTGTTCTCTATAATTGAGTGTCTTATGTTTTGCCTCCCTCTCTTTTTTTTTCCCCTTCCCCTATGTTCATCTGTTTTGTTTCTTAAATTCCACATATGAATGAAATCATATGGTATTTGTCTTTCTCTGACTGACTTATTTTGCTTAGCATAATACACTCTAGCTCCACCCACGTCATTGCAAATCAGGCCACTTTCTTTTACCTAATTCTTGGTGTAGCTTATACTTCAGCTCTCATGGCTCTAAAATGCCCCTATCTTTTCACTAACATTCCTACTTTGAACTTCAGCTCATGATCTTTCAATTTATTAGATTTGGATAAATGTTAGCTGAAAATAACTATTTTAAAATGAAGTTATATTTAGATATAAAAATTATTTGTGCTTTTTAAATCAGTTACTTGCTAGCCATCACAGTACCTCACTTGAACCATTTTAGGTAGAGTTTAAAAAAATATTAAAATGAAAATCTGTAAGATTATAGTGCTTGCTCTTTTTTGTCTTTCTCTCATGTATAAAACATTATGTGGAACAATCAAAGATCTTGTCACCTTGACATTTTGCTGAGCGTATGCTGTCTACAACCCACAACTTTTGTAATGAGGTCCAAATTCAAGCCTTTAGATAGCTGCTTTTGAAAATACAAAAATCAAGGGTCTTTGCTCCTCTTGGAAATTCTGTGGACTTAAGTGTATGTGTGCATTAGTATGTGTGCGAGAAGAGTGCAAAACAACAGGTCAGCAGCTCACTACATTAAGTAAAAATCTTATACTAGTGTATTTTTTTGACTTTAAATTAGTTTATTCTCTCATCTGAGGAAAAGGAAGCCAAGAAACAAAGGAAAGAGTCTTGATTATAACATATATTCCAAATAAGAGAGATTTATTCCTCTTTGTTTTTCATGCTCTTCACCTTCCAAATGTCATTTCGGTACCTCCCAGTCTATTTTCTGGACATTACAACACTTTTCTAAGAAAGATTAAGAATGTCATTCCCAACACGTTTTTCCCCTGTGGTAACTCAATGGAGTTGCTGGCTAAAATAATCAGATTTTTGAAGAGTAACAATATAGACAGCTATATTGAGAGAGAATTTTTAACACTTAACGCTGACTTGTCTGAAAGAAAAAGAGTCCTATCAGGAAAATCTTGGAAATAAAGTCATAAGATCTGTAATATCGAAGATTAAGAAGTCCCTTTGCCAGCACTATTTGGAGTAGTACCACTTTGTTTAAACAATCGGAGTCAGCTCCTTATTTGACACTAGCCACAGGTCTATGCCACAAAGAGTGGTTGAAGGGCTTTGCTATCAGTCCTCATTTTCTCTCCACTAAGGAGCTGATGATAATCCTTCATGTGTTTCACTAAATAACTTGCATCTTGTGAGAAATTGATTTTTTTTCTAAAATAAATACATAAACACATACTTTTTAAAAAGAAGCCACAGGTAAGCAAATTTGGAAACTGTAATTACTATAAATTCTACTTGGAAATCTACAATGTCCATATGCATGTCAAATATTCTAAAATGATCTACAATTAAAATAGTTTTTTTAAAGATTTTATTTATTTATTTGAGAGAGAACGAGCCTGGGGAGGAGCAGAGGGAGAGGTAGAGGGACAAACTGACTCCATGTTGAATGTGGAGCCCATCATGGGGCTTGATCTCAGGACCCTGAAATCCTGACCTGAGCTGAAACCAAGAGTTGGGTACTCAGCCGACTGAGCCACCCAGGCACCCTGAAACAGATTTGTTTAAATAAGGATTTTTCAGAAGAAAATTTTTTTACTTCCTAAAACACCTATTGATGTCTTAAAGTATACAGTTGAAAAACACTGTACTATCATTTTTAATACAATTCTTACAGATTCTAGAGTTTCCATCAGTTGTGATATAGTCACCTCAATCCCCATAAAATAATAATAATAGTAAAATAATAATAATAATTACCTTGAGCTTAAAATTATTTTAGATCTTTGTTTTCTCAACTTCTCAGATGTTTTCTGAGCACTAGGTGCCAATTTCTGGGAAATAATCACTTTAAATACCTTCTCAGAAAGACTTAGAGGTTATACTATATCATTTCTAATACAGGTATAACTTGAAATAGTCCTACAGTTAAATGCTAATTCATTTACTAAAACACTTGTGTCACATTTCTTTTTTAAAAGAAAAAGATCTCTGAGATTTTCATCCCAATATTTTGCATGAGGTGGAGAGTGCCATTAAATGTGAATTGTTACATAAAGTTACATTTCAGAGAGAAAAATGTTATGGAGTACATGGGAATAAACTACTTATTTGTTGATATCATATTAACCATCAGTGGTTTATATATGGACCACAAATTGAGAATCAGTCCAGATCCCAGGACACTAATATTTTTACAAATCTTATAATCTTATTGACAATCAAATTCTTAGAATGGATGCACTTTCAATTTTTAAGTATATTTAAATCAGTGTTGTGAATCAGTCTCATTTCTATTTGAGTCACTTTGAAGCAAATTTTACTTATATTATGGAAGAAATGGATACATGTTTACTTACCAAAATAAATAGGAAGCTGAGCATCATCCACCATTGGGATGATGTGGTGGTTTTATTTTATCAAAGTAGAAGCCTGTCTTATAAATCAGAATCATTATGTTATCCATGAGTCTTTCTCCCTGAACGTTCCCCCTTTAAAATGTTGAAACCAGAGGTAAACACGGTGATGTAGGGGTGAAATGACTAACTTAGAGTAGAATAGAATTTTCAAGTCTCTTTATCTATAAAGAATGTTATAGTATATACATAAAAGAGGGATAAATCAAAGTGTTTTTTTTTTCATTACATGAAAGTCTTTTCTTATGTCAGTTTTCATGGTTAATATGATATCAAATGATATTGGAGGCTTCGATGTGTGTAGATGAAATTGGTTATATTAAAACTGTCACTGGTAAATACATAGATAAGATAGTATTTGTCCTATAGCTTTTCCCATTTTAAATGATAGAACCAATAAAAAATAATCTGATGTTTACTAGACTAAACTAAATACTAAATTAAACTATTTACTAAACTAAACTAAAGACTAAAGATTGAGTACATCTTATAAATACTGCCTCTTTGCCATCAAACTTGCTCAATTTGGTGGGGGAAAATCTCATTTGGATTGTTTTAATGATAAGTTTAATCTAATGCTTAATTTAGTAGCACTATGTAGAGGCAATGTACAATCTCTAATCCTCATTTATGTTTTATAATCTTCATGCTAAGTACAAAAATACAAAAATATCCTTCTTCATATCCTTCCATTATTATTTCATTTCATGTATTCCTTTCATGCATATGTATGTATGTGTGTAGTCATATACACACACAAGCACAAACACACGGGTAGACACATATATGCCAAGTTATTAAAATAGTATATGACTGAAACCTACAGTGCTTCTCCTGAGTATTAATGTAAGATACTATTTTCTAAAAGCAAATAGTGTTACGACTAAATCAATAAAACTAAATATTACCAAGATATAAACCAGCTTAAATCCCTAACACTGAAAAAAATAAAAATAAAAAAATAAAACAACTTTGAAGCTCTTCATTTGAGGCAGCCACTACAAGTTATAAAGTGAGTGAATAAATTTCAAAAATCAATGCCAATTGCAATCAAAATCCCGTATCTCACAACCCAGATGCACTTCACACAGCAACAAATAGAACCGCACAAAAGAACGTTGATGTGACAAAAGAATACAGGAGAAAAGGAAGGTCATTTTGTTGTGGTTGTTCTTTGTTCTATTAAACCCAGCAGGAAGGCTTCATGTAGGTTTCTCAAAGGAAACAAAAAAGATCAAGTCTGAGGTAGTACCTTTTATTGAGCTAAAGTAAAATTACTTCACACAAGCAGGAAGGTTAGCTAGAAACAAATCTAAACACAGTGTAGTAAGAATACAATGAAAACGTCCAATTTAAGGGATATATATACTCATATTATCCCTAACATCACCTTAAACACACACACACACACACACACACACACAAATACAGACCCATCCTCAATTATATATTAAAAATAAAAGGACATTACATGATTATGATCTTAATGAATGATTTTTGTTTCATAACCTAATCTAAATTACCATTGAAAATGAACAAAATCACAACCTGAAGTTACAGAATCTTTCAATTCATATGCAGGAATGTGGAGAAATTTTCGACAGATGTACTGCAGGGAACAAACAGGAATGAGGGCAAAGCTGATCAGTTTGCAGATTACCATGTCCAAGTGAAATAGCAACTTAAATAAGGGACAGAGGAGACATTCCGAGGAAGCCACCAATACTCTTTAATACAGAACCACAGACACATTATGATAAAGGGTGAGAGTTCTGAGGTTGACTTGCTAATGAGAGCCATCATAATTAGCTAGTTATTAGCTAACAGGGATTAAGCACAAACTATTGTCAAACTCTTCTAAGTGCATTACCCGTTGTTGCTCATTTAATACAATGTTACAAGGTAGTTAGTGTTATTACCCTAAAATTACAATCAAGGAAACTGAAATTGAGATAATCTAAATTTGCTGACGATTACTCAACTAGTGGTGGCAGGGCTAGGATCCAAACTCAGGCAATCTGCCTATTGAGTTTGTGTTCTTAGTCACTAAGCCACAGTGCTTCCCAGGTTTGTGGTGTTTGTTAATAACAGGGCTCCCATCTCCTGCTAACCCCTCCAAGCTAAGGAATTTCAGAGGATATTGAATTCATGCAAAAGCTTGAAGTCATGAAATGGAATAATCAGAAAACAAGAAAGTTTTAAGAAAATTTTTTAAAAATTGTCTTTATATTTAAAACTAAAATAAAAACAGAGGACTATTAGAGAAAACAGAATTGGTTTCTTAGAATAAAATCTTGAGAAACTAATCCAGTACTATCCATAAAGAATGGAAATATGTAATTTATTTAAAAAAAAATGAAAGATGCATAAAGGGCCTGGAGAATGCAAATAATAGAATTCCCAAAAGGAGGAAACTAATATCTGATTGAGAAGAATCAGTGAGAATGAGAGATGCAGAGACAGAAATTTTCTTCTAAAACTTGAGTCCATGTGAATGAAAGAAGACAGAGTGTACCAAACAAAACTTATGACGAAGGACTGTATTGTGAAGTGGTTTCTGAGTTAACGTCAATCATTTTTAGCTACCTATTTCAGTTTTTTCTAGTTCACCATGGAGTTTAAAGATCTGGCACATTCTTAAAGCCAATTTATTATGTGCACGGGCACAAAAGAAAATACAAAAAGTGTGCATTCTAGCACCTTCATCTCATGCCTGATTCTGAGGTTGACAACTACAGCATGTGTCTGTCATCAATCCAGGCTTCTGTTTCTCTGGATAGGAGTAATTGAAGCAGACACATCTAGTGGCTCATGCTAGATCACAGGCTGACTGCTTGCACTCCTATCTTTCTTCCCTTACGGAGAACCGGAGGAAAGAGCAACTTGTCAGGGTAGCAAGGAGCCCAAGAATATAAAGACAAATACAGCAGTCCAATCCGTACCCATGAGAAGGAAGCCGACTCCTAGCTTGTCTATAACTGAGTGAACCTGCAAAAGAATTTTTTAAATATATAGCACTAAATACTGGGGTATGGGAGATCAGTCAATGGTGTTATGTGAGGAAAAATAGTGACTCAATAATTTTATGCTCAGTCAAGTGATTTCCTATGTAAGAGGGTTGCAGGATGGCCGGGCTCTTGTCTCACGGAGTCAAAGAATGAATCTCGCGGACACAAAAGGGTGAAGTGAAGTGTAAGTTTATTAAGTGAAGGTGAGAGCAGAAAGAAAGAAAAAGCGCTCCAGAGTGAGAGGGGTCTTGAATGGGTTGCCACTGAAGGCTTTTAGTGGTGGTCTTTTATTGAGAACTGACTGGGAAGCTTGTGGCCTTGAGATTCTTGTGCCTTCTTCATCTGTCCTCTTATCTCTTGTTCCACCTGTCTCAGCGTCTCCACCTGTCAGGAATAGTTCAGGGCCCAGTCTGGGGAGTCAGGGGCCTCCTATATCTCCTGCCTACACCTTAACCCCTTCCCTATTCATGGGACATGACCTGTGGGCAGGAAGAGCTGTACTGAGATTGTGGGCAGTGACTGATTGCGTACTTTTTAATTAGTGGGGGTGAGGGATAGCGTAAGTCTCCAAGGAATCTGGAAGCCAGGCTTTCAGGACCTTGACAGGCCAGCTCCTGTCAAGATAGTTACTTTTAAACATAAAGGCATGAAGGCAGCCAAGCGTTCCTTGAGGACGGTCATGCTCTGCATGTATCAGGGATCTATCAGTGGGCTGCAAGCTGTAAGGAGATTTTAATTTAAATTACATTTCTTTTCCCTTGTTTCCCACATCAAGAGGAAGACAAAAGGACATTCTTACATATGCAGTGTCTCGGACATGATCCTCTCCAAATATTCCTTCTGAAAATAGTATTTATAAAATCAAGAGATTAATAGAATAATCAATTCAAGCAGGTATATGCATTTTTTCCTGAAATATTAATATTATATGACTAGATTTAGGACCAAGAAAACAATGTCTCTTATTGTTTATATTATATACTGTTACTTAGGAACTTCTGCTAGTAAAATAATACTAGAATATCGAATTAGCAAATATAGACATATTAATATTTAAAAGAAGTAATTAATTATTAGTTGTAGATGACATGCTTATTTATCTGGTAAGTCCCCAGAGATTCAGCTGGAGTAGAAAACAAAACCAAATCTACACAATGTACTTAAAAAATTGAGTGAAGTTGCTAGTTACAAAATAAATAAGCAATAGTCTACAGATAAATGAACAAAAACCAGTAAGAAAATATAATAAAAAAGATTCACATTCACGAAATGACATATTGGACATTCACAAAAAATGTCAAAATACATAATATAATTAAGGAAATAAACTAAAACAAAACTTCAGAATATTAAGGGAAATTTTTAATAAATGGAAAACATTCATATTTCTTCATGAAAAAATCTTATAAGGATATTATTTTCCTCAAATTAATGTGATGTAATTTAATGTGACATCAAAACCTACCTGATAAAATTAAGTAAGAAAAAGTAGTAAATAGTATTTTAAAGGATAGTGAGAATAGACCAACATCAGCAGATGTTAAAATCTATTCCAAAAAAATAGACAGTGTTTTAGAAGTGTTTTGCCTACACTGCTGAGTAGCCACTGGAAATTACTTTCTCTGTCTTTCAGTTTCCTGACTATAATATGTGGGTAATAAGAGTACCTGCCTTATAGAAGTATGAGAATTAAAATGGTTTATATATGTAAAGTCCCAGCTCTTATTAAACATCCAAAAATATCTCTTTGATAATGGTATTTATGGTAATGTTGATGATCCTACAGTAATTGAGTACTGTCAAAAATGCCACAAATCTAAAAACAGATTCAAGTATATATAACGATTTGGTTGATCATTATAGCAATCACGTGGACCTGTCAAGAGATAACATACAGGGGTGCCTGGGTGGCTCAGTCGTTAAGCGTCTGCCTTCGGCTCAGGTCATGATCCCAGGGTCCTGGGATCGAGCCCCGCATCGGGCTTCCTGCTCCGTGGGAAGCCTGCTTCTCTCTCCCACTCCCCCTGCTTGTGTTCCCTCTCTCTCTGTCTCTCTCTCTGTCAAATAAATAAATAAAATCTTTAAAAAAAAAAAAGATAACATACAAACATAATCTATTATAAGGTTAAATTAATTTCCTGATCTTAAAAATTTTTTGAAGAGACTTATGAAGTTATTTTTTTCATAATATAGTGGGGTTAAAGATTTTAAGTGAAATTTCTGTAGTGTAATATTTTTTTTTGTTTTAATTTTTTTATTGTTATGTTAATCACCATACATTACATCATTAGTTTTAGATATAGTGTTCCATGATTCATTGTTTGTGCATAACACCCAGTGCTCCATGCAGAACGTGCCCTCCTCAATACCCATCACCAGGCTAACCCATCCTCCCACCCCCCTCCCCTCTAGAACCCTCAGTTTGTTTTTCAGAGTCCATCGTCTCTCATGGTTCTTCTCCCCCTCCGATTTCCCCCCCTTCATTCTTCCCCTCCTGCTACATTCTTCTTCTTCTTTTTTTCTTTCTTAACATGTATTGCATTATTTGTTTCAGAGGTACAGATCTGAGATTCAACAGTCTTGCACAATTCACAGCGCTTACCAGAACACATACCCTCCCCAGTGTCCATCACCCAGTCACCCCTACCCTCCCACCCCATCCTGTAGTGTAATATTTTAAATGACATTCTTACCTGATTGGAAATTAAGAAATCTACCCCTGATAATCCTTGGAGAAAAAGAAGTCCAAGGGGGAATTTCAAACTCTGGGAAAATGCAATAAAAGAAAGAAGACTTCATAGCAATACCTATTAGAACATAACAAATTCTGGACTCAAAGTAAAATTTATAGTTTTAAATGCCTTAAATATTAAAGAAGATAAAATTAAAAATTAATGTTACTTAGGCCTGTAATCATTTATTTTTTTCACTCAACAAATATTTAATGCCATTTATAGGCACAAGAAGTGCATCAGTCCCCAAAATAAAAAAAAATTGTATATTTGTATATATTATAATACGTAAAATATATAAATAATATATAAATACTATATATAAAAATATGTAAATACTGTATATAATATTATATCCTGGAATTTTGGAGTTAATGTTTTAGTGAAGTGAGAAAGAAAATAAACAGGGAAATTATATTGTTTTAGAAGGTGATGAGTGCTCTGGAGAAAAATGAACCAGAAAGGAAGATAGAAAGTTTTAAGGATGGGGTGTGTGTGTGTGTGTGTGTGTGTGTGTGTGTGTGTGTTTTTTCTTAATATCTCCAATAGTTTTTTGTTAGTATATAAGTATATAACTGATTATTATATTTTGATTTTGTATTCTGCAACTACACTGAATTTATTTATTAGTTCTAACAGTTTTTTTGGTGAAATCTTTAGATTTTTCCAGATATCAGGTCATTTGAAGACAGAGACAATATTACTTCTTCCTTTCCAATTTGGATGCTTTTTATTTCTTTTTATTACCTAATTGCTCTGGCTAAGACTTCTAGTACTATGTTGAATAAGAACGGTGAGAGTGGAGATCCTTGCTCTGTTCCTGATCTTAAAAGAAAAGCTTTTACATCAAAAACTAATGATGTAATGTACGGTGATTAACATAACATAATAAAATTAAAAAAAAAAAAAGAAGAAAAGCTTTTATCTTTGCACCATTGAGTGTGGTGCTAGCTGTGGGCTTGTCATATGGGGTCTTTATTATGTTGAAGTACACTCCTTCTATACCCAATGTGTTGAGAATTTCTATCATGAAAGGATGCTGAATTTTTTTCAAATGCTTTTTTTTTAATCTAAGAAGATGATCACATGATTTTTAGCCTTCATTTTTGTTAATATGGCAGATCACGTGGATTGATTAGGCTATGTCGATCACGTTGATTGATTAGTATATGTTGAACCATTTTTGCATCACAGGACTATCCTCCCAAAGGAGAAGATAGCAGTCAGCATGCACCTAGATGCACGTAATTTAGAAGTTGGGCCCTGAGGCAGCAGATGTAGAATAGTCAAGACTTCTTCCAGGGAAAGACTGGGAGGGGGGTATTTTTGGCCTGTTCCCTCTGCACTGATCCCTGGGGCATAATTGAACTAGTGCTTGCGCACCCATTAACAGCTGCTTATCCTTTGCTACAGTCCCCAGGGAATTGTGAAGCAAACCCTGTTGCCTTTCAGAATTAGGTGATTTAGGGGCCCATTTCCTGGGTGGCAGCTGAAGACTTTACTTTTAGTACACCATTGGTGAGCCAGTTTTTCTTTTTTTCAGGCATTGGGAAGCATCTCATCATCTTAGTCTGGTTCTGTCTGTCCTCCCTTCTGTTTTATCATCTCTTCTGGCTTAATTACATTGCACTGAGTGGACATATAGCCTGGAGGGACAGCAATCTCAGTGTGCTCAAGGTAGTCTGAGGGACTGAGAGTTTTGCTGTGTTCCAACAGCCAAAAATCCTTATAAATATAACCAGACTAACCCATAGGCTTCTAGTCTTTTACTTCCTCCAGTCCATGCTGATGCATAATTCCATGAAATCTGCACAGATTTGAAAATGTTTTCAATTTTTTATTGAAAACTTCTTACAAATTGCCTTTATTTTAAACAAGGAAATGGGTATCTAGCCTCTCTTCCTCTATATTTTTTTTGCTCAGAAAACATAGATCTCTCAAGCCAAAATTCTAAAGTCTCAAAAAGAAAAATAAAATTATTTTCAGCCTCTGAGGAAAACTTTTATGATTACAGTTATCCAAGCATATTTCCAGTCTTCTTTTTCTTGGGTCCCAAGGTCATTTTCTCTTCTTTTTTTTTTTTTTCCTAATAAAGTTTATTCCTGAGACAAAAAGTGAAGATTTTGATAGATGAAATTGTCTCAAGAGTACTTCAATTCCATATTTTAAAATTTCCACTTGGAAGTTACAAAATAAAATTATATAATAAAAATATTTTCGAGAAGCTGTCCTCTCAAAAACTATTAAACTGTTAAACGCTATTAAGACAAAAAACAAAAACCCACTCAAATTAACATCCAAGGTCACTGTACTTTTTCAGAAAAAAATCTGTGAAAACAAAAACCAACAGATACATGTTAAAATAGAATTTCTAAGAAAAATAGTAGTATGGATTTCGTCATTTCTTTCTGAAAGCCAAGTATATAAAAATTAAAATATTAGTTCTGTTCTTAGCTCTGGCTGCATCTAAATTCTCACTTTTCTGGAGTGCCTGTGTGGCTCAGTTGGTTGAGCGTCTGACTCTTGGTTTCAGCTCAGGTCATGATCTCAGGGTCCTGGGACTGAGCCCTGCATCGCACTCTGCTTAACGGGGAGTCTGCTTGAGGATTCTCTCTCTCCCTCTCCTGCTCCCCACCCCCCTCCGCACTCTCTCTATTTCTCTCTAAAATAAATAATCTTTAAAAAAATTCTCACTTTTTTGGTTTCTGACTGAAGTGTTACTGAACTTAGCTTTCCCAATAACTAATTGTGTTAAGTATCATTTCAGATGCTTATTAACTATTCATATATCATGTTCTGTGAGATGTCTATTCAAATATTATGTTCATTTTTATTGAACTGTATGTTTGATTGAATTGTAATAGTTCTCTGTATACTCTGAAACAAATATTTTTTTCAGATAGGTGAATTACAAATATAGTTACCCTGCATGTGTCTTGCCAATTCATTTTCTTAGTGGTGTCCTTCAAAGAACAGATTAAAAAAATTTTTTTTGAAATCTCATTTATCAATTATTTACTTTTGTAGTTAACACTTTTGAGTCATCAGCAATCCTTGCCAATCAAAAGGTTGAGAAGATTTTTTTTCAATGTTTTCTTCTGAGAAAAGTTTTTTTTTATATTTTATATTCAATTTTCCTTTTCTATAGTCATTTCTTACTTAAATACATATTTTTATAACTGATAGCATATCCAATCCTCCTATTAACTCTTTGAGATGTACAAAGAAGGCTTTATTATTCCATTTTACAGAAAAGGAAAATGAAAATTAAAATATTAAATGATAATCAAAAGAGTATACTGTAAGTAAATGGTGCTGATATTCCTAGAATAGCCCTTGTCTAGTGCAATTTTCTCTACACGGCTGACAAACATCTCCAAACACCAGAGTCTCAATTAAGAGAGTGTGGATTGAAATCCTAGACATAAAGTCATCTTCATTACTGGAAAATAGCCAAGAGGTATAGCAATTTAGTGTAGACAAAGAAATGGGATTTTTTTAATGTAAGAATCATCAAATCTATACAAATATGCTAATATCTTAATGGCAAAATTTTCACAAGAGACACAATCCAATTGGCATTTGGTATTTTTTTATTAGTAAAATAAATTTGATACGGTATGAAGAGTTGATCCATTTAAATTGAAAGACCTATGAAAAGCAGGCCTCATTTAAAGAGACAGGGAATTAAAATGCTAACGCGAAGAGATCCTTTCAAGAATATTTATAAGAGAGCCAGTGTATCACTCTGCACCTGTTGTTAAGAGGAGGTACAACTGCTTAAGTTCCAAATTGAATTGGCTTCAAAGATTTTGAAAAAGAGCCTCTCTGTTTGTAAGTTTTTCTCTCTTGTGAATAGAGATTTTTCTTTTACAAGAGAGGAGTGGCAGACTATAGGGGCATTCTCTGCAGGAGGCACCTGGGAAACTTGGCAGACTTAAGTGTCTTAAGCTGCTGGTATGAATAGCTTTACAGTATGTGGGTAAAGAGGCAAGCGGTACTTTCTGGTGAATGAATCCCTGGAATGCTAATTTTGTTATCCCTGAATTGTGTGACTAACTCAATATTTAAGTGTTGTTTTGAAATACAGTTCACTTCATCTCACCACATTTGAAAACACATCCTTTAGCTTTAATTTCAACATTTGGTTTTGTAAAAGGTTTGTTACGATGTTGAGAAAACAGCAAAACTAAGTTATGTCTGGCCCTAAAATTTCTGGTTTTAGTAAATAAAATTAACCTCTTGTTTAATCTAAAATTAACCCTTATGTGTACATTTGGATCGATGGTTAATAATAGTTAATAATATGCACAAATAGAGTCCTGTTCTGGAACACTTTTATATAATGTGATTAAGCAAACGGAGAAATTACTTTTTCATGGCAGATGACCTGAGTGCCAGCAATAAGCATATAATATTGATGATAGTGTCACATATAAAACTAGATTTTGTGCCTTTTTATCTATATAAGAATCTTTATTTTAGATTAATACAAGTACATTTTAAAGTACAAATCAGTATGGTTTTGAATATTAGTGAAAATGTTTATATAAGGTAATATAAATACAACAACAAAGAAATAAAGTTTAAGTACAGAAATACTTATGGGCAAGTAGAACAAAATAAAAAATACTCAAGTTAGCCCAACCCAACTGTTCTTTTTGTACGCCTTTACCCTATTTCCTCTCCCTATTGGCTTGGTAAATTTCTACACATTTTTCAAGACTGTTGAAATGATACCTCCTTTCTTGAAAAGTTTTCTTAGCCACCTTTCTCTCCAACAAGTTAGGAATTGCCTTTTTTGTGCTCCATCTTCCTCAATTAGGACTTATGCCAATTTTATAATATTTATTTGCTATGTGTCTGTCTTTTCCAACAGATAGGGAGCCCCTCCGAGACAAGAATTGTGTTTTATTGATAACATGGCCCTTTTGTTTAACATAATGAAAATTAAGTACACATTTATAATAGATGCAATATTGAGTATAAAAAAAGATATATAACATTACACATTACCTGGAGAAAACCTTAGCTGTGTGAACTTATTTCCTATGTTACACTGTTGCAGCCTGGCTTAGTTGACTCTAGGTATCACTCAGTAATCAATTAGCATTGTTTCTCATTATGCACAGTGACTTGAGATGTTTACTATTTTCCTCAAGTCACCCTACTCATCTTTCCTGCTAATACTGTTTACCATCAGAACATTTGATATGATTTGCCTTATATCTAAAATATAAATAAAATAAGACATAGCATGGGCCACCTGGGTGGCTCAGTCAGTTGAGCCTCTGCCTTCGACTCAGGTCATGATCTCAGGGTCCTGGGATGGAGCCCTGCTCAGCAGAGAGCCTGCTTCTCCCTCTCCCACTCCCCCTGTTTATACTCTCTCTCTCTCTCTCTCTCTCTCTCTGTCAAATAAATAAATAAATAAATCTTTTAAAAAATAAATAAAATAAGACATAACATGATTTTAAGAGTCACATTTTCAGATGTGAAAAAAAGGTGTCATTTTTTCCCTGTGACGCTATCTTTTGACATTTAGCCATCTATTGTATCTAATGCAGAAATTTAATCTAAGCATCTTAAGGTATATTCTTTCTAAATCTTACAGTCAACTCTGGTCTCTATTTTCATTGCATTAAGTTATAAAATCTTCTCTTTAGGATTCTTCTCTTTAACCTTTGGGTTGATTCTAAACCTAATGTGGGTTTTCCATGCCTCATTCAGATGTGAATGGCCTTTTGGTGGAACTCCACATTTGTTTACCTGTCCCTGTTTACTCCCTTTGAAATGTATGTGATTCTGATTTTGGCTTTGGTTGACAAATCTACACAGCCCCTTGTATCTTCCTCTTTTTTTATATTCAAGTCATTCAGATCTTTGTGTCCTTCCTTTAACTATCTGGACCCACGGAAGGAATTGGATGTTCTGCAATCTTTTGGAGGCATTTCTTTCTGTTGCTGGCTACACCCCACCAGAGTTGTGCAAGTGTGCAGGTGGCCTGTTGACTCCTTTTGCATTGATCCCTAAGCTTAACAGGGGTACTATTACAGTTCTCTCACTAATACCACCTACACTCAGGCTCAACACAGTGTTCAAAGAATGAAAACTGGCCAACATCCCAGCTCTCTGGGTTTTTCTCCAATTCTGTTCTCTGGGATAGGCTACCAAATCATTTTCTGACTCACACCTGCATGCTGTTATTTCTTGTTTCACTTTCGAACTGAGATTTCAATAATTTAATGCTTTGGTTCTTAACTTACTCAATAACTTATTCTTTGCCTCATTACTCATTAGTACACTTAGCTGACTTTATTGAGAGATGGGATCTCAGAATACGAGTAAACAGATTGTGGTTGGATAGGATCTACCATTCATAACTGTGAAGTATTTTCTTTATTTCTAAAAACAAAGGTTGTATCATCTATCGGAATATGACAAGAGAGATGTGAAGGTTGTAAGAAACAACGCATATAAAGAACCTAGCACATAATAAATTATTAATAAATGTAATAAACATTCCCTTTCTTTCTTTCCTCTCCTTTAGAGTAGTTTCAATTTCTTTACCTATTATCCAGTCTTCCACACATTATAAAATGGTTTTCACTTTATCTTTCCATCTTCTTCTTCCAGCTTAAGATAATGACCAGCTAAGGGCCAACAGTGGCTTGTCCTTCCTTTTCAACCTGGAAATATTCATTTTAAAAACTGGTAGCTTCTGTTCTTCCTTAAAACTCTCTCTTCTCAATTTCTATGATCTTCTATCCCCCTGGTATTTATTCTTCCTGCTTTTTTGATCACACTAGTTTCATTCCAGACAACTGTTGCATTGTACCTCTTTTTATTTTTCTTCCTCAGTTTACACATTTGAGACCTTCATTTTCCCTTGGTTCTAAGCCTACAGTTCTCAGTTTGATAAGGAAAATCTGTGTCCTAAGATGGCCGACCAAGCCAGTGAGAGAGTCCCAGTCCTTGCCCCCGGGCTCTTCTGGGTTCTTCTCCCTGCTCTGCTTCCCGCACCCACGCACCAATCCAGGATCTTCTCCCTGCCCCACTTTGCGTATGCGCCAAAAGTGCCAAGTATGCGGAAGTAGAAGTGTATAAATTGCCCCCTTTGTTTGTGCTCAGGGCTCAGACCTTTGGAAACCACTCTCTTCTGAGCCCACCGGCGTTAAATAAACCCCCTGTCCTCCAAGATCTCCGAGTCCCACTTGGTTCTTCTGTTGGGCGATCCAGTCCAGGTTTCGTAACAAGTTAAGCAAATATTCACAGTCCAGCCATGATATATCTCCCTACCTCCAGTCTCAGATCAATATGTGCCCTTCATATAGCAGAATAATTTTTCTTTCAAAAATGTAATTCTGATTATGTAGCATACTTATTTACTCCCTTCCCATTTGTAATTCCTCATTGCTTATTAAGAAAAACTCATATTTTTTAAGGATTTTATTGATTTGTTTATTTATTTATTTATTTAGAGAGCGCATGTGAGCGGGGGGGGAGGGGCAGAGGGAGAAGAAGAGGGAGAGAAAGACTCTCCAGTAGACTACACGCTAATCCACAACCCTGAGATCCAAGATCTGAGCCGACATCAAGAGTTGAAGCTTAATCTACTGAGCCACCCAGGTGCCCTAAGAAAACCTCATGTTGATAGGAGCTTTCACTATCCCCTCTCTCCTTTTTTTCCCCAAACCTCCTTCAGTGGTACCTGAACTTAAAAATAAGACTTTTTTTTTCAGAAAAAGCCATATTCACGTCATGATCTTGTCATTAGCCACTTACCTGATAGCTCAGGAGATTTGCCTATAAATTAGAGAAAAATAATGCCTACTTCTCTAGATATTGTGAGGATTTATAAAAACTCAGCTTTATTATTTACTATATCCATTCATTTAAAAAGCATTTTTATATAAATATGCATTTTATTTTTTTTGGAGTTAATTTAATTAAATAATTTTTTTTAATTTGAACTATTTAACGAATGCCTAATATATAGTAAATGCTCAATAACTGATTACCATGATTATTCTATACACATTTCTGTCATTATTTTTCTAGTCTCTAATTTGCCTCTTATTACTGCTTTGACAAGTCTCTTTTTATTTATTTATTTATTTTGAGAGAGAGTGCTCATGCACACATGCGTTGGGGGAGAGAGGCATAGGAAGAAGGAGAGAGAGAATCCTAAGCTCTTAAGCCGGTTCCATGCCCAGAGCTGAGTGCAACGTGGAACCAGATGTGAGACTCGATCTCATGACCTGAAATCATGACCTGAGTCAAAATCAAGAGTCAGATGCTTAACTGAGCCACCCAGGCACCTCTCTTTTTAAATATCTTTATTGGTAAATATTGTGATAAGATTTGAATTATAGGACTCATGAAGATTATATGAAAAATATATATGTATGTAGAGAAAATGAATTAGATGATAGAATAGAGGAAAATGAGTGAATATGTTGACACTGTAAGCTTATGGTAATTAAAATTTCAAAAACAATAATGATTGAAGCATTATTTTATGGAGTTGTTTTAATGATGATGTTATTCAAAAAGGGAAGGCACAGAGAATATTACAAGTGTATTCCATAATGTGTTAGGTAAAGACTGCAACCAGTGCATTCCGATGGGAATAGAAAAGAAGGTATTCCTTGACAGGGACTGCGATGACAAGTTATAGTGGCTGAATATAGATCCAAAAGATGGTGATTTTGTTAAGCAATGCTTGTTGGACCTTTGAGGATATTGTTAATTAAGTCAACAATTTCAAAACTCTCTAAGTCAGATAAATTGTGTAGCATTTTTTTATTCAAACAAAAGCCAAAGAAAAATTTTAAAAAATGATGGTAATATAATATTCTGGAGATCTGGGATAATAATACTAGTTTAATGTAATTGCATTTTGCTAGAATCTCTGTCTCAAAGTATCTTCTCATTACTAAAAATGCAAGAACCTAGAGCATGTGCCTCTATTAATAACTGAATGAATAGAAGATGTCCTCTGCACACATACATGCACACACATGTACACGCACATACACACACAAGTGCATGCATATCTATCTTAACTGTTTTGTTTCTAGACTTAATTTTTAGAACATTTTATGGTAATTTTGGTCTGCAAGAAGGTAGCTACTACAGTAATACTATAGTAATAGAGTATTTAATATACTGTATAGTATACTACACTATATTATATAGAGAGTATATAGTTTACTAAGTACTATACTATAGTATAAGGTATTACTATGGTATATAGTAATAGTAATATATATAGTAATAACATATATATTATTCAATATATTTGTATATTGGTGTAGAGATAACAAAGTTAGAGAAATATGCAGACATTTTAACAAAATAGGATATAAGGTCATACACTCCATTACATCCTAGCTTTTCACTTATAAATAATGTAAATATTCAAATTAAATGAAGAATATATACTAAAACAGAAGCAATTGTTTGTTTATTATTTATAATCTATTCCCTTCCAAAATCATGTTTGTAGATGAATACATTGATGTTCTTGTTTATCCTGGGGCTCTAATCTAAAATCAAAGTGTTAGATGCAAATATCATCGGTTGCTTTTTTAAAATGCAAATATATTTGTAATAGGCATGACATTTCCTATCTCTTTGGAACATGAAGTATACAAAATTATGATTTCTGGTTACTCCTACCATATTACCTTAATTTCCAAGAGTAGTTTCTGTTGCCCATTCATATGCATATGCACTACTATTAAGTATAGCCACACATTTAAAAATAAAATCTTTGAAAGTGTCATCTTCACAGTATTAAAACTAATGAACTCCATGGGGTGCCTGGGTGGCTCAGTCGTTAAGCGTCTGCTTTCGGCTCGGGTCATGGTCCTGGGGTCCTGGGATCCAGCCCCACATCGGGCTCCCTGTTCAGCAGGAAGACTGCTTCTCCCTCTCCCACTCCCCCTGCTTGTGTTCCCTCTCTCGCTGTGTCTCTCTCTGTCAAATAAATAAATAAAAATCTTAAAAAAAAACAAAAAAACTAATGAACTCCAAATTCTATCAAAACATGAAAAAGCATCAGAACATAAATGAAACCGGGAACATTCCCAGAAGCATTCTCATAAAAGTGCCTTATGGAAAGCTTTTTAAAAATATATCCCATTAACAACATTTTATTTAAAAATTCTGTAATGGTAGCATTACCAATTCTCAGTTTAAATTGACAGTTTTTCATGGTAGTTCTATGCGTTTCTAATGACAAAGGCTATAATGTCTTGCAGAGATCCATTCAAGAGAAGCCACCCCTGTTTCTTAGAAAGATTTCATTCTAACCAAAGCTAGAGTCTTACCAAGCTGGGCATTGGCAACCACTTCTGATGCTAATTGAAGTATATACATTTACTACTCTGGATGTCAAATCTTCCCTGAATTCCATGTGGATTCAAGCATGTGATCCATGTCACTAGACTCGTAGTAAAGAGGACCTGGGATACACTCCCGGTCTGACCTTTTCCTAGCCCCCTTCAGGAGATTGTTGTCCTGCCCTCTAGGCTCATTCTCCAGTTTCCAGGACCAGTTATCTTAAATGTTGGCATTTCATCATTACTCATAAATCTAATATGTGAGCATTATGCAAACTAAATAGTCCTCCCAGCAAGCATGGGCCAAAAAATAGGCCATAATTTTATAAATCAGATCATGTAATTCCATTCCCACTCATTTGCTCTGGGATAAAATTGAAGTCCCTCATGTAGTCCACGTGGTTTTTCTGATCCTGCCTGGGTCTGGAGCTTCCTCCTGGCCACACTATTGCACCCCCACACTAGCCACAGCCTTCCTTGCACATGCCTGCCCAGCACCAAGTCTTACACATTCTGTTCCTTAAGCCTGGCACTTTCTAGTCAACTCCCCTTTCCTACTTTCATAGACAATCTACATATACTTTTTACATCTTTCACAAATGTAATTTTAAGTTGATTTATATGGCTATTTGACTAGCATCTTTCTCCCTTATTAGATAGTAGTCTCCAAATCATGTGAGGACCATTTATTATTTGGCTCAATATTTCTGGCTCAATAAACTTTGTCATCAAAGTTTAGCGTGCTTTCTGGAACAGACATGCATATTAGGCCAATTTCACCCAGGAAATTGTATTGTTAGGGAAAGAGAAAATTCTCTTATTTAGAGTTTATACATCGTTTTTGAGAGGCACAATAATTATTGAAGGATTTCTATGCAGCAAGCACTGTGCAAAGTTCTTTCATGGCTTACCTTGTGCAATCCGCATGGGTTATTTATTATTTTATCTCCATTGGCAGTTGTGGAAGGAGAGTCAAAGAGAAGTTAAGTGTCTTGTCCAATATCCAAGAGCTAGAAAGAGACAGAACTGGTGAGAACCTGGACTCTGGTGGTGCTGGGGGGGTGATATTTAACTACTATAAATTTACTGAGAACTCTATTCAGATTAATAGAAGAGACTCTAAGCTATATGTATTTATTTACTTTTTACAGTTAACTCTCAATTATGTCCAGGTTTCAAAGTCTCATTTAAGATAAATGATTGAATACTCAAAAGATTTTTTTGAAACCAAGCTTTACATGTTATTACCTATTCATACTGCAGTGTCCCCATCCACTCTGTTACTCAAATAAAACACAGAGGAATCATCCCTGTTTTCTCTCTCTTCATACTGTTTATGCCATCCAACAACAGGTCCTCTTAGTTTCACTTCTCAATGTCTGTACCCCAGTATCTAGGTCTTTCTAGCCCCACTGTTTCCAGCATTGCCCGAGCTACCATGATATCTTCTTGAAATTACACTATAGTTGTGGCATCCTAACTGGTCTGCCTCATTCCACTTCTGTCCTCTCCTCTTAAATTCCTTCTCCAGACAGAAGTCAGGATGCTGTTTCTGTAAAACAAATTTTTTTCTTCTTTTCTTTCCATTTTACTCTAAAGCTGTAATCCAAATCTGCTTCCTATGACTAACATAATCCTACTTGATCTGGCCCCCGTTTTATCACTCTCCACTAACTCATGATGCTGAAGCCACACTGATCTTTGTTATCCCTTTCATGTCAAGCCACAGCATCTGCACTCTGCCTGGAATACATATCCTTTGCTCAGCTTTGCAAAGATAATGAATTCTAATCATTTAGCTCTCACTTTATTTTTTATTTATTTATTTATTTTTTTTAAGATTTTATTTATTTATTTGACAGAGAGAGACAGAGCGAGAGAGGGAACACAAGCAGGGAGAGGGGAGAGGGAGAAGCAGGCTTCCGGCAGAGCAGGGAGCCGGATGCGGGGCTCGATCCCAGGACACTGGGACCACGACCCGAGCCGAAGGCAGACGCTTAACGACTGAGCCACCCAGGCGCCCCGATTTAGCTCTCACTTTAAATATCACCTCCACAG
Organism: Phoca vitulina; assembly: GCF_004348235.1. Taxonomy (NCBI): domain Eukaryota; kingdom Metazoa; phylum Chordata; class Mammalia; order Carnivora; family Phocidae; genus Phoca; species Phoca vitulina. Next base: position 12,448,160 of record NW_022589729.1, on the reverse strand, counting down.
GGAAACTTTCCCAAGCCTCCCTTCCCACAGTAGCCCTTGTCCATTATGCCTTATCACATTATACTCTTGATCTTTTCATGGCACTTAACGCTTATTTAATATCTCCTGTTTATTATTTCACTTATTTATTGCAGATTAAACCCACAATGTGACTGGGTCTTCATTATTGTATTCTTAATCCCCAAATACATGAAATATTATAGGGTTTTTTGTTTGTTTTTCTTTTGTTTTGTTTTATCTGTTTGGTTTGGTTTTTATTGAGCTTAGGCACAGAGATTTGAGTTAATCGTATATACAGATCATAGTCATATTTTTATGCTAGGACCCTATCTCATTTCTGTATGTATATGTTATGCTCTTATTTGTTCTTTATCCCTACTACCATTCTGATGGATACCCACTGTACTGGGCTTGAAATATGTCTTTAAATGTGCGTATCTCATTGTAAAGTGTGTAGTGATGATTTAAAATATGAATATTTACTTTGCATTACTGTATTTTGCATTTTGATTGTTACTTTATTTTCCATACAACATGTTTTAAATATCCATGCATTTTTCTGTACTTATATTTTGTGGCTTCTAATTGTTGCATAATATTTTATAATTTGCATCCACTATACTTTCCATACATTTTTTAGTGATTTATACCCAAATTATCGCTAACCCCCACCACCATACACTATGCCACAGTGAACATGGCAGCTCCATGTTCTCACTCTAATCTGAGGAATATTCCTCTGTGATGTATACTCAGGAGTGGGATTGTAAACCATAACACACACATATATTTTTTTTGATAAGACATAGTAGTTGCTTAGTAAATATTTATAAATTAATTACTTTAGTATTGTGTAATAAACTAACTTAAATTACATTTTTGTCATGTGGATAATATAAACCCCACATAAAAAAATCACAGATTCTTAGAGAATAGGTTTATAGTCTTTCTATAAACTATAAAATATTAGTTATCTATGGATGCATAAAAATTACTTTAAAATTCAGCAGTTTAAAACAATAGATACTTATTATATCATAATTCTGTGAGTCAGGATTTGGGGAGTGTCTTAGTTGGGTGTTGTTTTCTTAGAGTCTCTCATGACATTGAAGGATAGGCTGCAGTCATCTGCAGGCTTGACTGGGGCTGGAAGGTACATTTCTAAGCTGGATTACTGACTTGTCCATTGGAAGAAGTTCTCAAGTGCACCTGTCAAAGTGCTTATTGAGTGTCTTCCTGATACGTTAGCTTGCTTCTCCCAGAGATAGTGATCCAAGAGAGAGCAAGAAGGAGACACACAGCTTTTTATGACATATTCTCAGAAGTTCAGACAATTTCATCATTTTCTATCTGTTATATACAACCTAACCCTCACTCAAGGAGAAGAAAATTAAACTCCTCATCTTGAAGGAAGGAGTGTCAAGGAATTGTAGGCATATTTCAAAATCACTACAAAACCCATGAGTGTTATATCTTGTAAACTTGGAGTGAGTACATGTTTCTTATTTTTGGTTTTGATTCAGTAAATAACATTAAATATCTACTTTGTGCTAAATGTTTTGCTAAGTATGGCAAGAGTAAGATGAACAGTCAAGATTGATGCCGGGAAGGGACTTAAAACTAGATAAAAGAAAATATGATACCAAAAACTTAAAATACAAATCAATGCAGATCCATTGAAACACATTCTACTACAACCCAATATAATATAATTCAAATATCTGGGATAATACAGTCCTACATGACACGATATGATACATTACAAAATTTATAATGGCACAACACAAAGGTACTCTTAACATAGGCAAAATTCACCTAAGTAATTAAATAAAAGTTTCACAATTAAGTTATAATTTGAGTTAAGATTTAAAGAGTGATTGAGTAGGCACTTGCCAGATAAATCACCCATCTTTAGGGATTATAGGCAGAAAGGGCATCATATGCAACATACGGAAGCACAAACACTACAAGTGTCTTCAGAAATCCCTCAGTATAAGCCCTTGGCAAATTTAACTTGTAAGTCCTGAGTACTTCATGACTTTCACATTAGAGAATGTCACAGGTTGATATAGGCAGTTGACAAGCCTTCTTTTTAGACAAGTAGTTTTCTTCTACACATTAGCCAGGATTAACAGCTCAACACATCCCATACCTCACTGTAAGTGAAAGTTTTGCATAGCTTTTGAGAGCAAAATTTTGGCATTAGAGAACGTCCTCACTTTTACTGTGCAACCTTAGTCAAGTAACCTAACCTCTCTTGGTCTCAGTTTCATCACCTATTAAGCAGAGATAATAATCCATATCAGTTAGGTCAGGCTACCTAATAGAACACATAGAGCCATAAGGTATAACGAATAAATACAATAGGAATTTGTTTTCCTCATTAAAAGAACCCAAGATAGTTCTATGTTGGTAGGGATAGGGAGCAGGATTGTATTGTTGTGGAAACTTGTTTACTGTGCTTCATTCAGGGATCCTGAGTTATGGAGGCTTTGCATTATCGATGAGTAGCTTCCAAAGTTACCCAAGACATTTAACATCCAGCCAATAAAAGGGACAGGAGTGTGTGCAGAAGTACTTACCACCTGCCTCTTAAAGGCCTAGTTCGGTAGTTATCTCTTCAATCCCTACTTCATATCAAGAATTTGTCACTTGGCCATACCTGGATGCAAAGCCAAGTGGGAAATGTAATCCCTGGCTGTGTAGCTACTTCCTGGTGATACCTTAAAAATGCCGTGTTGACTTTCTTAGAGTTGTTGTGAAAATTAAATAAGATTATACACATAGTGCTCTTAGAACACTAAGTGCTTGAATATAGTAAGTGCTCAGCAAATACTAGGTTGAAGGGAGGTATTATGAGCAGCAATGCTCAGGATCTTCACAACACAGTTCTCCTCTCATGAGATGATTACAATAAGATTTAAGTAAAACCAGCTAGGAAGGTCTGAAGCCACTAAACCTGGGTAATTAACTACTCATAAGAGGGAGTCAAAAATGTTTTGAAGACAAATTGAATAAAACAAACCAACAAGGCAAAAAGAGAGCAGAGAGTTTGGCTGTTTTAGAGCCCTGATTGCCCAAACGATAACATGAAGACATAGAGCAACAAGGCTGGAAAGACTGAAGAAAGACTTTTTTAAAATTGTTTTTAAGAAGAAAGTCATACATACAGTCAAATAGCTCAAAGATGTCAATCAACTCTTATTTGTTCAGACAAACCTGCAAACTAGAGAGATAAAGTACCATGTCTAAAGTCAGACAACAATCTTTATGGCAGAAGCAGAATTGATATCTGGATATCTTTCTAGAAGTCTTTCCTGAAGATATGCTTTGCCACTGCACCATTTTCCCTTGCTTGGCAACTCCTATTTGTGAGGACAACCATACTGAGATTTGTATTCAGAAATTCTTAAGATAAAATCATGCCTCCAAAAGAGATGCATAAATCTTAAAGGATTTTTCTCTAAAGAATGGAATTTTGTGCACCATGTTGTTTTAAAATTAGGACTGGCTGCCTTATTCACATGCTTACCATCATTATTTACCTCTTATTCTATCTTGATTTTAGAAGTATAGCCTTCTCTGTGTCATTCATTACAGTATATGGAATTGATGTAACCATTTCTCTATACATCTTCTGTGGCTTTGGAAGAAAATGCTAGAGGAATAAGAAAGACCACTAACTAGGCAGCTAAAAACAACTTTTGTTTGCTAACGTCATCTACAATTTAAAAGTCTTCATGATGTCAATAGCATTCTCATTCTTCACATTAGTCATGCTGCTCGAAACACAGATTGGCTTATTGTCCTTAGTGTTCAGAAACTGCACCTGTTCTTTTTTAACGGTATTTAAAGAACATAATGCTGTAATTATCTACTGCATGAATTACAAGTATCCCCAGAACTGGTAAATAATATAACACTGCAAACTAAAATTATAGTTCAATGCTTCTTTGCATGTAGATGACCAAGAATATGTCTCTCTGCATGTTCTTCATCTACTAGACAAAAAAATTACTAGCACTTCACTTCTAAAAGATACTTCTGTTTTTAATTATTGGCTGAGCTGGAAAAATTTCAGAATTGGTTTATATAGAGGAAACTATCAGAATGAAAAGAATGAAAGAGTAGGGTTTGTTTGCTATTAACCTTCTAACACTTCTGTCTCTTATCTTGATCCTTATTTAAAAGACAATAATAGAGTAGTTTTGTGTAAATAAGATCATCATGTAAAATTGAATCTGATTTTTTTAATGTTTTGAAGGAAATTGAGCTATGGATAAATGAGAGCCGAGCAAAAATTCTATTCTTACTTCCATTTATAAGCATGATAAGCTTACCCAATCGGATCAGAATTTTCAAGTGTTTATTCTAATGAAATGATAGTCTGAGACAGTTTTTTAAAATTTATATTATTTTTGCATTTTGTACTTTCTATTGTAGAATTGGAAATGACATAAAGGCTTTTTTGATCTAGTGTAAGTCAAGCCTTGGTAAATAAGCAGATTCAGCAAGGATTTGCCATATACTAGCGGTATGTTCATGTTTTATCCAATATCCTCCTCACCCACATAGGTGAGACAATTGGCTTGTGTGGGTTAGTTTTTCTCCTGATTATCTGCTACTTTAGGCATTGGTAAAGGTATTCCAATATTTATTTGCTAAACTGGTAAGCCATGGCAAATATCAAATGAGAGAATCCTGGAAAACTATTTTATTAACAATGTGTGCTGAGTGTGACCGGGTAACTATTCTTCCTGTTTGGGCAGGTATCAGGCAGATTTTTCCTCTAAGACATTTAGTTCTGGACCACATTGATATTTATGAAATCGGTAGACAGTGATCACATTTATCTATCATTAAACAATCATTGTCCAGTGATATAGAAAAATCAGTTTTTCAATTAGAAGCTTCAACAAATAGTTTGTGGCTGATATAATTCAGTTGTAAGTTATGTAACACATAATAGTTGCTTGCTAAATATTTGTAGAAAAAAACAAATTAAATTACTGAATTATATGATAATATGGTTAAAAGGCATTTTATAGTCTAAAGTCTTTAAAGGAAAGCAGTAATTAATACTTTTCTGGGGACTTACCATGTGATTATCTTTTCCATATATCATCTAGTCAAATCCTTACCATAGTGGCATAAAGTGGTTATTTATTTCTCCATTTATGTAAAAGAAGAAACAAAGTTTAAATAAGTAAATTATAAAATTCACATGACTATTAAGTATGAAGTATGAGGTAGAAACATTTACTGACTACCGAGTACCCATGTGCCTGCATCTGCTTTTTCAAACTCCGTTGTAGTTAGATGAGACCATGAGACTAGTTACAGCTAATGGATTGAGAGGAACAATAGTGTGTGTCACTTTGGAACCAAAGAATTTAAAAGTCAGTGAATGACCCTCTAGATTTTCTTCTACCCTATTGATCTTGGAGAACTCATGTTGACATGGTGACTAGGTCATGCTGCTATCACATGCAAACTCTAAATGTTAGTGACGTAACACAACAAAAGATTGTTTCTTACTCACTCTACCTGTACAAAAAGAGTTAGCAAGCTCCCTGCTCATTGTGGTTACTCAGGTCCCCAGGTTGACGGGCGGTCCATCTGGGCACATGCTTTCATGATTGCTGAGCCAGGAAATACCACACTGAACTGGGCACTCAGGTTAGGTCTTCCTTTTGGAAGTGACATCTACATCACTTTTATTCTCGTTTCATCTGTAAGAGAAAATCACTTGGCCACTGTGATGGTTACTTCTATGTGTCAGGTTGGCTAAGCTAAAATACTTAGCCGTTCAATCACTCTTGTGTGAGAAACAAAAACAAAATCATGTAATGTTTAGAGAATCTGTGTGTTCAGTGTTGTAAAAGGCAAAGAAGACAGGATGAAAGCCAAATGCATGTTGGGAGTACTGACATTTGGTTTTATAACTTAGGAAAAGACGGGTCCTTTACTTTCTAAAATGTTTTAAATAGCCCAATCTTTTATATTTTATATGAATGAATAACTAAAAATATTTTAAAATACTTTAATATTTCAGATTAAATTATTGACCACATATGTATTTTCATTAAGTATTCTTTATTTAGGCAGGTAGCATAGAAAGAATTAATGTCATTCCAGTTTCAAGAACCAAATTTGGAATTGTTATACAAATATATTAGAAGTCCTTCTGTTGAAGAACAAAAATAAATTCATGTAAAAAGATATAAAATGCATCAATTTACATTGCACTTTATTAGAAAAGACTCATAAGACTGCAAGTTACTGATTTATGTACATTTTCAGTGTTATGTCACATTGTGTACAATGCTGAGATTCAGTTAGCTTATGATTCATGATTTAAAGAAACAAATGAATTCTGATTCTGATTAATACTTTGTTTCTATAAGAGCCACACTGCCCTCTTAGTGATTACCTTAGTAATTATTTGTCAAATGTTTGTTTTCTTCACTGTCCTATAAATCCAATGAAGGGAGAAAATGTGCACATGTTTGAGATTGCTGAATCTCAGCACTTTTTCTCTTATGTAATGTATATTCTAGAAGGTGGCAAGGGGAAGACAGGTAATAAACAATCAATAGATAAATACATAAAACAATTTCAGATAAGGTTGAAATCTATGAAGGAAATAAACAGGTGGATGTAGTAATGATTGACTAGGGAGGAAAGTGCCATTTTCCATAAAAGGGTCTGTGAAAAGTAGGATTTGAACAAAGACATGAAGGATGGAGTAAGACTTGGCCAAATAGTTCTGAGACAAGGAAATAGCAAATGCAAAGACATGCAGCATTGTCTGTAAACTGGGAATTAAAAGATCTAACACTGAGGTATCCTGCTTTCAATGGAAAGTGCAGATAAGTAAATAAACAATTATAATACTGGTTGCTACTTTTTATGATACAGGTACATTAACAGGATACACCTCTGGGATATCCAGAAAAACACAGAGAAGAGGCAAGGTGGACTGTGATGAAGGTGGGAATGTGGAATTGACTTCTCTGTAAAATAGCAGCTAGTCCTCTCAATCCAAGGTTAACATATGGAAAATGCAGAAATACAGTTTAATAAAATGATACATCTTTTTAAAGAATTGATGTTTCTGGGCAATGAACCATTAAATGTATGATTATATTTTAAAGTTCTTCTTACGTGGGAAGAATTGTTATCAGAATGAATCCTAACATTGTCTATTAGTGTAAACTTTTAAGTTCCCCAGTCAAATCAATTCCATTTGTATCAAATGGGTTATCTGCTAGACTTCTGTGAAAGGCAAGACTCAAATGGTGGTTGATAGAGTCCACAAGGATATTTCTCTCTTGTGTAAATAAGTGCGTAGGGCATTTAGGACTGGTTTAATGGCTTCCCAGTGTCGGGGAGCCAGGTTCCTTCCACCTATCGCTCTTGCCATCTCCCACACACACGGCTTTAATCTTAGGGTTCAAGATGGCTTTCAGCTCTCTCTCTAAGTGACTCTATTCGAGCAGCAGTGAAGGAGAAATGCATGAAAGAACACTTCTTTCCTTTGAGAATAATCCAAAGGTTATATATATCATCCCAATGACAACCCAGAGACCAGAACTTATTCTTAGGTCACTTTAGCTGCAGGAAAGGTTAGAACACGTGGTTTTTGGCTGAGCGGCCCTGTCCTCAGCTAAAAATTTTATTACGGCGCAAAGAAAAGAAGAAGGAATATTAAGAAACAAGTTGTAGTCTCTGCCATATTATTCCATCGTGATTTTAATTTTCAAGTGTTAGATTCATTTCTGGAAGTATAGCAAATTCCTTAAGATATAATCAAATGAACTGTGCAGAAAATCATTTATATATTCTGAATAGCTATCTCATTCTCACTGCTTATGCCTTCATCATTATCAACAAAGCCCTCATGTTAATAATTGTTAAAATAAAATGTGCAACATATGTTTTAAGAAGAGCAAAGATGCATTTTCAAGAATTTTTGAAAGAGAACAAAGATACATGTACCTATCTACATATCTTTCTATAATATATTATATATGAGTATTTTTGTCTGTTCAACTTTTATTTCTTTAGAATGTGCTTGATGGTGGAGCCCTTTGTTCTATTTTATTTTTTAGTGCTTTGGAACAGCATGACCTTTTATTCAGCTGAAAGGACCCTAGTTAGGAGTTTGAATACTCATGTTTAAGGCCTTGTTCTGCTACTAATTATCTGTGCGACCTTGGGAAATTATCCTTACCAATCTAGTTTCAATTTCCTCATCTGCCAAATGAAGGTGTTGGACAAGGTGATCTCCAAGGTCCTATCCTGCTCTAATTTCCATGATTCTCTGACTCATGGTACATTGTGAATGCTGATCTAATTAATTTTCTTAGTCACCTTCATGACACTCAATGGAATATATTTCCTTGTGATGTGCAAAAGGTTGATTTGTATATATGTAAAGATTGCAGTTAAATATAAACACTAATTTTGGCTTTCTTGAAAGGCAAAGAGTTGAGTTTATGATAATGTACACTAATTGCATAGGACAACTACTCTCCTTTTCTTGTTCTTCTTACATCAATTTTGCACATCTCTACCTCCTCTGATAAGCTATGAAATGGTGTCAAATTAATTTTTCTACCCACAGTTACATGCAATGCTTTGTGCTTAAAGCTGTTTCTCAAATACATAACATAAACAAATGAGCTTTCTAAAATAGTTTTTAAACTGTTTAATTTGGAGTGATTTGTTTAAATATCATAACACATCATTTTTATGTAGGATGTTGTTATTTTCAATGTAAATAAATATTTACTGAGCAGCTTCTATATGTTGTACAATTTCCCGGGGTCCAAGAATAATACCAAGAATAATACTAAATATTACCATCAGCCCTCAAAAGCTTAGCAACACTTAGGGGCTTCATAAGGATGTACATTCTATATAAGTACAGAGATACTTTAAGTGACTTCAGAATCAGCAAGGAGCTGAAGACAATTTGAAGACTCTACTGTGTTTGTCCATTAATATAAGAGCAAGACTTAAGCAATGTTGATGCAGCTACCTAAATCAGGGAAATGATTTAAGCAAAGATGTGGAAGTGAGCATATTTAAAGAGAGTGCTTAGAGTTGGAGAGTGAATACAAATTCCAGGCACTACATGAGATCAGATTGTAAGGGCCTGGAATACTACATTGAGAGCTTTGCAATGGGGACTCAATGTGTTTGTTTTTCTCCTTTCGCTGAGTGATGTGGATGTTCATTTAGAAAACATTTTTTTTAAAGTTTCTCTAGTAGGGCGTCTGGGTGGGTCAGATGGTTAAGCGTCTGCCTTCGGCTCAGGTCGTGATCCCAGAGTCCTGGGATCGAGTCCCGCATCGGGCTTCCTGCTCCTTGGGAGCCTGCTTCTCCCTCTGCTTCTCTCTCTCTGTCTGTCTCTCATGAATAAATAAATAAAATCTTTAAAAAAAAAAAGTTTCTCTAGTAATTCCAATTAATTGATTTGGTGGTACAATGAGTAGGGCTAAGACAGTGAAAATGATGAAACAATACAATTTTGTAAATAAGTGAATAAGTGAATAAGGAGGAAGTGTCAAGAAATGTGCAGGATTCTGAAGTTTTGTATGACTTGCAAGCTACTCTGTTAGCCTCTTATCTTTCATGGATTTTGGCAAAGGACACAAGACTCCCGAATCAGGGACAAAGGTTTTTATTACCCATAGCAAAGTAAAGCAGTGTAAACACCAGCATGTTTGCATCGGTTCCCCTTGCCTAAAATTCACACAGAGAAGATGTGTTTTGTCCAGATGGATGCTTTACATGTGGTGGGATTTCATCACAGCTGAGAAATGCAGCACCAAGGGTCTAACACTTTTGAGCAACAAATAAGCATTATGATAATTGGTAAACAAGCTAGCCCCCTTTCCCTGGGGCAGTTACAAAGGGTCACCATCAGGTTATAGTTGTCTCCATCTACTTAGCTGCCTATGTGACTACAGAAATGCCTAGTGCCAGGAGACAGATAACCCTTGCAGCCTGGTGCACTCAACAAGAATGTGCTGGGAAGCTCAGGGTCCATGGCAACTATGCTCGAACAGAAGGAGAATTCAAAACTGATTCCCTGGTTTCCTAGACTTTTAAATTCAGAAGAGCATGACCTCAGACTTACTCATTTTATAAAACTCACTTTTATAAAAAGACCAAGCAGATCTCTCTATCTGTCTAGCTAGCCAGCTAGCTAGCTCTCTGTTTATCATCTATTATCTATCTCTATACCTAAATCTCTCTATGTTTCCTAACGGTGCTGTAACATTGCCACAAACAGGGTGACTGAAAAAAATAAAGGACATTTATTCTTTCAATATTCTGTAGGTCAGAAATCTGAAATCAAGGAGTTTACAGGCCATGATCCCTCTAGCTCTGGTGCAGAATCCTTCCTTGCCACTTGCTAGCTTCTGCCAACATATTGGCAACCCTTGACTTGGAATTACATCACTCCAGTCTCTACCTCCATTGTCACCTGGGCTTTTCCTTCTATGTGTCTGTGTCTCTAGTCATCTTCTCTTATTAGGATGCCAGTGCGCTTGGGGCGCCTGGGTGGCTCAGTTGGTTAAGCGACTGCCTTCGGCTCAGGTCATGATCCTGGAGTCCCTGGATCGAGTCCCACAACGGGCTCCCTGCTCAGCAGGGAGTCTGCTTCTCCCTCTGACCCTCCCCCTCTCATGCTCTCTCTCTCTCTCATTCTCTCTCTCAAATAAATAAATAAAATCTTTAAAAAAAAATATTAAAAAAAAAGGATGCCAGTGTGCTTGACCCTTGAACAACATGAGTTTGAACTCTGGGGGTCCACATATACATGGACATTTTTTGATAAACACAGTACAGTACTATAAATTTATTTTCTCTTCTTTATGATTTCTTAATAACATTCTTTTCTCTAGCTTACTTTATTATAAGAATACAGTATATAATTCATATATGAAATGTGTATTAATAGGCTGTTTATGTAATGGGTAAGGTTTCCAGTCAACAGTTGTCTATTAGTAGTTATGTTTTGGGGGACTCAGAGTTACATGTGGGTTTTTGATTGAGTGAGGAGCCAGCACTTCAACCCTCATGTTGTTCAAGGGTCAGTTGTGTTTGGATTTAGAGCCTACCCTAATCCAGCGTAGACTTGTCTAAGTGGAACTAATTACACTGTAAAGACCTTATCTCCAAATAAAGTCACATTCTGAGGCCCTGGGGGACATGATTTTTGAGGGGACACTATACAACCCAGTACAACATCTGTATCTATATCTTGCTAGTGAGTGTACACACATCTGAATCGATACATGAATGAACGATGAATGAACTCAAGACCATGTAATTGGATGAACAATGGATCCAAACGTAAAAAAAAAAAAAATAGTATTATAACACAGGAGGATTCAATACTAGACATGCTGATTTAACTTGATTAATGGGTTTAAGGTAGAGAGGACCCACTGTCAGTTGGAAAAAACATGGGTGTTATCACTCCTTTATTTACTACCCCGTGTAATATATGATTCTCCACAATAATATCACCCTGATGTTCACTTATCCATACCGTGTTCATTCTATAAACAGTTCAGGGACCGTCTCTTTTTTGGTTATTTTCACCCACATGCTTTGTATTTTTATAACTTCTACACTTGTTAGCATAACCTATGAATTGCTTTTTATTTAGATTATATATTAATTATATATGTGTATGCATTTCTAGTGTAATAGGCACTTGGAATTCACACACACAAAAAAACTATATATTTTTTAATTTTCCATTTTCCTCACATAATATCAAAATTGATATTAAACATATAATTAGAACTTAGTAAGTACTTACTAAGCTTTCATATTTATGTTTATGCAAGTTTTCTCTAAGTAGACTAATTCAGATTTTGTTGACAATTTAACATATTTCAAAATAGGGGAACAAAGTAATACAACTTTTAGCATTTATTTATAGAAATATTATTTTTTAGGGGCGCCTGCGTGGCTCAGTTGTTAAGCGTCTGCCTTCGGCTGGGGTCATGATCCCAGGGTCCTGGGATCGAGCCCCGCATTGGGCTCCCTGCTCCGCGGGAAGCCTGCTTCTCCCTCTCCCACTCCCCCTGCTTGTGTTCCCTCTCTCGCTGTGTCTCTCTCTGTCAAATAAATAAACAAATAATCTTTTAAAAAATTATTTAAAAAATTAAAAAGAGAAAATACTATTTTTTATAAAGAAATGTATATGAAAACATTTCAATAACATTCTCTGTGCAGATTGTTTTTTTTTTAAAGATTTTATTTATTTATTTGAGAGAGAGAGTGAGAGAGAGCATGAGAGGGGAGAGGGTCAGAGGGAGAAGCAGACTCCCCGCTGAGCAGGGAGCCCGATGCGGGACTCGATCCCGGGACTCCAGGATCATGACCTGAGCTTAAGGCAGTCGCTTAACCAACTGAGCCACCCAGGCGCCCTGTGCAGATTGCTTTTAAGCAGCATTTGATATTTATCCAACTTTGACTTTTAAAATTTTTGTTTTATCTCTAATATTAATATACCATTTTCATTATCTTCGTGTCTTCAAATAATGAAATACATTTTGTATGTTCTTGGAGATTATACTAGTAACAGTCTGCCATGAACAAAGCAAACTAGAGTTCCAGCCCAGCACACTGTGTGTGTGTGTCTGATTCAGTAGGAGGTTGACTTTTAAGACTTTTTTTCAGCTTTGCAAATTTGCCTGATCTATTTATCATTCCATATTTAATTTGATTTCATGGCATTTTCACCTTAGTTGACAACATATACTGTACTATAAGCGGTCTCTTGTTTGCATTTTCCTTAGTTTAATTTCAATTCTGTATTATATGCCGTAGTTCAGTTTTTGGTCTACAGACGTAGGGATAAATTATCTGTGGCTACTGTATGTACTTAATTCAAGTATTATTTTTATTTTATTTTTTTATTTATTTTTATTTTTTAAAGATTTTATTTATTTATTCATGAGAGACAGAGAGAGAGAGAAGCAGAGGGAGAAACAGGCTCCCAAGGAGCAGGGAGCCCGATGCGGGACTCGATTCCAGGACCCTGGGATCATGACCTGAGCCGAAGGCAGACGCTTAACCATCTGAGCCACCCAGGCACCCCTCAAGTATTATTTTTAAAAGGCGTTATCTTGTGTATACAACCAGTTTTAGGCAAATTCTGTACTTAATAAAAGGTAGGCTTTAAAGCTATATTTAAATGTTTGCCATTATAAGAAACATTAATTATAATGACAATTTATGTCCTAGGGGAAGAACCTTCTAAGTATTTTCTTTGTCATATGTTGCATTTTCTTTTTTTTTTTTTTTAAGATTTTATTTATTTATTTGACAGAGACAGCGAGAGCAGGAACACAAGCAAGGGGAGTGGGAGAGGGAGAAGCAGGCTTCCCGCTGAGCAGGGAGCCCGATGTGGGACTCGATCCCAGGACCCTGAGATCATGACCTGAGCCGAAGGCAGCCGCTTAACGACTGAGCCACCCAGGCGCCCCATATGTTGCCTTTTCTAATAGACTTATCCCATACAACACATTATTTTCATGAAATGGTAAGATTTTATTACTAAAGACTTCATTGTGCATTGACTGCAATGAAATAAGGTTGCAGTAGAGAAAAAAAAATGCTGAAGAAGGATGAGGGAGAGCTGAGTTTTTCAGAATTTTCTACTGTTAGAATTCAGAATCACTAGCTTCTTATCACTAGTCTTCAGGCTTTTTCAAATATACCTTTCATAATGGCCAGAGAAAGCAGTTAACCAACCTCCTTTCCCTCCAAAGATAAAATAAGTAAAGAAAAAGAAATAAAATAAAAACAACAGATCTAACAGTTGGAAGGAAAAGTTAAGGAAAGTCAGCAATGAGATATTTACTTGCTAGATTTGATGGGGTCATAAATGGACTCATTAGTTTATTGCAAAGTAATAAGGCAAACAAAGAACTGCTCTCTGAGACTCAGTAGCTTGAGTATGCTGTCACTGGTCCTGACCACATCAGTACTGAGGAGTGACCTGCAGGGAGCCCCAGCTGAATGATCCAGAGACAGCCTAAGAGTTGCCCATCATCAGCGTTAATAATCCCAGATCCTGGGGCTTCCATCTAGAAGATTTTATAGCATAAGAAGATATATGTAAGGCATTAATCAATCAGAATAAACTACAATTCAATCTTGTCATTGCTGCTTTCCCTGTCCCTCACATAAATTTAAGCCCAGTAACATGCCTTAACAAAGCACAAGAAAGTTACCTGAAATAGACATCTGCATTCAGTGTAAGTGAACTTTGTGGATAATAAATGGCTAAAAAAATAAATAAAGGGAAGATTAAAAAAAAAGTTTCGTCTAATGCAATATCTTAAAAAATTTAGACTATCAAGAAGTACTGATATGTAAAAGATGTAAACTTAAATTAATTCTAATAATGGTAACACAGAAATGAATCTAATTGAATTTTTGTTGTTTCTTTAGCTACACACCAGAAAAATTAGAAAAGTATAAATAGCAATTATCTTTTGTTTCTCTTCTTATTTCAAATACTATTTCAACAAAATATAAAAGTTCAGATTTTAACTCTTACTGTTAACGTAGAAACATGGCTTTTGTCACAGATAAGCAAACCAGAAAGGACATGAGATAACCTGTTGGAAGATGCTTTGAATTGATGAATATGCCAGAAACAAAAAATCTCAGCTCAGTAAGTGATTCATGGATGAACAAATAAATGAATAATTTAGGTTTTTTCTATTTCTCTATTAAAAAATGTTCCTCTCGCCTGGGTGGCTCAGTCGTTGACCATCTGCCTTCAGCTCAGGTCATGATCCCAGGGTCCTGGGATCGAGCCCTGCATGAGGTTCCCTGCTCCATGGGAAGCCTGCTTCTCCCTCTCCCACTCCCCCTGCTTGTGTTCCCTCTCTCGCTGTGTCTCTCTCTGTCAAATAAATAAATAAAAATCTTTAAAAAAATAAAAAATGTTCCTCTCCATCTCCTCTTCCACACATTCTTACCTCTTTCATGTACCAATGAACCTCTTAGAATTGACTGAGGTTTTAATTACCTGAAGGAAATGCCATTACCTTTTATTGTGCCTTTAAAAAGAAGCTAGTTTTATGGAAATGCAGTATTAAGTAGTGCATAAGAGTATCATAGTCTGTTTCAATCCCAGTTCAGCCATTTCAGTGTTCATGTTCAAAATTACTTCACTCTTCACTGTAATTCACTTTCCTCATCTACAAAATGGAGAAGATATCAGTACCAATCTTAGGTTCCTGTTGAGTCTAAATGAGTTTATAAATGTAAGGTGTTTGGAAAAGTATCTGGAGCATAGTAGGTAGTGCATATTAGCCACTATGGTAAAATTAAATCCTTATAAAAATACTTACCTCTTTCAAAATTAAAATATAAATACCAGCTAATAAATCAATATCTTTGTTTATACCAAAAGTAATAATTCTAAGGCTAAAATTGAAGGAAAACTTAACAGTAGTTTGAAGTTAAGCTGGGATTATAACCAAGTACTTCCTATTATAATAGGCAGCCTTGGTACTATATTTTCCTAATTACTTTATTTGAATTACTAGCTCTTTTTCTCTCTCTCTTTCTTTCTTTCTTTCTTTCTTTCTTTCTTTCTTTCTTCATTCTTGATGCAAGGGAATATATTTTATAATGAATGAATTGTAAGCAATAAAGCAGTTTTAGGGGGGAAGGGTTCCTGATTTATGATGGTTCAACTTAGGATTTTTTGACTTTATGATGGTACAAAAGCAGTAAGTATTCAGTCAAAATTGTCCTTCAAATTTTGAATTTTTATCTTTTCCCAGGCTAGCCCTATGATGTATGGTACTCTCTAAGGATGCTGGGCAGCTCCCAGTCAGCCACGTGATCATGAGGGTCAACAACCAATACACTTATAAACATTCTGTACCCATACAACCATTCTGTTTTTCACTATCAGTATAGTATTAAAAAAAATACTAGAGATATTTAGCACCTTATTATAAAATAGGCTTTGTGTTAGACGATTTTGCCCAACTGTAGGTTAATGTAATTGTTCTGAGCACGCTTAAATTAGGCTAGGCTCAGCTATGATGTTCAGTACCTCAGGTATGTTAAATGCTTTTTTGACTTATGATATTTTCAACTTACCAGAGGTTTATCAGGACATAACTCCATCATAAGTGGAGGAAGATCTGTGCTTGTAATCATCTATATACTTCTAAGGTTGTGCTAGGTAGTAGGAAGATCTTTGCTCAAATCCCTAATCTCCCACTTACTCATTATCTATACGACTTTAGGAAAGTTAATCCACCTCTTGTCTCAGTAATCTGCTTTGTAAAAAAATAGTGTTAATAACATTTACCTCATAGTAGTGAGAATTATATAAATATGTTAGGTAAAGTGCCTAAATTAGCTGCTTAATAAAGTTATACATCTTTTTCTTCCCTCTTAGATCCCATGTGAAAGCGCTTTGTGAAGATTTAACCATTTCTTAACCTAATTCCAGTTATATTTTTTACCATATAACATTTTATTTCTTATTTGCACAGGAAGAAATAGAAGTCTAGGGTCAGACAGAATGGCATGGTATTTGGTTTAATCACTCCGTACAGGCTGTTTCTTAACGAAATTTTTTTAGATTATCACAGAGTTTGGTTTGAAATCTGAGTTGTTTATACTGTCTGAGTTTGTGTGTGTGTGTGTTTGTGTGCGTGTGTTTATGATTTGAGGGAAGAATATTAAACACGAAAATAGTAAATATTCGGAATCATTTATGAGATTTCTTTGTACTCTGTGCCCTAAAACACAATGTACTTGAGTCTAATCATACATTTGATGCCAACTTCTAATCTACAGGTAACTAATTAGGGATAGAAGAGCGAGTTTAATGGCACCATTAAGTGATACTGAGGAATCCATTATTCAAATCCAGAGAGTAGGATATTTTACAAAACTGATCTCATTTCCTCTCAATGGCATGGGGAGAAAAAAAGAAAGCAAGACTAGAAAGACTTAAGGGACATAACTGCCTAATGAAATGAATAGAATCTCTTTGAATTCTGATTTTTAATAACTAAAAACATATATTTTTAGAATTTCAGAGAAACTTGAATATGGCTTTGGTATTAGTCACTGTCAATAAATTATGGTTAATTTTTGTTATGTGATAATGGCAATTCTGATTATGTAAGTTAATGTTCTTCTAACATTTTAATTTTTGAGATGCATATAGAATTGTATGCAGAATATTTAAGATTAAAATGACATGAGATGTGAAATTTGCTTTAAAACCTTCTCAACTATCCCAACCTTCCCCCTCCCAAAAAAGGGGAGGAGGTGGATGAAACATGTAAAACAAAATACAAAATGTTGGTAGTGGTTGAGGCTGGTTAATGAATTCCTGGAACTCGGGTGGAATTTCTACTGGTAGTGCGTGTTTGAACATTTCAGACTAAAATATTGTTTAAAATTGATAAAAATAATTGATTGTAGTCTCCTTACGATTAGCTATTATGTCTTTTCAGGCTTTAAGCAATTATTTAAGGGGAGGAAGCTTAATAAATAGTTATTAAATTGCATGTATTGTTATGTGCACATTTTAGTTTATACTAACACAAGATTTTTGTAGAAATTTGTTAAACAAAAATAAAGGTTGATATTACAATTTTAAAAGCTTTTTGAAAGGTTTTTAAAAAACAAGATATTTCTTCTTAATTTACCCTGAATAACAATGAAACAGTTAGCTCTAAGATAGAATAATTGGATTACAAAGGGATTAAGACCCTTTATTCCATATTTTGCAAAGGCATTATATTGAGAAGGTCAAGTATATCTTGCATAGAGTAGGCGCTTAAATACCCAAAGTAGTGGCAATTGTTCCCTTTTAACCAACTATAACTTGATTTAAAGAGGTAATAATCTTGGGGCACCTGGGTGGCTCAGTCGTTAAGCGTCTGCCTTCGGCTCAGGTCATGGTCCCAGGGTCCTGGGATTGAGCCCCACATCGAGCCCTGCATTGGGCTCCTTGCTTAGCGGGAAGCCTGCTTCTCCTTCTCCCTCTTCCCTTGCTTGTGTTCCCTCTCTCACTGTCTCTCTCTCTCTCTGTCAAATAAATAAGTAAAATCTTAAAAAAAAAAGAGAGAGGTAATAATCTTTTTAAGTTGGAGAATAACTGAGGATTATGGTGTCCCTATACCCAAAGCACTGGTCTTTTTACAATCATACAGAAAAACAGGACTCTGTCCTTGTGTACAGAAATTTCAAGAAACACAAGGCTCTCAAATTCATTGAGCAAAAGAAGAACATGAAAGTATCATGAGTATTTCATATGCAAATAGCTAAGTATAAATTCCGCTCATCCTTTCAATTCTCTTCAGGTAACTCCTCCATGAATAAAAGCTCAAATTTATCTCATTCAATTTTTGAATCAGAAAATCTATTAAGAAAGGAAAGGGAAATATGTTCATTTGAAATTGGGTTTAGTCCCTTTGGGATGTTATGTTTACACCAACTGCTGCCATTGCAAGAACATTTGACGACACTTACCCCAGGGTGGATATCCAGTTATACGGTAGTCATGCTACTTTGAATTTAATTTGTCAAACAAATAACAGAAAGGACAGCAGGTGTTTTTGTCTAACCCCATTGGTTATGATTAGAGATATTATAAAACTATGAAAATTAATGTTGACATACCACTTTGAAAGCTAATTTTCTCGTGTATGTGACATGCCATAGCATATCTGAAATGTGTGTATTCCCACTTGCCAGAATAACACATTATTTGTTGGAGTCTTTGGTTCTAAAAGCAGATGTTGTCTATTTCAATCAATTTTCAGTTCTAATGGTAGCTTTTAACTACACTTGTGAGACGCAGATACTTCCAATTAGTATTTTTCAGGAACAATGTGACATTTATTCTGAGGAGAAAGCTATGGCTACTAAAATCCATTTTAATGTAGCCTCATGTAGATAAATATTACCAAGTATAAGCATTACTGTACACAGCTTTAGGGAACACCACCATTTTTCCTTTGATTTTACACTACAGAGGAAGAAATGAATGTTGCTTACTCTTGGTGGAATGAAACGAAAAGAATAGAAATAGAGTGAATGAATTAGCAAAGTTAAGATGCACCAAAAAACTCCTCCAGTGGCTGTCAGCTTTTGCGGGCAACACAGTTGCTTTGTTTCTCAGAGGATTCCTCAGAGAAGCATGTACATTTACTTCAAATCTCATTTCGCTATTAATGCGTAAGGAAGCCAAATAGAAAGCTGCAATAGAACGTGTTCAGAAAATCAGTTTCATCTACCATGTTTTATGTGTATCAGAGCCATTAAGCAAAATATTCTTAAATATTAAAACTACAATAAAAAATTATCTGTCACCTTTGCTTTTCTACAGCTGTCGGTGACTGTGACATTCAGGGCTCCTCTCTTGGTCTGAATGTCTTCACGTCTGTGTCCAGAAAGCACTGAGCTTAGGAAGTTATTAAGTCATCCTAACTTATTATTGATTTAATTGTTCAACCTTGATTTCTGTTGCTGATATATAAAAACATAGAAGTTTCTTTCCCATGTTCTTCCTTTCTTTAAGAAAGTGTGGAAAATAATAAACTCAGATACTGATGATAGAACAAGAGATGTTTTAATGTGGATGGAAGTAACATTCATTTACTTTTCAGGGGAAAGGCATATGGATGCTGTCTAGAGCATGTGATAAGAAGCTGAGATCTAGAAATATTTGTCAAGTTATAGGTGAGAAATAGATTTAAAGATTGACCCTTCTTGGGGTGCCTAGGTGGCTCAGTTGGTTAGGCATCTGCCTTTGGCTCAGGTCATGATCTTGGGGTCCTGGGATCAGACCCCACATCAGGCTCCCTGCTCAGTGGAGAGCCTGCTTCTCCTTCTCCCTCTGCTGCTCCCCCTGCTTGCGCACTCCCTCCCACTCTCTCTCTCTGTCAAATAAATAATAAAATCTTAAAAAAAAAAAAAAAAAAGATTGACCCTCTCTTTGCTCTTCAATTTTGCTTTATGCTAAAACTTCCCCCAAGTGGAATTTTTATTCCAAATATCCCAGTGCTTGATAAAAGAAAACTGAATAGATTGAAGTTTGATTGTTGAAGCATAGAACATAGTGTTCAGAGCAAAAGGAAAAGAAATGAGTAATGATTTTCAAGTCAACGTGTTTCTACTTTGCTGAGAAGTGTTCGTACTATATCTGAGAGAACCTTCTGTAAATTGAAAATAGGCAAGTTGAATAAGCTATACTTATTTGTGTCTACTAAGAATGCCTCTCACTTTATAAATTTTCTAATGAATTAATTTATTCTTCAACATAATTTACTGAATGCATACAATAACCCAGATAGTGTTTCTGGGAATATAACTGTAAAGTGGGATACAAATTCCTACCTTCACTGGAGCTAACATTCTAGTGAAGAGAGAGAGATTTATTTATTATTATTATCTTATTTTTAAAGATGTATTTATTTGGGAGGGAGAGACAGAGAGTGTGTGTGTGTGCAGGGGGAGGAGCAGAAACTCAAGCAGACTCCACAGAATGCTGAGCCCCACGCAGAGCTCAATCTCGGGACCCCAAGATCATGACTTGAGCCAAAATCAAGAGTCCAGCGCTCAACTGACTGAGCCACACAAGCGCCCCTAGAGAGACATTTGAAACAGCATGAACATTAATGTTCCAAGAAAAATAAAGCAGAGAAGGGTGTTAGGGAGGGAGGGCTGGGGTGGCCAACAATTTTAAACAGGATATCTATGGAAAACCTCAACTAAAAAAAATACGAGATTAAACATCTGAAGGAGATGAAGTAGACCATAGAGATAGATGTATGATCAAGGGAAATCCAGGACTAGAAAGAGCAATTGAAAAATGCCTAGAAGCAGGAGCAAAAGAGTGCTCAGGAAGGAGGAAGGAGGCAGTGAGGCTGGTTGGAGAAAGAGTAGGAAAGAAATCTCAGTGAGGTTAGAGAATGGTAGGGGGGGCTGGTTATGCAGGATCTTAGAAGTCACTCTAAAGACTTCTATGCTAAATGAGATGATTGGAAGGTTTTTATCTGAAGAGTGAGATGATCGCACATAGGTATTAATGGAAACACAAGGTATTCAGAAGAGGCCAGAAGAATTTCAGAACTTGGGGCACCTGGGTGGCTCAGTCATTAAGCGTCTGCTTCAGCTCAGGTCATGATCCCGGGGTCCTGGGATGGAGCCCCGCGTCAGGCTCCCCGCTCTGCGGGAAGCCTGCTTCTCCCTCTCCCACTCCCCCTGCTTGTGTTCCATCTCTCTCTGTCAAATAAATAAAGTCTTTAAAAAAAAAAAAATTTCAGAACTTAATATTCATGGGCACAGTTGGTGCCCCCCTCCACCTGTCTGTTCTCTAGATAAAAATAATTAGAATCAGAGGCACTTAGAGGTGAGCAGGAGTGGAAGAATTTGACACAATAGTCTGTAATACTTTCAGGAAGAAAACATACAGATTTTTTCTGTAGGAAGAAAATTTTTCTTTAGGAAGAAAAACATGTGATTTTCTTTTCATATGAGAAACTATGCCCTGAATACGGAAATGAAAGTTGTAGGTTTGATTTAATCCTGGGTTTTTTCCTGGGGAATGTAGTGCTTCAGCACAATCTCCCCAGAACAACTCTGGCATTAATATATGGTGACATGCTTCTTTCAATTTAGAGGAATAGGAAGAGGTTGCACTTGAGATCATTTACAGGAGTGATATATGTGGGAATAAACTGAAGTGAGAAAAAACATTTCTTCTAAGAGTCCAAATACTGTTAGGAAGACACTAAAAAGAGACTTTCGATTCACTGGAAGAGGAAAAGCATACATTGGATTAAAAAGAATCAGTATGTATTTATTGGTTTACTGACTTTGTTTCCCAATCTAAAGCTGCAAACGGATTCTCTGAACTTTTCATTGCAAAAACAAAAGGCATTCTGAAATATATATAGAGAATATTGGCTTATGTGGTGGCACAGTCAACAAAATCATAATATAGTAATACTTAGAAATACTCAATGATTTCAATAATTTCAGTTAATGACCTATTATTTTTTGAAATTCTACTAAATCCTCACGAACCAGGAAAACAAAATTCATTCTCAACATTAATTTGACATTGTTTCAAAAATAACTGCACTGTAGGGATATGGCTAACTGAGGCTAAAAACACATACTTATTTTTTAAAAAGTCCTATTTTTTTTCACCCACCTCCACCTCCAGGTTTTATTTCAAACAAGCATTGAAAATCTTCCAGGTGTATTCAAAAATGCCTGAAGAATCCACATTCTTTCCAAGTTGTTAATACTTTTGTTGATTGTCAAGTGTTTTGCCTCTTTGTTAAAATCATTTGTCCATTAAGCCAATAGATGCAATTTTCTGTTTCAGATTGTCAGTCTTTATATATTTTAATTCCAAGAAAGTTTACAGAATTTGGCTTGCTTGGCTTTTATTTTAGAGTTGCAAAAGACAAGTTACTTTTTGAGAATTTCCTTCTTAAACCTCTTTTCTGTTAGTATGCAAATTACTTCAACTTGCTCCACCCTGAGATATCCCTCAATCTCCAAGCACTGTGGGTTTCTTCTCCCACCCCAACCCCACCCCCACCACAAGATCAAAGGACTATTTAGTTTCAAAGTTTGACTGCTTCTCAGAAACTTTTACCTTGTTGCTAGTAATCAATATTCTGCTACAAGTAACAGAAAACTTGATGAATGGAACCCTAAAAACAAAGATTTTTTCTTTTTTAACTAACAGGAGTTCTGTAGAAAGTAACTATTGGCAACGACTCTGCAACTTGTAGATGTTGCAGTTGTTGATGTTTTTTTTATAAAGATTTTTTTTTTTTTAATTTTTATTTATTTGACAGAGAGAGACACAGCGAGAGACGGAACACAAGCAGGGGTAGTGGGAGAGGGAGAAGCAGGCTTCCCGAGGAGCAGGGACCCCGATGCCAGGCTGGATCCCAGGACCCTGGGATCAGACGCTTAATGACTGAGCCACTCAGGCACCCCTGTTGATGGTTCTTAAGGACAGGACCAGTTTGCCTGCTTTTTGTTTGGTTGGGTTGTGTTTTGTTTTGTTTTGTTTTGTTTTGCCTTTCCCTCAAATTTTCTTGCATGTTTGTTGTCTTGAAACCATGGAATGACTCTTGTTGCTTCAGAAATCAGAACCATTTTCAGGATAAGTAGCAGGAAGAGTGTAGCAAGCATGGCTATTGACTTCTTTCAGGAAGAAGAAGCTATACCAGACTATTCCGCATCAGACGTCTGTTTGTATCAGAACTGTGCTTACTGCTAACTTCAAGGAAAAGTGAGCATGTAGTTTTGCTTTGTTTTGTTTTGTTTTGTTTTTTTGGCACATTGTGTTGAACAAAATCAAGCTTCTGTTTGTACGAATAAGGGGCCTGTGGATATTGGATAGGCAATTAACAACAAATGAAACCCTCATTCTTTTTTTTTTTTTAATTTTTTTTTTAAGATTTTATTTATTTATTTGACAGAGAGAGACACAGCGAGAGAGGGAACACAAGCAGGGGGAGTGGGAGAGGGAGAAGCAGGCTTCCCGCTGAGCGGGGAGCCTGACGTGGGGCTCGATCCCAGGGCCCTGGGATCATGACCTGAGCCGAAGGCAGACGCTTAACGACTGAGCCACCCAGGCGCCCCTGAAACCCTCATTCTTAATTCACAAATCATATTGCTGTTTCTCACTTACCTCTTCAGCTTGCTTTTGCCTCTTACACAACCAGATACCATAACAGATGATATATATTAGGATGACTTCAGAAGTAAAAATAGAATGAGAAGAAATCTTACATAAACTACTGTGTTTAGACAAGGATGTGATTATCATAAAGTCCAAACTAATCCCCTTCCCTAGGTGAAATATTCAATGAAAACAGTTCATGATTATTTTCCAACAGCTTTATCCTATGCTAGAAGGATAAGGAAACATGACTAAAAATGTTTACATAATAATAATTTAACTTCCAGAATCAAAGACAAGTTGGTTTTAGCCCTGTATCCACTTAGGTGTTGTTGTTCTTCTTTCATGCAAGATACATGTGATGTAAAATTCATTATTGTTCTAAACAGAAACTGAGGTAGACCTACTCTTTCTTCAGTTAAATGGATAGAATGTCTCTGAGACACACTGATGCAAGTTATTTCAGAATCTCCTTTGTACCACGTGATTCTTTTTCACTATCCTATGACTTTAACATAATCTATAAAATACGGGATTTTAGATTATTAAACATCATGATGATATTAAGATGTCAGTATGAATTATATTTTCATCTCACTTTGTGCTGGTTAATCCAGGAACAGTATAGTAGTTTACATTTTGTCCAAAGCTTATCTGGGCTGTAAAAACATTTCAGACAATTGTCACCTGAGGAGGTAGACTGAAATCATAATATCTAGAAAAATATCCTTTCTCATCATTTTTTCATATATGCCTTTATTGGGCCAGTAACACCATAGATAATATAGTGGAGTGATGAAGAGCATGGACACTGGCTCATTTTTATAGACACTGTGCTGTCACTTAACGGGCATGTTGTGAAAAATGATAGTACTCACTTCATAGAGTTGTTGCAAAGGCTAAATGTATATTTATATACATAAGATGTTTATATATCTTACATAGTAAGTGTGACCTCTAATACATACATTCTATGGATCTGGTGAACTATCTCTAGAATGGCCTTTGTTAACTCTTGGTTTGCAAATGACATATGATTTTATAAGGTCAAATTATTTGTATTACAATAGGTACTTATTATACATCTCATATATAAACACATAAGAGGAATTATCTGATTTTTTTTACATCATGGTTTTAACAGTTATTTGCATATAATGTCTTTTTTACCTTTCAAAGGATTGTTTGATTATTAAAAGATAATAAATGGCAATGGTAACAAATGAAAAGAAAAACAGATAATTTAAAATTAATTTGTAAGCAAAAAAATGATAATACCTAATTTTCAAATAATTTCAAAATGGATTTACTGTTCAAAAATTAAATTAAGGCTAAACCTTCAACGCTAAGGAATAAACTTGTGGATGCCCCCCCCCCCACCAACAGAACAGATGAAGCTCTTGAAATGATACAAGTTTCTCTCTATCTTTCTGCCAATTGATAAGAAGCTCCTATTTGTATTGTTGTGGTTTACCCTGCAAGTGAGAGAACAGTACATTTTGAATATCCATTGGATTTATGTCACTGCTGATATCATCCAGAGTGACTCATTTTTTTCCCTATCAGATGATATTTTGGTTAATGGAACGTCTTGTGTGCTGAGGAAAGAGATGTTCTACATAATGTAAGTCTGCTTGAGAACCCAAGGATTAAAGTGATTGCTCTACTATTTGTTTTCTGAATAGATGTGGAATGGTCATTTAAAATAATCCATCATTTTCTGTAGTCTCATTTGGAAAATAATGAGGCCAAAGAAGGCTAGACATACTGAATTGTTTCTGTTTTCTAAACAGTCATTTGGTTCACTTTTAGTTTCCACAGACTTAAATGTAATATTAAGTTGGTAGAAAAATTAGGAGATAATACCGGTCGTAGTGTTTGGGCAGCAATCACGAAAATACCATGGACTGGGTGACTTGAACAACAAATGTGTATTTTTCACAGTTCTGGAGGCTAGAGGACCAAGATCAAGGCACAGGAAGATTTCGTGTCTAGTGAGAGGTCACTTCCTGCTTTATAGATAACCATCTTCTTTTTTTTTTTTTTTTTTTAAGATTTTATTTGTTTATTTGACAGAGAGAGACACAGCGAGAGAGGGAACACAAGCAGGGGGAGTGGGAGAGGGAGAAGCAGGCTTCCCACCGAGCAGGGAGCCCGATGCAGGGCTTGATCCCAGGACCCTGGGATCATGACCTGAGCCGAAGGCAGACGCTTAACGACTGAGCCACCCAGGCGCCCCGATAACCATCTTCTTACTGTGTGGAAACAGGGTGAGACAGCTGTCTAGGGTCCCTTTTCTAAGGGCCTAATTCCACTGATGATGGCTCCATCCTTATTACCTAATTACTTCCCAAAGTCCCTAACTCCTAATACTATCACATTGAGAAATAGGATTTCAAATTACAAAATGAGCATCGGGCTCTGCCCTGGGCATGGAGCCTGTTTAATATTCTCTCTCTCCCAGTCTCTCTGCCCCTCCACCCACACACTCTCTCTCTCGCTATAAATAATAAAAATAATAAAATTAGCAGTCTGAAAATAATCCTGTGCAATATCACATTTATAATCTGCAGTAAATTCAATGAACCCTTTGCAATTTTGTAGTTAGAGTACAGCACTGGTGTTCACACTTAGAGAATAACTATCATTCTTACACTACCCACAGTTGTTCAGTAATTGGAAAAGCATAAATAATATACATAATACCGATATCTTATAACTATAGTGCTTTCAGACTTTCACATTTTCTTGTGTGGGACATAAAAACAAGATTTTGCCCAGTTTCTTGTCATTTATTATCCAGATAATCAGGGTTAAGTTCTTGCCAAATGGAAGCAGGGAGTTGAAAATATGTGTAAAAGTAGTATTATGATTCTAGGCCATGGCATCCAACATAGAAAAGGGTGAAAATAATGTATAAGGGTGAAAACAATCACAAATAAAAAATACCACAACCTCATGTGCGTTTTTTTTTTTTTTTTTTTTTTTTTGTGGTTGTGAGCTCATGGTCAAAATAATTTTATTTATATTGATTCTTCAAGTCCTTTGCAGAATGTACATTCCTCTAGAAAACATATATGTTTAATTTTGCCACCTTACAACAATTTTGGAGCACTTTAAAATAATTATTTTCATTCCTGTTTTTGAATTTATAGATTATGTATTTTCCCCTCTACTAACAATGAGGTCAGGGCAGGCACTCATTTGCTCTCTGCCTTTGCTAGATGTTGGTTGCTTTTGTTGCTGGTTTTTTTTTTTTTTTCACTTTTTTTTTATTATGTTATGTTAATCACTGTACATTACATCATTAGTTTTTGATGCAGTGTTCCATGATTCATTGTTTGCATGTAACACCCAGTGCTCTGTGCAGAACGTGCCCTCCTTAATACCCATCACCAGGCTAACCCATCCTCCCACCCACCTCCCCTCTAAAACCCTCAGTTTGTTTCTCAGAGTCCATAGTCTTTCATGGTTCATCTCCCCCTCTGATTTCACCCCCCTTCATTATTCCCCTCCTGCTATCTTCTTCATTTATTTTTTTTAACATATAATGCATTATTTCCTTCAGAGGTACAGATCTGTGATTCAACAGTCTTGCACACTTCACAGCACTCACCATAGCACATACCCTCCCCAGTGTCTATCACCCAGTCACCCCATCCCTCCCACCCCCCACCACTCCAGCAACCCTCAGTTTGTTTCCTGAGATTAAGAATTCCTCATATCAGTGAGGTCATATGATACATGTCTTGCTCTGATTGACTTATTTTGCTTAGCATAATACCCTCCAGTTCCATCCACGTCGTTGCAAATGGCAAGATTTCATTCTTTTTGATGGCTACATAATATTCCATTGTGTATATATACCACATCTTCTTTATCCATTCATCTGTCGATGGGTATCTTGGCTCTTTCCACAGTTTGGCTATTGTGGACCCTGAATGGTTGCTGTTTTTTTTTTAAGCTGACTCTCTTTAAAAGCATAGTGTCTGTCTTTCCAAATATAGTGGGTCTCCAATTCAACTTCTTGCCATCCAGTGTACCAGACTTTGTCTCTGATACCCAAGATGACCACCCCATCGTCGAGATCAGGCATACATATGTCTTTCTCCATATTGTTCTTTTACTTCAGTTTCAGCCTGTGAAGTTTACAGCATCTTTCTTTCCATATTATAATGCATTAAAAATAGTTATTGCCAGAATTTTTTGGCATTTTACATTGAGGAGTTTTAAGCATACTCCCTCTGACATTTTTTCACAAACATAAGTCCATAATTCAATTTCGACTTAGCAGTTTTGTTTGGAAGGTCCAGGAAGGCATTTTGTTGGTCTCTAGGAATTCCAATGAAATAACAGTCATTTTCTTTTTTTTTGAAGAGCTCATACCCCAATTAAGAAAACTAACATGTAGGAAATTACAGATATTATCATGAACAGTATACTTTAGTTGAAATAATGAGACAAGAATCTATTAAACCACATTATACATGGCTTAATTACAAATACAGTAATAGAGAAAACTGATACACTCATTCAAGGAATTTAGTTGTTTTATTGTCAAAAAAAGACTGTCTAGAGTAGAAATGATTCAATTTTCATCTTGAACAGGTTAAGTGGAGGAGAAAGACATTTAATTCTATAACAAGAAAATTCAATGTAGTTGAAATTGAGCATCACATATTTCGGGAGAGGAACAGGGACAGCCTAAATGGAGAATATAGTTTATTAAGCATTGAAAGCTAGGTGCTGTCAGTTTGTGAATGGTTTCAAAAGCTAGGCAAAATGCATCTTATATATTAAAAATATAGAGGTGTCATGAATTAGAAATGGATCAATTTTAAAGTTAGCTTGCTAGTACA
Organism: Phoca vitulina; assembly: GCF_004348235.1. NCBI lineage: Eukaryota > Metazoa > Chordata > Mammalia > Carnivora > Phocidae > Phoca > Phoca vitulina. Next base: position 12,419,552 of record NW_022589729.1, on the reverse strand, counting down.
CAAATGTAACAAAATGTCAAAAAAAGCAAGTGCAGGGCTTCTAGAAACCAAGTTCTTGCTTTACTTGAGGCACAAAGGGATAAGTTGATATCCACCATTATAGACAGCAATGATGATTGTATTAAGAAAGAAGAAAATGGTAAGTTTGGAGACATTCTATTTGGAGGGATGTTTCTAAGTCAAAGGTGGGTATATCATAGACAGTTCATGCCGTAATTGTGTTCATAGGTATATGAATAGATGGACATCAGATTTGGGCAAATTATATTTTGTTTATTTAATTTAAAAATAGGCTTTAAATGTAAATAGTATTGATTATTAGTTATATATTTTTTTAAGATTTTATTTATTTATTTGACAGAGAGAGAGAGAGATAGTGAGAGCAGGAACACAAGCAGGGGGAGTGGGAGAGGGAGAAGCAGGCTTCCCGCGGAGCAGGGAGCCCAATGCGGGGCTCGATCCCAGGACCCTGGGATCATGACCTGAGCCGAAGGCAGACGCTTAACAACTGAGCCACCCAGGGACACCTGGTTATTCGTTTTAGAAAAACATCAAAATTGATTAAATTATTTAAATGATAGAGTTCACATTTTATTGATCTTCTGTAAGTTGATAAGAAATTGGTCATGAAACATACTTTAAAAAAGCAGATATTATGAAAATAAGACAATTTTTTAAAATGTTAATCACTTACTGGAAATCAAGAAAGCCATATGAAATATTAACAACAACAACAACAAAAACAATGAAGGACATTTCTAATTTAGTCTTAAATTTGCTTTTTCAGCTTCCTCTCTTGTTCACTAATTTATCCACTTATATAAAATTTATATTAAATTTGAAGTACTAGGATCAGAGATGAATACATCTGTGAAAGATGAAGTGGAATGGTCTCTTTATAAATATTTTATTTTAAATTCCTAAATTATATTATTTAGATTTTCAAATTTGGATCCATAATGCACACATTTTAAGACCAATAAAGGTTTAGAAGGTTGTAATGGGGGAATTTAAGTATAAACATTGCACATTGATTTAGTATGCTGTGATAGTAAAATAGTGAAGTAAACAAATACATATTTTTCTTCATAGAATGTATAATGTAATGAGATACAGATGATTTGGTAATAATGACTTGGTGTAATGAATGTTATGGTGGATGAAAACCAGGATGTTATGAATGCACTTAGGAGACATCAGATTTACTTGTCTTTGCAAAATAATTGCATTTGTGTCAATATTCATCAATTACACTAACCACTTACTAGCTGAACTTGCACATAATAAATACTTTTTAAGCTCTTTTAACTTAATATCTAATATGACTTAGTGGGCAAGATATTTCAATTTTTGGTAATCTTTGGAAGAAAATGAAACGTGGACTCTAATTAGGAAAATGCTGGTGTTCTTTTGATAATATCTTCTCTTCACTTCGAGTAATGTAATTGTGTTCATTTTTGTGTGCCTCACATGTCACAGCCTGAATGTTGACCTGTCTCTTTTCATATTTTATGTCACAAGTAGAAGAAAAACATATCTTTTGATTTTTTTGAACTGTAGTATGAGACGCAGCATCTTTGGGGACAAAAATGTTTCAGTAGCTCTCTAAGAAGTAAGCAGATTTGTCTGTGTATGCCACTCAACCAAATGTGTCACAAATTAGTTGGACTGAAACCTTTTGTTTGTTGTTGCCCTACTTATTAATTTTTGCTTTTCTTGATTGTGCTTTTGATGTCATATCCAAAAAAATCACTGGGAGTAATAAAGACCAGGGATGTGTAGTTTCTGTTCTATCACTTACTAGCTGTTGGACTTTGAACAAGTTCTAGTTATTTAAGCTTTTTAAAATGCATGCCCTTGGGCGCCTGGGTGGCTCAGTTGGTTAAGCGACTGCCTTCGGCTCAGGTCATGATCCTGGAGTCCCTGGATCGAGTCCCGCATCGGGCTCCCTGCTCGGCAGGGAGTCTGCTTCTCCCTCTGACCCTCCCCCCTCTCCTGTGCTTGCTCTCTCTCATTCTCTCTCTCTCAAATAAATAAATAAAAAATCTTTAAAAAAAAAAAAAATAAAAAAAAAAAATAAAATAAAATAAAATGCATGCCCTTACTTATAAATTGGGGTAACAAACATCCTTACTTAGGGAGTAGTGAGAATTGAGAGGAATCAATAAATAATGCCTATTAAAAGACTATGCTCATGATAAAACCTCAATGACTGTTACTACCAGGTAATAATTTCTTTTTTTTTTTTTTTTTAATTCATTCGAGACACAGAGATACAGAGAGAGAGAGAGAGAGCATGAGCAAGGGGAGAAGCAGAGGGAGGGGGAGAAGCAGACTCCCTGTTGAGCAGGGAGCCCGATGCGGGGCTCGATCCCAGGACTCTGGGATCATGACCTGAGCCAAAGGCAGACGCTTAACCATCTGAACCACCCAGGCGCCCTGTGGGTAATAATTTCTTTAAAATATAACCTACATCTTCAACTGCTTCACTCCCTTTGTCTTTCTGCAAACCAAAATTATTAGTAGATACTTGAATTAAAATGTGTATATATATATGTGTGTCTATAAGTCTATAGATGTGTATCTATATACACATGTGGTATATAGAGACTTCCTTGGGAGACTGATGGCTGAGGGACCTTTGACAATGACATTCTTTTTCTTGGGGTGTAAAACTGTTTCTAAGAGTGAGACTATTATATGTTGGGGGTGTCACCATGAGCCCCAGGCCACATTGTCAAGGCTGAGATGGTCAGAGCAGCAGAATTGGAAGAGGGCAAGTGACAGAATATTATTTGGTATTATCTGTCTGTGGCTGAGCTAATAATCAGTTTATGATTGTTTAAATAGCTGTGGGTGCTTAATCCCAAACTCATATTCAGTTTAAAGTATTAGAGTCAGAGAAACATAAATCTATGAAGGCTGAAATGAAATGCTCTACTCAAAAGAGTGATATTTAACTTCAAAAAGATACTGAAATTATATTGTTTAGGTTTTAAAATTTGTATCCACATTGCACAGATTTGGAGAGCAATAAAAGATTAGAAGGTTGAAATAAGGGACCTTTGAAATAAGATTATTAGTGCTCAGAGAGGATTTAACCATGAGAGGAGGTAATTGTTTTTGTATCAACATATGTTCTAATACCTCAGTACAAACCATTGCACATTAGAATATATGTCCTGAATTTGAGCAATATTGTCTTTACACACGTTTTAGATTTTCAAAACTATCACAAGGAGGCCGCACACGTGCTTTTAAATATAGTCTTGACCGTGTTATCAATAACTGTGTTTATTTTGATAAAGATAAAATGCAGAAATACAGTGTAATATTATGCATGCAATGCATGAATTGTAGATAAAATAAAAATTTTCAATTTTCTGGAGGAAAAAGCATTTGTATTAAAGGAACTACATACAATGATATTTCTTTAAAAGATAACAGTAGTAACACAATAATAATAAAAATAAGCATTTACATTTATTTCCCATTTATTCTGTGCATAGGTACTCTTTTAAGTGCTTTTCCTGAAATTGTGCTTTAATTTTCACAACAACCTATATTTTATTCCCAATTTATATATGAGGTAAATGAAACTAGATTCAAAGTTGATAATTTGGCTCCCCAAAAGTGATTGAAGCCAATAGAGTATACTGTCACTCAAAAAACTAAACTTTATATCATAATTAAGAGTTACTTTTATCAAATTAAAAGTTATTTTATCTTTGATGTTGTCCAGCTAATAGCAATACATGGATATTTTCCTAAAGTCATTTATTAAGTACTTTTTCTCACGATCCCATGGAACAACACTTTCAACCACATTTAAAAAAAAATAATATTTAAATTTGCTTCTCTGACTTTGTCTTCATTTTTCTACTTAACAGATATGTAACAGACGAAGTCATTAAAACTATGAACCTCAGTATTTTTAAAATTTTAAAATGAGGTTAACCTTTGGAAACTACTGTGAAGAATTTTCAATAATGAATACAAAGTAGCTGGCCCATGACATGAGAGGTAGTCACTAAATAATTAATATTACTGTAACAACGTAGAATTTAGTGATTAAGCTAGGCTTTGTGTTTGTTTTGTTCTTTAATGTATGCACATGGCAAATTTTCTGGTGTAGGGCTTGCGAACTGTAGCGTAGCCATCTGATGCTGACACTTCTCCACACAAATTGTAACTTTTCTCTACCTTTTCTGAACATATTCTTTTTTTTTGAAACAATATTTCTTTTTTTATTATTATGTTATGTTAATCACCATACATTACATCATTAGTTTCTGATGTAGTGTTCCATGATTCATTGTGTATAACACCCAGTGCTCCATGCAGAACGTGCCCTCTTTAATACCCACCACCAGGCTAACCCATCCCCCCACCCCCCTCCCCTCTAGAACCCTCAGTTTGTTTCTCAGAGTCCATAGTCTCTGATGGCTCGTCTCCCCCTCCGATTTCCTCCCCCCTTCATTTTTCCCTTCCTGCTATCTTCTTTTTTTTTTCTTTTTCTTAGCATAATTTGCATTATTTGTTTCAGAGGTACAGATCTGTGATTCAACAGTCTTGCACAATTCACAGTGCTCACCATAGCACGTATTCTTACATGCTGATGGCTAGATGGTATTTAAAGTGCCCCTAGTCGCTATTTGGGTTGTTAATTTTCTTACATAGGAAGCTTGCAGCCCAGCTGTGCATAACATCCTCTGAGATTACATATTCCTGGGCCCTAGGCCTAGAAATTCTTATGGTATCTCTGGAGGGAGGCCCAGGAATCTGCTTCACCAATCACACTTACCATCATTCAAAACTATAAGAATAAGACCATATCTTAGTTGATATTCTTAGTAACAGGAAAGTTTGAGAGACAAGCATCTCATTCACATTGTTTCATTATGAGCAGCCACCACATGTGAGATGGGGATGATGGGGGCTATATGTTACACCATTCCACCCTGACAAAAGATCGGCAAGTGGAGTCACACAGGAACACACAAAGGTTCAGAAAGCTATCTGTATTCCCCAGGGTCATGCAGAACCAAACTTTTAGTGTTTCTTCAAGCTCTGCTTAAGGTTAAGGACACTAAGTGACCTGTCCCAGGTCACCGGGTAGAGTCCAGCCCAGAAATCAGGTATTCATCTTTTAGTCTAGGGCATTTCTGATGCTCACGTGACATGTATCCTGTGGAGAAGAACAGATCTTCAACACATGGAGAATATTACAGATCGAACCAAGACAACTGGTTAAACAGCTGTGTAAAGTTCCCAAATCAGTATGCCACGTGATTCCTCAAATAGCAACATGCTATAGACTTTTAGCTTAAATTTTAACCTAAATTTTAAAATTTTAACTTAACTCTGGGAGGCATTTTTCTCTTTTTAATACTGTCCCATAAAAGCCTTTGTAGAAAGTATTTCCAAAATGCAAACTCGGTTCCTGATAGATAAGGGAGTTCCTGCTCTTCCTGAAATGCTCCATGTCATAGTAGCTATCACAGGCCAATGGCCTTTTTAATTCTTTCTTCTATTTCTGTCTTCTGTTCTCCCATAATCCATAATTCTTCACTCTAATTTCTGTCTCTCCCTCTCCTTACTCCTCTCTCCCTCCTTTATTACTTCCTTTATTTAGTAAATATTTATTAAAGTGCAATTAAGTAGATGGCACAATCATGCCACATGCTTGATGAAAAGGGCCAAAAGACCTGCTTGCCAGGAGTCCATCTACTGACATTGCATCCTCTAGCCTTAGCCCGAGGAGACACCAAATAATTAATATGAATATAAGCTATAGATGAGAATAAAAGAAATGTGGTACTACTTTCTTTATATATTTAGATATAAAAGGAAGCAGAGTGTTTAAAAAAATGCTCAATACAGGCTACTTTTAATTTTTATTTATTTTACATTAATTAAATGAATTTACAAAGTTACTTAACAATCAAACTTATTTAAAATAAGTTTAAATGCTTTAGAATAAAGAAAAAAGCAGTTAAATTTTACTTTGTTGGGAAAAATAAAACTACGTGATTATTTGGGTAAATGAAAAATCCAAAGGGGCTCCCTTCTCTATTTTTGACTCCTGCTTTAGCCAAGATTTTACAAGGAGTAAAGCAAAGACTGATTATTGCATTAAATTTTCCTTTAAAAATCTATTCCTTACTTGTGAAATACAGTAAAACAGTCAAAAGGTAGGTAGGAGGGGAGAAAGGACAAGAAGCCTAAAAGAAGAAAATCCACACGCTAGCTCTTCCGTCCCAGGGTACGGGAGCTTTGACAGTGTGCCAAGTTATCAATATTCATACATGACAAGCTGAAACCCACGAAGCCGAAACACATTCCTTCAGTAATGCATCTGCGGGGACGTGGAAAGGATTGGAAGAGATTGAAAGCTGAAAAAGCCATTGCTTTTCTAAAGTGTCCAAATGCTTCTTTCTACAGTGCCCTAGTTTTGTGAGCTCTGTCTTTAGCCTTAGGTCTATTTATTTCATATTTTGTTTGTCCTTATGATTTGGAAACATGATTAGAGCTTACAACGAAAGATGAATCGGCTCAGGGAATTTATGCTTTGGTTTCAGGGAAGAAAATATAATTTTCAATCCAGATAGGATATATATTTTATATTTTTTATATTAGAAAGACACAAATAGAGTTACAGAAGAGAGAGAGAGAGAGAGAAAGGGGGGAAGAAGGGAGAAGAGAACATAGAAAAGAAAGGAAGGAAGGAAGAAAGGGAAGGAAGGAAGGGAGGCAGGGAGGGAGGGAGGGAGAGAAAAGCGAGAGAAAGAAGCCAAGATGGAGAGACATTAATAGCCTGTGAAAGAGAAAACTGATGGAATAAATACATCAGTAGCTGCAGATTAAAAATCAGTAATAATTTCTATATATCTAAACTCAGTAGAGAAAGAATCAAGTTATTTCATACACCACAGAAGGAAGCTTTTTGCACATTTATCCTGCGGGGAGTAAACAACCAGAGCTAGAGGACCTCATACATAGACGTATGGCTCACAAAGTGCCAAAGAGCCTCACAGCATCGCTATTTCACCACCCTTGGGTACACTCCTGGGAGAGTTCTTCTGAGAACTTATTTTTAAAGAATCTAGAAAAAGTTAGAAATGAATTTAATAGGTTCAAGTTTCCAGTCAATGTTTTTCAGTGTGAGAAATAATTAAGAGGAAGATGTTTTATGCTTTGGTTGGGTTTGGTTTAGTTTTTTTTTTTTTTTTTTTTTTTCTTCTGGGTCTATAGCAAAAAAGTTACATTTAGGGAAGGTGGAAAAGAAAAGCTTTTTATATATTTAATTGTGCAAAAGTCAAAGTGTATGTTGTGTAACTCTACTTCCTGCAACCCGAGAGAGCTGGGTCTTTACAACTGTATTAAATGTTCTTTTTAGGGCTTTAATTTCACTCAAAATTATACTTATTGAGAAAATGTCTTTTAATTCATATATGCATTTGATTCAAGATTCATTAAACATTAAAGGGCTGTGATGTCCTGGTAGTCTACTTGGCACGGATATACAGCCCTGAGCAGGCATACGGGCTTCTGGCAAGCTGGGAATTATATTTAATAGGATAAATGGAGTATGAACAAGTAGGTACAGAATAATACAAAATTTTAAGTGAAAAAAGGTACCATAAAAAAGATAAGTAAGTGCCATGAGAGGGAAGAAAGGAGTTTTTGGATTTATTTGGGAAAACAAGGAAGAACTCACTTAAAAAAGAAAACATGTGTTGCATTGCAAAGGGAGGATGGGCAGGGAACGGAAATGAATATGTAATTTCAATAGCTCAAATATTGTTATGGATAGTGAATGCATTGTTTTTATTGGTTATTTGGACAGATTAGTGCCTGTGTTTTACCAGTATTCTGCATGGACAAAGTCTTTGAAACTGGAGCAGTGTGTAAGTGTAAAGGATGGAGTGTAATAGATATATTTCACAGAAAATCTCATAGGTACTAAATAATGAACACCAGAAAGGCATAAGAATATCAAAAATTGATACACTGTGCAATATTCTAACCACGTGCATGCAGTCTGAGCCTAACTGTTTCTCACAAGAACTCACTATGGAAGGTACTGCTATTCCCATTTTTCATACGAGAAAATGGCACGTTATAGACACCCTTCAACTCTTCCATGATCATACAGCTGCGATAAAAACAAAGAATTATCTGATTACAGGGCCACACAATTTTCCTTCGTTATTTTACTGAGATTTTTAAACACACCAAAAGAGTTTGAATAGTGTTTTACACGAAAAGTAAATTCTTACATTTGCATCATGATTAACCTGATGTCTGGGTATAAGTAAGGAAAAATGTTAATGATTCAAATCAAACACATTAAACTGACACACTTAACCCTTATTAAAACAACTTGTAGTTGGTTTTAACGAGATATTTTCAACAATTTTCTTGAGCAGCCTGTAAGAATAAAGTCAAACATGTCTTAATAATATTTTCCTTCTCAGTGGGTACTTGCTCTGTCAATACTGATAAAACCCGAGGATTTAAATACACTGATTGACATTTTAGAGTTGTTTATTTTTCTTTCATTTTTAGTGTACTTCCTATTTGGCTTCCTGCAACATTAGTGCTTTATGAAGCTAAGAGCAAATGAATGAGCAGTCACCATTTATATCCTCTAATTCTACTCTAGATATTTTATGATAATATCACTTTTATTTCCTGTTGCTGGTTAGCATTTCAAAACAATAACTGACCCAATTATGTTCACCATAAGCTTCGGAGTACCCTAGCGAAATGACAGGCTATCTTTTCAGAAGGCATTCCATGCAGTATTTCAGTTCAAATCAAATATATCCCCATCTAACCTTGTGCAACGAAGAATGAAAAAAGTTATCTAGTATAAAATATATATATAGCATATATAAATATTATATTAAAATGTATCTATTTTCAATTATAAACCGTCTGGATCTTTTATCTCGGTGAAATAACTGGAGTTAAGCTAAGAAATGATGGTGAAGCTTTCAGAGCTAAGGGTAATTTTATTGCAGTATACCAAAAAATGTCTTTGTATTCATATAGATTCGTGTTGTTTTGTGTTTCTAGAACCTCAACCTACTGGCTCACTCGCATCCAGTCTTTTCTCTACTGCAATGAGAACGGCCTCCTGGGCAGCTTTTCGGAAGAGACGCACTCATGCACGTGCCCGAACGACCAGGTGGTCTGCACCGCGTTCCTGCCCTGCACGGTGGGCGACGCCTCCGCCTGCCTGACCTGCGCCCCCGACAACCGCACCCGCTGTGGCTCCTGCAACACAGGCTACATGCTGAGCCAGGGCGTCTGCAAGCCTGAGGTCGCCGAGTCCACCGATCACTATATTGGCTTTGAGACTGACCTGCAAGACCTGGAGATGAAATACCTGTTGCAGAAGACTGACAGACGAATAGAAGTGCATGCCATTTTTATCAGCAACGACATGCGGCTCAATAGCTGGTTCGACCCCTCCTGGCGTAAGCGGATGCTCCTCACCTTGAAGAGTAACAAGTACAAGTCAAGTCTGGTCCATATGATCTTGGGTCTCTCTTTACAGATTTGCTTAACTAAAAACAGCACCTTGGAGCCGGTGTTGGCTGTTTACGTCAATCCCTTCGGAGGCAGCCACTCCGAGAGCTGGTTTATGCCTGTGAATGAAAACAGCTTTCCAGACTGGGAGCGGACTAAGCTGGACCTCCCACTGCAGTGTTATAACTGGTCGCTGACTCTGGGCAACAAATGGAAGACATTTTTTGAGACAGTGCACATCTACCTGAGGAGTCGCATCAAGTCAAATGGCCCCAATGGCAATGAGAGCATTTACTACGAACCTCTGGAATTTATTGACCCTTCCCGGAACCTGGGTTATATGAAAATCAATAACATTCAAGTGTTTGGTTACAGCATGCACTTTGACCCTGAAGCAATTCGGGACTTGATTTTGCAGCTGGACTACCCCTATACTCAGGGATCCCAGGACTCAGCACTTTTGCAACTTCTAGAGATAAGAGACCGTGTAAATAAACTCTCCCCACCTGGTCAGCGTCGTCTAGATCTTTTCTCTTGCTTGCTTCGTCATAGACTCAAGCTGTCTACTAGTGAGGTGGTGAGGATCCAATCTGCTCTGCAGGCGTTTAATGCCAAATTGCCAAACACAGTGGATTATGACACGACCAAATTATGTAGTTAACCATAAATGTCAAGCACAACCCAAAATCTTGAAGGAGTTTTTACAGTGCTTTTGTGGAACAGTTTATGTTTGGAAGAGTACATTTAAATTGTCTTTTCAATATCTGTCTTATATCAGTCAATAACATTGGATGGCAATTTACACACATGAACTTGCTGACAATGAATATATTATACTGCAGTTTTGGTTTATGAATGAAATAAATACTGACACCAGTCTAGAAGACATTCTACTTTTTACAATAAATTTCATTTGTAATTTTATATGTTCCGTGGCAATGCTTTTGTGCATTACATCCTCTAGAGGGAACATAAAAAGATACCAATAAAATTTTGTAGCTGAACAGTTATTAAAAAGAAGTGCTGTGGGATTCCTTTTTTCCATGAAATGAGTTTTATTTTGATATAGCTTGTTAGAACCTGGGGAAAATTCACCAAGAGTTTTTCAATGGACACATTTGAAGGTCCCCTTCAATAGCCTTTAGAGAAAACTAGGTAGAATATTTAGTATTCAGTTGTATTTTTATGGTCAACAGCACAACAACAGTGGTGCCTTTATGACCTGTGCTTATAAATCATTCCTAGAGACACCATCATTATTAAAATAAACAGATGAACTATTTCCCGACTAAATATGAGAACATTCTGGCAAACATACAGAAAAACCAGTGTGATTATAAGCCCATGACCGAGCAAGTAAACCCTTTATTTCCTTAGCAACTTCCTTTGTCTTGCTTTTCTTTCCAATTTCTAATAACCAATAATCAGCATACTCTGCCCAATCATTTTCATTTCAAGTACTGAAAACCTAGTTATTCCAGCACTTTACCAAACTCAGTAAAATAACATTTCTAGAATTCACAAGCTGTAATGTGTTGGTATAAGATAATTAATCAAGTAAGTAATTCAGATGTAAATAGATTTTTCTTTTTTCTCTCAGAGAAGCTATTACTAAAAGGTATTTTGAAGACCAAACTCATTCAATATAAAACTGATTTTAGTTCAGATTTTTCGCTTGAAATTTGAGTTCCCATGTTACCCATGGTACAATATTAGACATATAATTTGTACTTTTTTACTAGGAATTTAAATTGCATTTCTGTTTAGATATCTGGATGTATCTGTAAAGTGTGGTTATGATATTTATCACTCAGCTCCTGTCTAAATATTTCATAAACATTTCTTGTAATTGAAACAAATGCACTGTTCAGCCCAGCTTTCTTGTTGAGGTCATGGAGTCATTTCTCAGGGCACTGAGAAAGGAACCCATCACATGAATTAAAAGAATAAGATTGCTGACAAAAACATCACACAGACATTCTAAATTCTTGGGCTGTTTGTTTTTGATTCCAAAGCATTTTAGAACAAGTAGACAGTTCAGACAACAAATACTTACCCAACTTACCATAGGCAAGGCATTGTTTTTCCACCCAGTCTCTGAGTAGCTGATTTTCTTTCTTTTTTTTTTTTACCCAATTTTTCTGTTCTTGTAGATAATTCAGTAGAAAAAATATATACAATTATTAAATGCCATGTTTCTGGTATCATAACAGATATCCTCTTCATTTAATTCTGACAACACTAGGTTATGGATTATTATATCCATTTTCTTGGTGGAAAAAAACAAAAAACGGGCTCAGCCTGGTTTGTCAAATTCCCCAAGATCACAAACCAAGAAGTTGAAAGACCTAAATTCCAATACAGACTTCAGACTTTTCTGGAATGAATTTGTCTTCTTTTCACTGTATCACTGAACTTTAAATGAACCATCCTATTTTTGTATTTAATCTCATCATATGTAAAGATTTATGGCAAAACAAGAATCAGTTACAAAATTGAGGTCTAAATCATTATAAAACACATACTTTCACAGTACACTTGAACAATTAAATAAAACCAGAATTTATTATCCAAAATCGATTATCCACGGTATGACCAAACTTACCAAATATAAACAATACCTTTCAAAAGACATCCGCTATAAAAGTCAAAATTGCCACTAGGACTTTTTCCAGAAGAGTCTTGGAGGCCCAGATGTCCAGAGCCTCTGAGACCTATAAACCACCAAGCAACCTATGTGGTCACCAAAAGACTCTGAACAGCAATCACTCCCTGGAACTTAAGGAAATTGTCAGAAATGCTACTTTCTTTATGGCTCAGCTCTCTCTGATCTGGCTGGCTTAGGAGAGAGAAGATTCTACAGTTACAGGTAAGAAAATATTTAACTAGGCTTTTGTCCTGTGACTTCTTGTGCCTGGCATGTGTTGGCAGAAAAGCCCCATCAGATATGATCAAATTATCTTAGTTCCAACTGTCATGGTAACACTGTCCATGAATTCTTTATATCTCTGAGTCAATTTCCCCCCTCAAAGTGGAAAAGTGATATGAATGCTTTTCTCTGAATGTTGTGTCTAAGATAACATGAATACACTGTAAGTGAACACACCAAGCAAATTCTAGAGTGCTATAGAGTTAAAGGATAAATAATCAACATACATTTTTATATTTCTGATATATTACCAGCTATTAAATAGTGTCCAGAAAAGCAATAGACAATATAATCTAGTTTAATACAACACGTGTTTGCCAACGTATGGACAAAAATGTAGTCCATAAACATTACATTTTCCCTGAAAATAAAAATAGCTTTACTGTCCATATCTTATCTAGAGCAAAAGATCAAGAGGTATACATGCAAAAGCATATTTTAAAAAGCAGGGTATTTGATTTCTTTTTCAGTATTTCTACTTCAGGTCTCTAAATTAGGGATTAATTGAATTTAATAAATTAGATAAAACTTGAAATTCTGAAAATCAGAAATTTATTAAGAATACATTTTCACCAGAAATGTCTCATACTGCTGTAGCTATTTTGATGACTATCATACTTTGACTTGCCTCCCTATCCCTGGAATCTCAAATTGATTTTCAGCAGGTTAAATCAATATTCAAATGATCACTGTCAGCACAAAAAAAGAAAAAGAAAGAAAGAAAGAGAGAGAGAAAGAGAAAGAGAAAGAAAGAAAGAAAGAAAGAAAGAAAGAAAGAAAGAAAGAAAAAGAAAAAAGAAAGAAAGAAAAAGAAAAGCTAAAATAGCTTATGGTCTTCTCTAACTGCACTTAAATAATGCAAGAAAATTAATTTTCTCTCTCTCTCTCTCTTTTTTTTTTTTTTTTTGGAGACTCTTGTCAAGATAGGAGGAAATATTTTGGAAGGAACCAGGACCATGTACTGCTCTTTAATCATGTATGTGTCTTTTTTGTGAATGAGCCTCCTTTTTTGTTATGAAGGATATTAATGACCTCTTCAGTTTGAACAGACCTAAAATTTGTTCATTTGAGGAAAATAGGCCATTTGAAACAATTGAAGAACAAAATAAAACTATGTATATTTACTAAAGTGAAAGGTACAGAATATCAAAATTCAACTGAAAGGGAAGTTAAGAAGTTTTGGAAACCTAGTAGAAAATACAAACTTAATTTTCAATAATAAACTTCACTTAAGAACTTAAAAAGCTACGGGGCACCTGGGTGGCTCAATCGGTTAAGCGTCTGCCTTAGGCTCAGGTCATGATCCCAGCTGTCCTGGGATCGAGCCCCACATCCGGCTCCGTGCTCAGCAAGGAGGCTGCTTCTCCCTCTCCCTCTGCCTGCCTGCTTACTTGTGATCTCTCTCTTTCTCTGTCAAATAAATAAATAATATCTTAAAAAAAAAAAAGAATTTAAAAAGCTACATATAAGTCTCTCAAATCAATGTGACAATGAAAAAAAAAAGAACTTTTAAATAAATCAAGCTTAGAGAAACTGTAATAACAATCTCATTCTGATTTGGTGCCTAAATCATTTAATTAGAATAATAATCCTGGAGCAAAATTGCATTTCCCCTTTGGTCATAAGTATGATATTTATCATTTGAAACTACAAAGTCATAGATGTTAAACTTGCAGTATTCTTAGGCAATAATTGTGCCATCAGCTAAATTTTTAACAACTGAGGGTTTGTATCTTTCCATGCTCATTCACTGCACTACTATCCTACTGCTATTAACATTCTACTTTCCTCTCCTCCACCAGCATGACCAGACTTATATTTCTACCTTCAGGCTTTCCTAGACATAGAAATATAAAGTATAATTCAATCACTCCACAGTATTCCAATATTTGGTAAATATATCTTACGTGGCTATTTTTACATATATCCATTTCTTTAACATGAAGGTAACATTAGCTATTTTTATAAACCATGAGTGACTGATGAATTGGAATATCCATGTCAAATCATTTGATATTGAAGACATGCAGCCAAGTGTGGTAAATTAGTACACATAAATGAAATTCAATCCAAAACAAACACTCCACACTTAAGAGTTACCTCATGTGCTGGCAGTCAGACTAACCATTTAATGACTGAAGTACTATTTCATTCTGTGATTATATACTAATAAGTATCACGTAATAACTATAATAACATATAAAAATGGATTGATTAAATACCTATGTAGTATTTACCATGAGTAAAAGCACTGTTCTGAGAGTAGAGTGAATTTCGAGTGAGAGTAGAGAGGATTTTGAGGTAAGATAGTGACCTGACCACAGATTTCTAACCTGCCTCACCCTTCAACCAGCATTGTTATGGGTGTAAAAAAAGTCCTGGAAAGATCTTCAAAAGTGCGATGATGAAAAAAAAAAAAAAAGCGCAATGATGAATAAATACAAAAATTTGGTCAATAAAAACGATTTGTAGCAATAATACAGAACATGACACTCAAAATGTCAATAGTAATACATTTAATTATTATTAAATACATACAACAGAAAACTGAAATCAATTTCATGATTTTACACAAAAGCATTTGAAAAGGCATCCCATACATTCTTGATTTTTGAATCAAAAATATAGTTTTCTTTGTTCATTTATAGTAGTGTGGGCAGATTCTTTAAAAATACCAATTCCAAATCATGAAAGTAAGAGAAAAAAATAAGTAAAAACTCCTCTGTAAAGTGAATACGCTCTAGATTTATGTAGATTCCATACTTAGTGTTTAAGAGATCTAGGATAATTAACATAAAAATTATTATAAAAATAAGAATAATAAATGTTTAGAATGCTTTTAACTAAACCACCAACGAGTGTAATGGGAACAAAAAGGCTTTTAATTTTTTATAGCAAAAATAAGCTATTAGACCCTTATTTCTAATACATAGTTGGGTATTTCTCAACATAAATTGGAAAAGTCTTAATGCATAAGAAAAAACTATAATGTAAAGGACAGAAACCTAACTAAATAAACATAAAAAATAAACTTAAAAACTTATTTCAAAGAAAAAAACAATGAAACTGACAGTTTGGGAAATACATATAATGCTATCAGAAAATTACACTAAACTTAGTATAAAAGATGTGAACTCCATCCCAAAGTAATGTTTAAGTATACTTCCAGTTAGACAAAATTTAATGGAATTTTATTATTACACACATAACACAATAATTTGAAAAATGTGTTTGGAGAAAGAAATGGTTGTGAACAAACAAATCAAAATGAAAATAAGACTAATCAGTGGGAACTTCCATCAAAAGACATTAAAATGTGTAAGTGGTGGGAAAATGAAGTATCAAGAAATAAAGGAGGTGTGAAGGGGGCATTTATGAGAAAATTATCATTTTATTTTTTTAAAGATTTTCTTTGTTCATTAGAGAAAGAGAGAGAGAGTGGGCACAAGCAGGGGATGGAGGGGCAGAGGGAGAGAGAGAATCTCAAGTAGAGTCCATGCTGAGCCCAGAGCCTGACACAAGGCTGGATCCCAGGACCCCAAGATCATAACTGAGGGGAAATCAACAATCGGCTGCTCAGCAGACTGAGCCACGTTGACACCCAGATAAAACTGTCATTTTAAATAGTTAAGGGGAAGGTGGTTCATACCGGGTGGGGCATTTGATTTTCTATTTGTAAAAGGGGATTCATTAATCAAATGTATATCTTAAAGCAAAAAGCAAAAAACAAATTAAATTCTAGTGTCTTAGGGTGTTAACACTATCAACAAGAAATAATGCAGTTAGTTACTAGCTGAGAGATCCTAGTGTTAAGAGGTCATTCCCTAGGACAGAGCTGTCCAAGAGAAAGATAATTTAAGCCGCAATTGCAAGCTATGAATGTAATTTAAAATTTTCTTATAGCCATATTTTTTAAAAAGAAGAAAAGAGAATAAATTTTAACATATTTTAATTAAACCAGCTTATCTAAGGTATTATAATTTCAAATGTAATTTACAAGAAACATTATCAGTGGGATATTTGTATCATTTTTTGGTACTATCTCTTGGAAATTTGATATATATTTTACACTTACATCTCAGTTTGGACTAGCCACATTTCTAGGGCTCAATAGTCACATGTAGTCAATGAATACTGTTTTGACAGTGCAGCTCTATGGCAGGACCCTCATTCTTCTTGTGTGGCCTGAGCAACCTCACCTATGAAGTGACTTTTCTAGGTGGGAGAGTGTCCTTCTTTATCTGCATTTTCTAAGTTTTTGTTTATATATTTTCATTATCTTCATTTAAATATTTTTAAGGCTTTTCCTATGTTCTCACACAGTGGTTAAAATCTGAATTAATTGATTAGCATGACTCCAATTGCTCACCAATTGCTCTTCCTTATCCTACCTACACTTCCTCCTTTATCCCAGGCTAATAGCCTCTGTGTTTCAATTTCCATTTAATTTGTGTGCTTTGACAATTTCTCTTGCTTTCTTATTGGTTAGCTCTGCTTAAAAGGACAGTTGCATAGTTGTTTATTTAGTCAATTTAAATGTTTGTTAAGGAGCTTTTTTTATTACCCCTCAAACTGCTGAGTCTGCTGTGTTGATGGAAGTCCACAATTCATCTTCTTCTTCTAATTCCTTTTGATACTTTTCCAATCCATCTTCTGCCTAGTCACCAGCATGAATTTTTACATCATAAACCTTTTAAAATGGTAATGTTACACATCTCTCTGCAGAATAAGGATCTAACTCTTTAGCTGGCATGTAATTCCTTTCTTAATCTAGCTCCTGGCTATTTCCCTATCCTCCTCTTTCAAAGTATTTATTTCATATCAAACTATGTCTTCAGTGCAAAAATGACATGCTTTTCCATGCCTCCAGATTTTTTTCTTCTGCAGCACCTTGCTTTCTGCCTGCAACATTCTTTCATCCTCTACCATTGATTGCTTTCTAAAAAACAAAGTAATAATAATTCCCATTCATGAGTCAGATATAAAACCATCTCATATTTGAATTTAATCTTCGTCTTTCCATTAGTGTAAAAATGGGTCATTCCCTTTTATACCCTAATTGCAACAAGGTAAAAAATTCCAAACTTTTTTTGGTATTTTACAGTACTAATTTTTATAGACCTGTTAGATTGTAGATTTTTAGAAGGCAGAAACTGTGCACACTCATATTTTAAAAATATTTACTATTTACAGTTATTGACAATCTTGAAGTTGGAGTTTCTAGTACCCAGCAAACTTTGTAGTATAATAGCTGGTGATTCCATGAATAAATGATATGGAAAGGTGGTTCTGAATTGAAAGATGCCATAAAGATTCCTTGACAGATTGCTATCAGTAACAATTTCAACCTTGTGAATTCCTTATATTATACTAAATTTGAAATCATCACAGCTAAGACTCAACAGTATAAAATGAGCAATTTTATTTTCTTTTAGATTTAAACATCATTATTCAATCCTTTAAATAGTATTCATTGGTCATTTTATCAACAAAATATGGCTGATCCCACTGCTAGAGCTTGGTATCATTTACCTGAGATACATCATCTTTTAATATGTAATAAAGGTGATGATTAAAACATTTATCTGAAATATAAATTTAGATATCCTTCCCTTAACAAGCTATCTATAATACCCAACACAAAAAGGAAGAGAATGGAAAATAAGTAACTCCTTCCAGAAAATTCACTTCTTTGATTTTCATACAACAGAGCTAATAAAATTAATTATTTTAAATAAAATATATTTGGTGGAAAATCACAATTACCTTAATAGTTATTTTATTATTAAGTATTATTTTATAAATATCTTAAAGTAAGTGATCGATATTTACTATTTTGTGTAATTGACAACCTTCCTCTACTTTGAACTTGGCCAGTAGGATCAATATTTCAAAAAACATAATAACACTTTGTATTTTTTAAAAGTAAGATTTAGCCATGCCAAGTAATTTTCTAGATTTTCAGGCTCTCTAATATTTGTATAATTATGATACATAGCTTCAATAAATAAAAAAGCATGTCTTTCTTTAAATATTAAAACTAATGAAAAATATTATACTTAAGCCATTTAAATGCAGATTATAGTTGTGAATATGTGAGATAAATTAATTCATTAAAATGTACTACATATTACTTATAAGGAAGTATTGAGTGTATTAAATGTCTTTCCTCAGTTATACTTATGAAAACTCTGTCATGATCTACTTGAATAGAAGAATGTTATACTCTAGTGTGTTATTTTGTCTTATTTCATTTGGCCAGGAAAATTCTGGTAAGAAAAAAGATAATTTATAAAATACATATATATTATATAATGTCATTATACAATAATTCATTATTATGTTCTCTGACCCCCAAAACCAACTTTACCAGAAAGTCTGTTATCTTCTATGTTAAAATCACAGTTCAGAAAAGTCCTTCTCCAATAAAAATGTTCTCATCAATATTTTGCATTAGATCTAATGATTATTTTCTTTTAAAATAGCAAAAATGTAGATTACATGTACTAATCACAAATATATCCAGGTTCTCCAGGAAATGAAATATATAAGAGGCAGAAGGATCCAGAAGTGGATTATAGAGTGATGCCCCACTAAATGAATTTAAATATGGTTTTGTGTTTTTATTATTATTACTTAGTATTGAACTGGGTTAAAAAAAAGGAAGAAAAAAAGAAGGGAGAAAATACATACAACATATTTCTACTCTCCAGTTTGCCTCATTACCATCTGTGATTTTTTTTCTAAAAAGATTCTGTTACAAATTTTAATGGCATTAACTTAGTTTCAAGTTATAAACTACTTGCTTGATTTTAATCAAAAAAAATTCTAGCATGTCTTCCTTATTCAAAATTTAACTGAATTATTTAAAATTAATTTAGTTTAATATAGAGCTTCAAGGCCCTGATGATCATTCACATTCCAGATTATTGCTTACTATTTATTTTTTTGCAATTAAGTCATTCCATTTCTATCAATACTGACTCAATCACTTATTCATTTATCAAATAAACATTTACTAATATGTATCATAGACTGTGCTAGGTTTTGATCATACAAATATTTTTAATGTGATCACTGTTCTTAAAGTCCTCAGTATAGTAAACAAAAAAATAATAATAAAATTAAATAAATAAGAAAAAGGTGGGGTGGAGGGAGCTTTTACTCTGTCACTTATGTATCTGTAATGAAAGGTTTAGTGGAAGTATAATAATAAAATTGATCATAATTCAGAAATTTAATTTTCTAGTTTTGCTTTCATCCTGTTTATATAATTAAACTTGACTATAATAAACATCTAGTTTCATGCATAAAACTCATGGAATTCTCTAAACTCCTTAAAAATAAACTCATGCAATATCCTTTCAATTAAATATGCTCATAATTAAATTTTACACATTAAGTTAAAAGCAAAATGATATGCAGTAAAATATAATGTGTTAAATATACAAGATAAAATATCATAATTAGTCTTTCAGTTTCAATGGTGACATAGAAAGAGCTTGAAAGTCATCACTTCTTTCCACATAATAAGAAAAACTAAACGCCCTGAAAATCAATGACTTTTATTGAACTTATCAGAGAACTAGAGAACTGAGTTTGCAGATCAAACCATAACCCCAGAGTCTGGAGAAACAAGTGAATCCAGAGAATAAAAGCCAATGTATGCTTCCCTGGAGCAGAAGCTGCTAGAGCCATAAACTGGTGGGAACATCTCAATGGTAACTTTTATGAATTGCTAAAAGCTGCCCTATGACCCACCCCTATTTGTGAATTTTACCTTTAGGACCACTAATGGATTCTCATGGTGAAGACCAAAAACAATGACCACTTAGGTCTGACAGGGGGAGAGGAAGAGAAATCACTGTGAAATATGCCCAGAGATTTCTCTATAACAAAGGATTACTCTCCAGGCAAAAACCTTTGCCAGAGTTTATCGCACATGATGGAAGGGCATTCTGCTTATTTTAGTTCCCACTAGCCTTCTTATCTTGCAAAAAGGGTGACAAGGAAGGAATACCACTAGAGAAAAACACTTGGCCACAGCCAGAAGCAGAGATCCTCTAAAAGACTACTATTTAATCAAAAGATAATAAAATACTTTCCCTCTTGCCCCCATACCTTACCACCTTAGCAGCAGGATTCCAATATAGTGTGAGTCACAGCTGAAACAGCAGACTCTTTCTAAGAGGGAGTACTAAGAAAACAAAGTGAGCATGGGAGACAAAACCAAGAGAACTAAAGGAATATAAAACTTCCGGCATCTACAACTATAGAAGACATTAAAAACAGCCAACTGCCATCCAAATTAACATCACCACTTCTCACTAAGGCACATTTGCCTCAGTTCCAATTACCCAATATAGCATGTCTACGTTTCAACAAAAATTTGCAAAGCATGCCAAAGGGAGAAAAAAAAGAAGATATAGGAATTTTCTAACAGGTAATTTAAAATAAGTATGTTAAAAAATCTAATAGAAAAAGTAGACAACATGCAAGAACATATAGATACTATAAGCAGAGAGACAGAAATTCTAGTAAAGTATCAAAGGTAAATGGTTGAAAACAAAAACACCTGAACAGAAATGAAAAATGCCATTGATGAGTTCATCAGTAGATTGTACGCAGTTGAGGAAAGAATCAAAGATTCGGGGTGCCTGGGTGACTCAGTTGTAAACCGTCTGCCTTCAGCTCAGGTCATGATCCCAGGGTCCTGGGATCGAGCCCCGCATCGGGCTCCCTTTTTGGTGGGAAACCTGCTTCTCCCTCTCCCACTCCCCCTGCTTGTGTTCCTGCTCTTGCTCTCTCTCTCCGTCAAATAAATAAATAAAATCTTAAAAAAAAAAAAAGAATCAAAGATTCATGGGTTTAAAATAATCCATAGAAATTTCCCAAACTGAAAATCAAAGGGAAAAAAAATGAATGAAAAAAATAAAAACACAACTGAATATCCAAGAACTGAGTTGTGTACTCCCAAATTTTATAGGTTTGATGCCCGAACCAGCAGTACCTTAAAATGTGATTGTCTTTGGAGATAGGGTCTTTAAGGAGGTAATTAAGTTAAAATGAGGATCATTAGTATGGGACCTAATCCAATATGAAGGATGTTCTTATAAGAGTTTAAGACACAGACACACACAGAATGAAGACCTTGTGAAGACACAGGGAGAAGACAGCCATCTCTTAGCCAAGGAGCGAGGCCTCAGAAGAAACGAATCATACAGTCACCTTAATTTTAGACTTCTAGCTTCCAGAATTGTGAGAAAATAAATTTCTGTTCTTTAAGCCACCCAGTCTGTGGCAAGTTTATTATGGCAGCCCTCTCAAACTAATATAACTATGGAACAATTTCAAAAGCTGTAACATACATATAATCAGAATAACAGAAGACAGAACAAAATATTTGAAGCAGTAATTGACAAAGAACTCACCAAAATCAATGACAGACAACAAATCACAGATCCAGGAAGCTCAAAAAATACCAAAGAGGATAAATATCAAAAAGTCTAAACCTAGACAAATCATATTTGAGCTGCAGAAAATCGAAGACAAAGATAAAATCTTGAAAGCAGACAAAGGAAAAAAAATCATTTTAACTAAAGAGGAATGAGGATAAGAATTAAGTAGACTTCTAGTCTGAAACCATGCAACAAGAAGAAAGAGGAGTAAAATATTTAATTTCTGAAAGAAAAAAAATAAACTCAGAATTTTACTTCTGGTTACATTATCACCTAAAATGTCTAAGGGAAGGGAAAAAGACATTCTCATACAACAAAACAACTCCTCCCCCAACAACAACAACAACAACAAAAAATGAGAGAATTAATTACTAAAAAATTTGACATTTTTTCTACAAAAAAAAATAGTATTAAAAATGTTCTTCAGGGAGGGGTACCTGGGTGGCTCAGTCGTTAAAGCCTCTGCCTTCAGCTCAGGTCATGGTCCCAGGGTCCTGGGATCGAGCTCCACATCGGGCTCCCTCTCCCACTGCCCCTGCTAGTGTTCCCTCTCTCGCTATGTCTCTATCTGTCAAATAAATAAAATCTTAAAAAAAAAAAAAGTTCTTCAGGGAGAAGGAAAATTATATGGGTCAGAAATTTGATCTATGTAAAGAAAAGAAGAGCGTTAATAAAAAATAAACGTAGGTAAATGATTTCTTTTTCTTACTGTTGGTTGATCTAACAAATAACTGTTTAAAGTATTAAAAGCAACAATATTATGGGCAATAAAATAAATGACAGCAATGTCATGAGCGATCAGAGGAAGGTATAGGAAATACTCTGTTACAAATTACCTGAGTTAACATGATGCTGCATAGTGTTGTTTTTTAAAGTTGGAATTAAGACAGTTAAAAATATTTTACTCACTTTAGAACAACCACTCAAAAAATATATTTTAAAAACCGTGTAACTGATATCATAAGAAAGGAGATAAAAGGGAATGACAAAATTCTGTTAGAGAAGACAAAAACAGAAAAAAAAACAGAAACAAATAAGAATACAATTAATATAAAGTGATTATAAATATAGTAGATATCAATACAGATATATTAACAATCAATTTAAGAGTGAATAGTCTCAATACACCAATTAAATGTCAGATTGTCATAATCAATTCAACAATATGTTATCTCAAAGAAACCATTTTAAATATAAAAAATTCAGATAGCTTAAAAGTAAAGGAATGAAAAAAGATATACCATGTTCACACCAATCGAACCAAATCTGGAGTATCTATAATTGCAGATGAAACAAATTTCAGAACAAGGTGAATTATCAGGGATAAAGATGGGTGCTGCATAATGAAAAAGTGGTCAGTCGTCCAAGGAGACATAACAGGTCTTAGCATGTATGTACCTGAGAACAGGGCATCAAAATACATAAGGCAACAATTGATAGAAGTAAAAGAACTGGACCGACCAATCTACTACTATAGTTTGAGACTTCAACACCCCTCTTCCAGTAATTAATAGATCAAGCAGACAGAAGATTAATAAAAATATAGTTGACCTGAGGAGAACTATCAATCAAATTGTTCTAATCAACATTTATAGAGTACTCTATTCAACAACTGTAGAATACATGTTCTTAATACGATGGGACTGGGGCTCTGTATTTTTGAGAAAAGGCCACAAAGTGCCATTTGTTACATCATATAAAGAGTACAAACTATCCACATGAATTATTGCTGTTTTTTTGTTTGTTTGTTTGTTTTAAGATTTTATTTATTTAGTTGAAAGAGAGATAGCAGGGAGGGGCAGAGGGAGATGGAGAGAGGGAAGCTCAAGCAGACTCCACACTGCCTGGAGCCTGACGTGAGGCTCGATCCCAGGACCCTGAGATCATGACCTGAGCTGAAACCAAGAGTTGGACACTTACCCAACTGCACCACTCAGGCGCCCTGAATTATTGCGGTTGATGTTGGCCTTGATGACCTTGCTGAAGTAGTGTTTGTAAGAGTTATTCACTCTAAACCCACTATTTTTCTCCTTTCCATATTATGCCCTTTGGAATAAAGTTACTTTGTTCACCCCACACTTAAGGAGTGTGTAGTTATACTCAACCTGCTTGAGAGCATAGGAGCTACAAAATTTAATTGAAATTCTGCATGGGAGAAATGTCTCTTCTCCCTTATATCAGTATGGAATCATGGATATTTATTTTATACTTCGGGTTATAACCTGATACTATTTATTGTGTCCTCAGCTTTTGCTATGAAAAGTTCTTTAACATGACCTCTGTGTGCCTTTCACCTGTCAGTATCATGGTGGTTTCAGTTTTGGTTTTGGTTTTTGAGCACCTTTTTACTCTGTCACTAACAAGATGCTTCCAGCTCACATATATTTCCTATCTCGGTCCTAGAGTTATCCATTTCTTCAAGCAACACTAGCTCCTTTTATTGGAGAATAGCATTAGCGATCAAGATCTGGCCATTAGGGTGTGCTTACTGGCACAGAGTTGTCCTTGTGTCTAGGTCTTATCACCTAAGAAAGCAAGGATACAAGGTTAATATAAAACAGTCAATTCTTTCTTATACGCCAGCAATGAACAAAGGTCATTAGGTAAAAATTAAGGAAATCTGAATAAAATACAAACTTTACTTAATAATAATGTTCTATTATTTAATTGTAACAAAGTACCATACTAATATAAAGTGTTAATAATAAGGGAAATTGGGAGTGGAGGATATAGGAACACTATCTTCATAATTATTCCATAAGTCGAAATCTGTTCTAAGTAAAAGCGTTTTAGAAACAAGCCCATAAGACATTCTTGAAATATCTTACTCGAAATTTCATAAGTACAAATAATTTTCAAACAAAAATCTCTACTCTTAAATAACATTTCCTGGGAAGTGTTGTTATAATATATGTTCATTACCTCAAATTAATCTTCTTTTCTCTAAATACAAACCTTCCTAACTAGATAGCATTTTTTTTGCCTGACTTGTAGGTTAGTGTGACTACATGTCTAAATTTTCAACCAGTGAAATGTGAATGGAAATCATATCAGCAACTCCCATCTCACTGGCTTAAGAGAAACTTGGCCTGGGCTCATTCTTACTTTCTTCCCTGCCTATGAATGACCATGAATGGTGCTGCCTGGAAAATCATGTTTCAAGGATAGCAGAGCCCCTAACTATTCTGAAATGAATACTCTGAGTAGATCCCATGTATACCCATGAGATCCATGAGATCCTGTGTGTACCCCTACTATACATTGTGGAAGAGAAAAATAAATTTCTCTTTTTTGAGTCATTCCATTTTAGCTCTTTTAAAAATTATTTTTTAGCTTTCATTCTACTACAGTAATGCATTCTATGCATTACTTTTTCTCCAGTGGATCCTCTGGTTGAATATCTAATGCGTTTTTATAGTAATGGGCACAAAATTTACAATTTACAAAATATAAGAAATGCTTTTAGTTTTTTATGAGAATTTTTTCCAGAAATGCAAACCTTACACCTCTTTTATGGCCTCAAACTATTTTGCTATAATTCTTTTGATTGAGCTTTTTCTAAATTCCTTATACAAGTATAGTAAGTAATCAAAATGACCATCAGTTACCTTACGCTGTTGTAATAATGTATAAAACATAGTGATTATTTTAGCAGTAAGCTTGTTTCGCTCTACACTAAAGGACTTGATATTGTTATAATTTTGTGTATATGTCACTTTCACAAACATCAGCCCATCATTCAGATACGTGGTATCACATGGAATTGTTCTAACACTCTTTTTAAAAAAATATATTACTCCTGGTTAAGGTGGTTACAGAAAGGAAGTTATGACACCAAACTGTGCCTGAATTAAGACTATGCTTTCCAAGAGTCATTTGATATACTCAGTGACTAGAGAACATGAGATTTTGTACCTCTGTAATATGTGGTTTGATCAAATATGATTTATACTTACGAAAATAGAACTCTGCAGGACTACTACTAACCTAATTTTGCCTATCGTGTATCAAGGATTTTGAAAGTATTTTCTAATTTTGGAAATGCTTATCTAATATTAAATATTACTAGTTTGGGACAGTCTCATTTTCCTAATGGCTTTGGTGACATACATCTACCTAAAATGGAAAGATTTTAGTTTGTTTAGTTCTGTTTACTTAGTTATTGAACCATATATTCATTTAGCTAACAACAACAACAAAAAAATATGCCAAGCATCAACCATGTGCCTATAGTATTGCTAAGTTCTGGGAATAAAACAATGGAAAACATAGATATTGTGACTTAGTTTACTGGTTGTAGATAATATTCTTTACTTCCTTCTTTTAATATTAGAACTCCTGAGTTTTAGCTGGTATTGGCTACCAGCAAGATAAAACATTATAACAAGTTGTGGTCATATAGCCAAATTCTGGCAAATAAAATGTGAAAAGAAGGAATGCGTGCTTGGGTTATTCTCTCAGGGTCATAATTTGCAGGGTTCAATGAAGAGTGAATATGCAGGGATCTTGTTAAATATTCTTAAGAATTTCAAGATGGTGACAGTGGTACATTAAACCAAGCATGGGACCCTTCTAAGTGAGGGGTCCTTGGAATCTGCCTAGGCTTTGGAATCTGATCCTGCATGCTCTTATACGAATGTGGTTAAATAGTCTCGTACTTTTATGCCTTCTGCAATTGCTGGGATACAAAAATTATGTCAGGGCCTGGATGAGCCATGGATCCAGAGATAAAAGTCATGTGAAAAGAATGAAACAGCTCCCCATTATCCCTGGACTAAGCTACTTTTTTCATTATTATTGAGATAAAAACAGAAATCTTGTATAAGCTATTGCAAGTTTTAGTTCCTTTGCTGTAGCACATTGTCAGATGCCAAGTGTTCCATACATATATTTTTAAAAGGTTATCTTGTAAATTTGCCTTTATTTTATTTCAGTACCCATACAGTTGAATTTTCATTATTGTTATGTTTAATTCCTAGAGATATAAATTAAAGTGGAATAGGTAAGTTATTTATTTATTTAAAATTTATTTATTTTAAATAAATAAAATTCATTTATTTTAAATAAATATTTTTATTTAATTTATTTAAAATAATTTATATATTTTTATATATATATAAAATTTATATATTTAAAAATATATTTAAAATAAAAGTTATTTATTTAAGTGATCCTAAACTGCTTTAATATGGTTGAGCATATGTTCATTGTACCCTGCTGGATAAAAACGTGTTTCTCTGATATTTGATTTCATTTAATGAATCATTAATTTCATTAATTAATGTTGATGTCAGTTATGTCAAACTGTTGATACATATAAAATTACATACTATTTCCACTTCAACTGGCTTTATTACTCTCATTACCATTAATATCAGAAATCATACTGACTACATAGTTTAGGCAGTTGTGAATAAACTGGGTGGGAGGGTAAATTACATTATCATCGCCTTGATAATACCTTACATCATCCCCTTCAAGGGGATGTAAAATCAAAGTTGTGTTAACAAAGAGCCTATATTCTTTCTTATCTACTCATATGGATGGATGGATGGATATAGAGATGATAGATAAATAGGTAGCAAAACAATATAAAAAATATATGGAAAAGAGCAAAGTTTTAATGTAGTAGTTTATTTTTTAATAAATTTCTTCTAACTAAAAGCCATGTATATAATACAAATTAAAATGATCCCTCTCCTGGATGAAATCAGGTTGAGGTATCATGTGCGGGGGCTAAGCCCCAGTCATTCAACACCATTGATCTCTGTGGTGGCAACTAATTGATTTCCGTGGGATCCTAAGAAAAAACTACTATTTTATTAATAAAGTACAGTCAGGAACTTTAATTTTGTGTGTGTGTGCTAAGCACGTTGCTGTGATAGAAAGGCCACTTCACTCCTATGGGACCTGGCATCTTCCCATATAAATTTATATCTACTAGTTCTTAAGTTCTCTTTTAGCTTCAAAATTCCTATGACTTTATGAGGAAATGATTCAGATAATAAAGCTCTCTTTGGGTGAAAGTGGTTGGAAAATATTGATGGTGATGATAGCTGCTAGCTGAGCTTTGAAATATGAGTAGGGTCTTAATAAATTAAGGCAGTGGGAGAGGACAGTCCACATAAAGAAAATGCCATTTAATTTGGGAATGCAAATGCATGTCCTGGTAACAACGAGGAAGTGCTTCTTATCGCTTGAAAGTTTATTTTCATTTTAGAGCTAAACCCTGTGATTTTGGAAGAGTAAACATTAAAAAAAAAACAAAACAACATTACTGAACACAGTGATTTACTCAATTGTTCAAAGATTGAAAAATTAATGCCACTTTTCATTGGCAAGGGTTTCTGTATGCATTCAGACGTATTTGGCATTTGCAGTAACAAAGCCACAGTTAAGTTTGCCAGTACAACAGTTGCTAAAACCATAATGTCTATTGTCCCATGATGACTGAACGGGAGATGGAATAAAAAGAATATACAATGAATGATTCATCAGATTAATTCACTTTGTATAATAAATCAAATTCTTGAAAATTTCTGCTAGTCATGTTGATTACAAGGATCACAGAAAAGTATTCATAAAATTTAGAGATAAGATACCTTTCAAAAAGAGGAATCATTAAAATGAACACATAACAGATTGAACAGTCAATTCAGAAATTTTTGTTGTAGAAAAAGTCATCAAAATAGATCAATGTAAAAGAAGGCTGTAAGTTTTTCAAATGCATTGCCGTTTACAAAGGTAGAATGTCTCAACAAAAGTAAAGTTGCCTATATGCATTCTAAAGATTGTATTTGAGAGAGAGCACAGGCACAAGCAAGGGGAGGGCCAGAAACAGAGGCAGACAGGGGCAGAGAGGGACAGAGGGGGCAGAGGGAGAAGCAGACTCCCCGCTGAGCAGGGGGCCCTAGCAGAGGTTGATCCCAGAACCCTGAGATCATGACCTGAGCTGAAGGCAGATGCTTAACCGACTGAGCCACCCAGGTGCCCCTGCCTATCTGCATTCTAAAGAAAGGGGAGCTCCAGAATCATAATTCATCCATTGTTTTCCAGTACCATCCAGAGGCATGCATACCTGATCAGTCTATTTCTTTTATTATTTTTTTTTTTTTAGATTTTATTTCTAGGAATGTCTGGGTGGCTCAGTCGTTAAGCGTCTGCCTTTGACTCAGGTCATGATCCCAGCGTCCTGGGATTGAGTCCGCATCAGACTCCTTGCTCAGAGGGAGCCTGCTTCTCCCTCTGCCTGCTGCTCCCCCTGCTTGTGCTTTCTCTCTGTGACAAATAAATAAATAAAATGTTAAAAAAAAAAAAAAGATTTTATTTCTAAGTAATTTCTACACCCAACATGGAGCTCAAACTTACAACCCAAGATCAAGTGTTACACTCTCTACTTACTGAGCCAGCCAGGTGCCCCATTTCCTCTTTTAAATATTTGTTTTCTATGTTAACATTTTTGAAACATGTCACTCCTAATAGGAAGCATTAATATGGTTGTATCTATTTTTCTTTTAGTTTTCCCAAACTAGCAGTTTTTTAATTGCTAAAGACTAAATGTTTGTGCCCCTCAAAATTCATATGTTGAAACCTAATTGCCAATGTGATGGTATTTGGAGGTGTGGCATTTGGGTGATTAGATCATGAGGATGAAGCCCATGATCCACCCATGACCAAACCCAGGAATGGGATTAGTGCTTTTATAAAAGAGACCCTAGAGAACTCCCTCACCCCTTCTATTATGTGGGGACACAGGAAGAAGATAGTCATCTAGGGCACCAATACACAGACTCTCTTAAGACACTGAATCTTCAAGGACCTCAATCTTGGATTTCCCCACTTCCACATCTATGAGAAATAAATGTTTATTGTTTAAGCCACCCAGTCTGTGGTATTTTTGTTATAATAGTCTGAATGGACTGACAATTATAAGATTGGCAAAACTTCTTAAAATCACTGGTATCTTAAAGATCATAAGTGTAGCTTATGCCCAAAGTGATGAGTACTTCATCTGTCTTGTTTATTAACAAACACTTTGGAATGTTTTATTTTTTAAAGTAATCTCTACACCCAACATGGGACTTGAACTTACAACCCCAAGATCAAGAGTTGCATGTTCTATCAGCTAAGCCAGCCAGGCATCCCATATTAACATTTTTAAAGAACTAGACACCTGGTACAGTTCTAAATAATGTATAAATATCAATCCATTTAATTCACAGAGCAACCCAGTGAAGTCTATTTACATCACTAGTTTACACCGAGGTATCTTACGGTTTTGGGTGCAATTGTAAATGGGATCAACTCCTTAATTTCTCTTTCTTCTGTCTTGTTGTTGATGTATAGGAATGCTACTGATTTCTGTGCATTGATTTTATATCCTGCCACTTTACTGAATTCCTGTATGAGTTCTAGCAGTTTGCTGAGTGAAATAAGTCAATCAGAGAAAGACATATCATATGACCTCACTGATATGAGGAATTCTTAATCTCAGGAAACAAACTGAGGGTTGCTGGAGTGGTGGGGGCTGGGAGGGATGGGGTGGCTGGGTGATAGACATTGGGGAGGCTATGTGCTATGGTGAGCACTGTGAATTATGTAAGACTGTTGAATCACAGACCTGTACCTCTGAAACAAATAATATATTATATGTTAAAAAAGAAAAAAAGAAGAAGAAGAAGAAGAAGATAGCAGGAGGGGAAGAATTAAGGGGGGAAAATCAGAGGGGGAGATGAACCATGAGAGACTATGGACTCTGAGAAACAAACTGAGGGTTCTAGAGGGGATGGGGTGGGGGGATGGGTTAGCCTGGTGATGGGTATTAAAGAGGGCACGTTCTGCATGGAGCACTGGGTGTTATGCACAAACAATGAATCATGGAACACTACATCAAAAACTAATGATGTATGGTGATTAACATAACAATAAAAATACAAAAAAATCCCTAATGATGTAGTGTATGGTGATTAACATAACATAATAAAAAAATAAAAATAAATAAATCACTAGTTTACAGACTGAATAAACAAGATACAGAAAGGTAAAATAATATACCCAAGATCACCCAACTGGTAAATAATAGAACCAGGATTTAAACAGTGACATTTTAGTCCCAAACCCTATGCTCTTAAGTACTATACTTTCAATCTCTTTAAAAAAAAAAATTGCAATATGATACATACATTTATATACATCCTTTTAGCAACTTCATTCATACTCTCTCTTTATTTCAAAAACAAACAAATAAATAAAAATTAAAAAAATAAAACCTTTAGAGACCATAAATGACTCATGTTGTTAGGTACATAACAATAATTTTAGTAAATTTTTAAAGTGTATTAATTATCCATGCACTTCAATTACTTCATTTGTTGCACTTGTGTTTTTTTAAAATAATTGAGTGTTTACACATGATAGTATAAAAACCCTGTAAATTAATTTTCTTTTAGCCATATGCAAATTACTGCACACTTAAAACTATAACCAAATTACTTTCTCAGATGCTAACCATATCCCTTGGGTCCTTAATTCTTAATTTCTTTCTTTCCCAGCAATTTTTTTTTTGAGTCAGTCAACATCATTCATTCCATGGCTTTTATTTGTGTGTTTGCCTTCAAAGCACAACTGATACCCATATGAAGTTAGTAACTGTGTTATTTTCCTGTGACTGCTGTAACAAATTACCACAAACAGCGTGGCTTAAAACAATTTAAATTTATTTTCTCACATTTCTGAAGCCAGGAAGAAATCAGTATTACTGGGCTGAAATCCAGGTGCTAGCGGGCGGTCCTCCCTGAGGAGACTCTTGGGAAGAACCCATTCCTTGTCTCTTCCAGCATCTGGTGGCTGCCAGCATTTTTAGCTCCTAGAAACATCCCTCCAATCACTGTCTCTGATTTCACATCGTTTTCTCTGTGTGTCATCACCAATCAGCCTGGCTAGAAATCCTGGAGACTTCTCAAGCCTATTCTAGTGATGCACTTTCTCTGAGCTTGTGCATGTAATCTCCTCGTTGAACAGGTGTGTCTCTTTCTACTCAGTGGGGGTCTGTGGTACCTGAAGCCTCGCTGGTGTTGTAACAAGCCATGGTCCTGGAGCTTCCCCTAGTGTCTATCTGTAGTAACTCTCTGCAAACACTGGTGCTAGACCAAGCCATTACGGTAACGTCTTTATTCTTAGTGGCCTCCAAGCTGCTGCACATCCCTGTCAGCATTTAGATTGAGGCAAGACGGAAACCAACCCTCATGCAGCCTCCCCCAAGAAACAGAACGTGGGATGTGATGAAGGAGCAGAAGGCTAGCTGAGGACAAGCAGAAACTGATACCTCACAACCCGTCCCCCCGTGGGATATTTGTGACATTCCTCAGGCACTCCTGGCTGCCCTAAAGAAAAACAAATAGTTAATTTATAGAGTTTACAGTCCTGCAAGACTTGAGTCTCCCTCAGTTTACAAAAGTCTTAGCAATTTACAAGAACTAAGCATTTCTATCAAGGGCTTAGCTTCCAGAAGGGAAGACAAAGTGTACTGTTACTCCAGGAAGCTCCCAACTATTTTACTGTTAATTCCTTGCTAGAAGGAAAAACAACCTTAACATGACAATGGCATGGCCTCGTATCCTGTGAGTCTTCTTTAACATACAAAAATCCTTTTGAAACCTCCCTTTTCCTTACCTCCCCCAACCCCATAGTATATAATCAGCCACCCCTCACAAATCCTGGGGCAGCAGCTCTTTCTGCCCTGTCCCCGTGCTTTAACAAAACCACCTTTTGCACCAGAGATGTCTCAAGAATTCTTTCTGGGCCATTGGCTCTGGACCTCACCCCACCAAACCTCACTTAAATTTCAAAACCCCATCAGGATATATGTTCCATTCCTCTTTTTCTTTCCTTAGAGAGAAGTCAGGAATTGGGAGTGTTCTCCTGATTGTGCATTACTGTGCCAGAGGAAGGGGCATGGCCAGTAAATACCACAAATATTCCTACGAGATTCAGTGCAGATCTTGGCTGTGCCTCGCTTGTGGTGTGGTAAACTAACTGCTTTCTGGATTTTTCACCTGTCAGTTGGCCCATGTATTGTTAAGTCATTGTCTCCATGGGGAAGGAAGGTGTGGGGTTACCTATTTTATCTGCTGTCACTAGCCAAGTTTTTAAAAAAGTCTCTATATGTCAAGCCCTGTGATTAAAGTTGGTGACACAAGGGTGAAGTGACATAATTCTATCCCTCAAGTGACCCAAAAACTAATAAAAGAAATGAATATAAACTCAAACTGTAACAGAGTATAATCTGTGCAATGATAGGTACAAAGACTTGACAAACAGTGGCATTATAAGTAAAAAATGGAGGGCTTAAACCAGGGTCTCAGAAAAGAAAATATCCAACCTGTGAACTGCGATTTGAAGGCTCAACAGAAATTTTCTAGTTGTGTGAGTGGTAAATAATATAAGAAATACCATATGAAAATAATCATAGGCATCAAGTTACATTTGACATTTTTAAAAAAAGTAATTCATGTAGCCAAGCGGAGTGAAATTATTGATGAGGAATTGAAAGTTTAGATTTAATTCCAACTGTCTTGGACTGTCTGATCAAAAAGGGTGTGTATCATCAACAGGATAGGCAATGTGGCAGTAGGAGCAAGTTTGGCAAAAAGGATAAGGAGTTTGGTTTAGGCATACTGAAATTAAAATTCCTACAAAACTTTCTGTTGAAATTATCTAAGGGGCCCAAACTATTACAAGATGAATATTCATTATCATCAATGTCTCACAGGTGGAACTCTGGACAAATACGTACAAGAAAAGAAGCTGGTGGAGGGAACAAAGAAGAGGTAACAAATAATTTGAACAATGGGAAAACTTGGTTTCTTCCTACAAATCAACAAATAAGAGGGTGGTCAGTAGAGTCACAGGCCATGGACAGCTGCAAAAACAAAGATTGCCAAACTTAATGACCTTAGCTAGAGAAATTTCAAGGCGTAATCTGATGGAAGGATGCTCTTAGTTATTTGCAAAGGGGATGGGAAATGGGCAAGTCAAGGTTAGAAAGCGTAGTTTCTTCTTAGAGTGTGGCTATGTTATCTGGCTAAAGGTCATTCTATATTGGCCTCCTAATATCTTCACATGACTTGTTGGAGGTGTTCAATGCAGTCTGCAGATGCTTTGAAATACATTCCTGATAAATGCAGAACTGGAACAGGACACAGAATAAAAGATATGTGACTGTCTACACATCTTCCAACGTAAGTTAACTCATGTAACGAAGTTAATGCTTTTCCTGGTCTTTGACTTCCCTGGCACAGCCTCCCTATTTTTCAGCCTTTTGGGAAAACACTGAAAACGGACTATGGGGAGGAAAATTTAGCTTTTAAGGAAGGAATGGAATGGTTCCCAAATGTAGGAGAAGGGTCACGGTAAACTTGCTATTGTAGAGTTGTAGCTTAGACTGGAAAGCCCACGAACATGGGCATATGCTAAAATAAGGAACCAATGGAAAGAATGAGGCAACACGATGAAGAAAAAGGAAACTAAAAGTTTGGTGGAATTAAGACTGTCAACACAAACATTGCCAGTTTAATTACAAGACAGCAGCATAATTTTGAAGTGCAAAATAATAAAATTAGGAGTGAAGGAAATCATTAAAATACAAGTGGACACATAGAGCTATATTCTGAATGATCCTGAGAACAAAAGTGTTGAACCAGAATTAATGTTGTTAAAAGCCAGGGTTGGATTTGGGAGAATG
Organism: Phoca vitulina; assembly: GCF_004348235.1. Classification (NCBI taxonomy): domain Eukaryota; kingdom Metazoa; phylum Chordata; class Mammalia; order Carnivora; family Phocidae; genus Phoca; species Phoca vitulina. The sequence goes on along the minus strand of NW_022589729.1, from coordinate 12,384,883 downwards.
GTTTTATTACGATTAAAGCGTGTTTCAGGCGATTCTTAACTTGACTGTGAATGCAACAAGCTTCAGGCCATCCTAAGGAAATCCTTTCTCATTGAAATGAACAGACTGAGTGGAAGAGAGAAAACTTACAAGGAAACAAAAAGAATTAATGAAGGGCTTGAATCAGATTTAGCCCTAGACAAACTTTGATATGATATACATCAATTATTTGGTAAAATATGAGAATGCGCAAAATTTTCCTAATTTTTTTAAATTTCCTAAAATTTTTATTCAAAAATTTCATGATAGTATATTTGCAAAAGGATTCCATTTGGGACAAAATGATTGAATTTGTTTTCTCAGAGGCATAATACAAATTTTGTCCTCACAAAACCAACACCAAATTCCCAGCGTGGGTTGTATGTCCTATTCAAATAAAATGTGGAAATGAAAAATATTTTTGTTACTTGCTTCAGGGGTTTTCTGTTTCCTAAGTTCACTTGTTTCTAAATTCTATTAAATAACTTGACTGTAAAAGGAACCACAAAAAGCAGATTGCTCATTTTCATTTGATACACATTGCTTATTTTTTTAAGCCAAGCAAAATATTATACCATCAAGTAGATGAACATCTGTTGAAAACCTTAAATTGATTTTTACATAAACCCATATGATCAAAACATATTCGTAACTCTACAGATAAAAAAGAATTCCTCCTGTTTTGTTTTTTTTTTTAATCATCTTCTAATAGCCAGTACTTCCTATACAAGCTTGAAATATGGTGTGAGGAAGCTACTTTTTAACCTTATTGAGTTAGAAAACATTTGAAGGGTCAGTGTGGAGAAGTATACTGTGTTATTTGCAGATTTTTAGCACATATTGAATGTTCAAAGTTGCTAGAAAGCAAGCTAAATAAATTACCTTTTTCAAGCTAATGAAACTGATGTTTCAAAGTCTGTAGTATTGACATCTGAATTACTGTTGGCTAGAGAACTGGGGCTGTGTTTCAATGGCCAGGAAATTTCAAAGGGGATTCTAATAAGAATAAGAGAAAAATAGAGGTAGGGTAAATTAAATGGCAAGTGATACAGGTTGAAATAATGAAACAATTGAGTGGAACTAAATTCTAAAACTAATTTTAGATAGATGAGTTGGTTTCATTAAATAAATTTCAAAACTTCAACTTTCTGACTCAAGTAGACAACTGTGTGTATTTAAGGTGTAGAACATGAAGTGTGATCTATGTATACACTGTAAAATGACTACCACAATTAACCTAATTAACATATCCATCAGCTCACATAGTTACTTTTTTTTTTTTTACTTACTTTTTTTGGTGGTTAGAACACTGAAGATTTACTCTCAGCAAATTTGAAGTATCAATACAGTATTATAAACAATAATTACCATGCAGCATATTATATCTCCAGAATTTATTTATTCTACATAACTAAAACATTTTACCCTTTGACTAACATCTTTCGTTTTATCCCAAGTCCCAGGCCCTGGCAACCACCATTCCACTCTACTTTTATGAGTTCTACATTTTTAGATTCCACATATAAATAAAATGCAGTATTTGTGCTTCTATGTCAGGCTTATTTTACTTAGCATAATGTCATCAATGTTGTTGCAATTGGCACGCTCTTCTTTTTTTAAGGCTGAATAATATCCCACTGTATATATACACCGCATTTTCTTCATTCATTCATCCACTGATAAACATTTAGATTGTTTTCATGCTTTGGATATTGTGAATAACCCTGCAATGAACCTAAGAGTGCAGATACCTTTCCAAGATATTGATTTCATTTCTTTTGAATATATACCCAGAGGTGGGATAGCTGGATCATATGGTAGTTCTAATTTTAGTTTTTGAGAAACTTCCATTCTGTTTTCCATAGTGGCTATACCAATTTAGTTCCCACCAAACAGTGTATCAAGGTTCCCTTTTCCACCAACACTTTTTTTTTTTCAACCAACATTTTTAAAATTTTTGTCTTCTTAATAATAACCATTCTAACAGATGTGAAGTAGTATTTCATTGTGGTTTTGATTTCTGTTTCTCTGGTGATTAGTAACATTAAGCACATTTTCATATATGTGTTGGCAATTTGTATGTCTTCTTTTGAGAAACATTTATTCGTTTCCCCTATTCATTTTTTAATTGGATTATTTGTTTTTTTGTTTGTTATTTTTTATTGTTGTTGTTTTGGGGTTTTGAGGTTTTTTTGGTATTGTGTTATTTGAGTTCTTTAGATATTTTGGATATTAACACCTTATCAGACAAATGGTTTGCAATTATTTTATCTTATTCCATAGGTTGTGTCTTCACTATGTTTGCTTTGCAGAAGCTTTTTAGTTTGACATATTCCTACTTGCTTATTTTCACTTTTGTTACTTGTGCTTTTGCTGTCAGATCCCAAAAACTTTTGCCAAGATCAATGTCAAGGAGATTTTTCTCTGTTTTCTTCTAGTAGTTTCACAGTTTCGGGTGTGACATTTAAGTCTTTCATCCATTTTGAGTTGATTTTTGTACATGATGTGAAATGAGTCCAATCTCATTCTTCTGCATATGGATATCCAGTTTTCCCAACACTGCTTATTGAAGAAACTATCTTTCCCCATTGGGAGTTCTTGGCACACTTGCCAAAGACCAGTTGAGTGTAGATATATAGATTTATTTGAGGCTCTCTCTTCTGATCCATTGGTTTATACATCTGTTTTTATGCCAATTCCATACTGTTTTAGTGTACAATTTTTCATAGTCATCTCTGATGACTCTGTATTTCTGTAGTATTAATTGTAAATCCTCTCTTATTTATAACTTTTTATTTGAAAATGTCCTTTCTCTTTTCTATTTCTGGTTAGTCAATCTTGTTTATTCTTTCTAGACTCTATTTTATTTATTTCTGCTCTAATCTTTATTATTTCCTTTCTTCTGTTAAATTTGGGCTTAGTTAGTTCTTCCTTATCTAGCTCCTTGAGGCATAAAGTTAGTTTCTTTACTAGAAATATTTCTTTTTTTCTTACTATAAGTGTTTATCATAAACGTTCCTCTTAGAATTGCTTTTGCAGTATCTCACAAGTTTTAGTATGTCATTTCCATTTTCATTTGTCTCAAGGTATTTTTTTTTTATTTCCCATTTGATTTTCTCTTTGATTCATTGGATGTTCAGCAATGTGTAGTTTAATTTCCACATATTTTGAGTTTTAATTTCAGTCTTTGTTTAAACAGACAGTAGGAGTAGCACTAAGCATTGGTTATCATCTACCATGTTTCATATTTATTCTACTGATATTTTAGTGTCTGTAAATATTTTGTCATCTGAGGTAGTATGGATCATCTAAACCTCTTGTTAAAATCCTTTTTTCAGAGAAGATGGACAATATAATCAATCTTAACCAGCCAGGCCTAATGTTTACCATAGAACTGGAAAAGGTCAAGGAGACCCCAAGCAGTCAGGATTAAAACTTCATTTACTGAAGCATGGAGTGGCTAGGTAATTCTGGAGAATGAATTGGGCAACTGGAGAATTTTAAATTTTCAGAGGACTTACAGAAGTGGCTGTTTATTGAGGAATGTGGGAGACAGGTCAGTGGCTATACCCACTGGAGTTTTCAAAATATCTGAGTAGCTTTGAGTAACTGAGGACATTGGGACTTATTATAGCACCCCCTCCCCCCAGATACCCACCTCCAAATTCACATGTTTAAGCCTGAATCACCAATATGACTGTATTTGGAAATAAGTTCTTTAAAGAGGTAAATAAGATTAAATGAGGTCATAAAGATAGGGCAATGATTCAATGTTTTTGTAAGAAGAGGAAGAGACACCAGTAATACATACTCACAGAGAAAAGACCATATGAGAACACAGCGAGAAGGTGGACATTTACCATCCAAGGACGGAGACCTCAAGAAAACTAAACCTGCTGACACCTTGATTTTGGACTTCCAGCCTCTAGAACTGTGAAAAATTAAATTTTTGGTTTTTTTTTAAGCCCATCCAGTCCATAGCACCACTTAATGGCAGCCCTAGCAACTAATACAGGACTTATTCCTTCATATCTTGACATAGACTTTGGAGGTTACGGTTTCTCAGAGAAGCCCTAGATCGATATGGGCCTAGCCAGAATTAGAAAGAACTACATAATGTATGAGGCAGAGTTAAGACTTAATCTAGCACCTTTCTTGTTTCTCATGGTATGTATCAGTTTCAAAAGATACATGAACTCATAAATAACCCTTTGTGAAAGAACAGGGGTAGCCGAGGAGCATATTTTATATGCTTGCCAGGTTCTCTGAAGCATGAGGTGAGGAGAATGTAAAGCTGAAGTACTCAGATAGGTCTTTGAAGTGTAGCAGCACCAGAGAGAACTGAGGTTGAAAGCTTCATCAGCAAGGCAAGATAGTTAAGCATTTACCATCAATGTCTTGTCCCGAGAGAACAGACCACCATTTACACCAGCAGGGACTCAAAGCCCACTGAGGATGATCTATACTACCTAAGATAGCTACGTATTTAGAGCACTAACACAGCAATGGAATCTCCACATAGTGTTTCCCACAGATCAGTATAATACAATTTTGTCTTCCTCCTGCATACTTAGACAAAGACATAAACTAGATTTCAAAATTGTTTAAGTATTTAAACACACCAGAAATGCTCCTCGCTTGAATGGACATTACTTCCAATAAATTAAGACAAAATAATTTTTTTTTTAATTTTATTTTTAAGTAATCCCTACACCCAATATGGGGCTCAAACTTTCCACCCTGAAATCAAGAGTCATGCACTCTACCAACTGAGCCAGCCAGGTGCCCCGGCAGAATAAATATTTTTAAAAATTTACCTGGATGCCAAGTATTAAATCTTCTCAGGTTTTATGTTGCATTTGACAATATCTGAAAAAATTGTGCAACATGGGGCTTTGTAAAGATCACTAAGTGATTTACTAAGAATTAATGAAATGATAGTATCAAACAATAATGGTATTGGTTTAAAAACATCTGAAGAATATATACAGATGCACAAGCACACTCACACGCATACCTCCCCAAACTCAATCACCATGCCACATATTTCTATTAATAATTTTAAATCATAGTTTTCTAGTCATTTGTGTCCAGATGCGATGTTCTGTTCATAGATACAGGTTTTGCAGATCCTCTCCTTCATGTTCCACGCCAGTCTGTTCAGGAATGATGTCTCTCTGGTCAGTTTATATCAAATGTGAAGAATTCTGTTTCTACAACTACACATATTTGATCAAAGTTGAAATGTTTCCTGAGGAAATTTGTATCAACAAAATGTACACTTTTATCATGATGCTTGATTATACAGGATTTGTGGGGTTCCCACAAGCTTAGCAACTGGGGAATATTTTCTCTCTTTCTCCAGCTTGTAAGTCTTTATCTCCAGTGTTCTGAAATTGCATAGCAATATTTCTGCCTTGGTGTGCTGCACACTTGAAAAACTTTTACAGTATTCAGATGCACAACCTACAAGCTTGGGAATTCTTTTTTTGTTGATAAAGTCTTCCCATCTGATTTCCCTCTTCTTTCTTTCTTTCTCTCACTGTGTCTTTTTTTTCTTTAATTCATCAGTTTGCATTCACCAATTGCTTCAACTGGTAACTGGTTGGAATGACTTTGAGGGATAAATAGGGAGGGGTTGATTACTAACAGTAATATCTTTATATATCTCTAAACTAATAATGATAGACATTTGTGAAACAGAATAGGTGTGAGATCTGGGGATGAAGTCACTTTTTAGAAGTTAAAATCTCTGTCTTATGATTTTCTTAAATTTCACATTAAAATAATGAGAATTACATATAACAGCTTTTGAGTGGATTGCAGACGTTGTGTGCCTAATTTACAAAGTTACAGAATTTCCGGGCATAAAAACACTTAAAGAAGCTTGTTAGGTTAAGAGGTTGGCACTGTAAAGACCAAGTTAGTGTGGATAACGGGTAGAAATACATGTGATATATGATCTGGGAGTTAGGTAATGGAAATAAATAGTGGCATAATATTGAAAAAAATCAATTTGATAAAACAATTGCTAAATGTTTAATGGAGTAACTATTTTAATATTATCCCTCCCAGATAGCATACTCGAAAATTTACTCTATTTCTACCATATTTCCTCATTTTTAGATAGCTATATATTTATTGTACTTATTTCAAATTAACAGATTCATTGCTTTGCATTTGGAGATACTTGAACTGAAAATTTTAAAAAAGCATATTATTTGTTTTTAACTAACATTATTTTTAAACACAAGTTTATTCTATGTTTCTAGACGTAAGAATATCCAATAGAATGGCTAAATGGCATATTATCAATTAAATGCATTATATTGGTCTCTCCTTTTCTATTATAGTATATAGCATGTGGTAAAAATTCTTTTTTTAAAATTTTTTATTGTTATGTTAATCACCATACATTACATCATTAATTTTTGATGTAGTGTTCCATGATTCATTGTTTGTGCATAACACCCAGTGCTCCATGCAGAACGTGCCTTCTTTAATACCCTTGGGGCGCCTGGGTGGCTCAGTTGGTTAAGCGACTGCCTTCGGCTCAGGTCATGATCCTGGAGTCCCTGGATCGAGTCCCGCATCGGGCTCCCTGCTCGGCAGGGAGCCTGCTTCTCCCTCTGACCCTCCCCCCTCTCATGTGTTCTCTCTCTCTCTCATTCTCCCTGTCTCAAATAAATAAATAAAATCTTTAAAAAAAAAAAAATACCCACCACCAGGCTAACCCATCCCTTCCCACCCACCCCCCCTCTAGAACCCTCAGTTTGTTTTTCACAGTCCATTGTCTCTCATGGTTCGTCTTCCCCTCCGATTTCCCCCCCTTCATTCTTCCCCTCCTGCTATCTTCTTCTTTTTTTTTTTTTCTTAACATATATTGCATTATTTGTTTCAGAGGTACAGATCTGTGATTCAACAGTCTTGCACAATTCACAGCGCTCACCATAGCACATACCCTCCCCAATGTCTATCACCCAGCCATCCCAGCCCTCCCACCCCATCCTCAACTCCAGCAACCCTCAGTTTGTTTCCTGAGATTAAGAATTACTCATATCGGTGAGGTCATATGATACATGTCTTTCTTTGATTGACTTATTTCACTCAGCATAACACCCTCCAGTTCTATCTACGTCATTGCAAATGGCAAGATCTCATTCCTTTTGATGGCTGCGTAATATTCCATTGTATATATATACCACATCTTCTTTATCCATTCATCTGTCGATGGACATCTTGGCTCTTTTGTGCTAAAAATTCTTGTTAGAAAAACTTCCTATGCATTTCCAATTATTTCCTTAGAATAAACTTATAGAAATAGAAGAGCTTGAAAAAAAAGGCATGAATATATTAATGACTTTTAAGATATATGGAAAAAATTGGCTTCTAGACATACGGTATCAATTTATTTTTCACACTCAGTGAAATTTATACAAAACTTTTACAAAATTATTTGGGAATTGAAAAAATTAAATTCAATAAAAGTATAAATGTTAAAGAAATCATAACTGTATAGAGTTAGAAGCTAACTTAATAATTAATGTGATCATATCATTTTTTTTAAAGAGAAAAAAAATTATTGCAATATAAAATGCACTTATAAAATGTCCACAGAGGCATGTAATTCTTCACTGCTATATAAATTTACCTGGAATACTTTGATCACCTTCTATTGTTATGATGATATCACCTAAAACATACTGTAAACAATGAGTTATACTCTATAACAAATGCATCACTGATTTTTCAGCAATCTCTGTTTAATAATAATTAGTTTAAGACTATATAATCACATCTATATTCTGGAATGTCCATTTATTTTCATGTAGTGTAGCAAAACTTAGACTATAATTGCACATGAATGGTACAGAAAAACATTCACCACCAAATTATTTTATACCTTCATGACAGGTTTTACATTCTTTCTGATTGAAAATACAGCTTGAGCTATGGTCTGCAACATAGCTCTAGGATTCTCAATGCAGTAATATGTGTACCTGTGTGTCTATGTGGGCACCCATGGAACAACTTAAAGTGTATCTTTAGTAAACAAGTGCAACATTACTGCCAATTACTTTGTATGTTTAAATATTATAGTCTGATTATTTGTAAACAAACAAAACCCCACACAAATACTCTTACCTCTAGAAAAAAAATCCTGTCAACCCATAATTATTCTAATATGCTTTACTTGAACACACATTGAATTTTTGAAAGATGCATATAGTACCTTAGATAATAAGGTATAAAAATGTGTATCGTATTTTATAGCATGAAATGTGCATTTCTAATGTTATATGCAGCATAAAGTTTAGATCAAGAAATCCTAAATCCTGGATCCCCATAGTTCATTTAGAAAACTCCTCAAAGTTATGGTTCTTGCAGCAGGTTTATCAGATTTAACATGACAAAGTGTTCCATCTCCTTCCCTATTTCAAGTATCCAAAAAAAAAAAAAAAAAAAAAAAGAGGCTCAAAATTTCTGTAGGTTGTAACTGAAAATGCAAAGCTTTAAATAGTTAAATGTGCTTTGAAATAAGATACAAATTGAAACAAGTTTCTTAAGTATTTAATTTGTATTAGGCTGATAAGTACTAGGACTTTCAAATAGTTTTATTAAATGAGTATTTCCTCAAAAGTAATAAAGAACACAATTTGCCTATTAATATACGGTTCTGGGATTCTGGAGAAAAATCAATCTTGATGTTTATGATTTTTTTCAACACTATTGACTTTAGTTTTGTTTTCTTTTTAATGATGTTAATATTCAATCTGAACATAGATATTTAGCCTCAAACCACTTATAATGAGATGAGTTTCTTCTGAAAAGGAAACTTTAAAGCACTAGAAAGAGAATTTACTAAAGCTGTTTAATATGTCTTTCAACGTCATCAGAAATCCTGCAGTATAGAAAATATCTGGTACCTTTAAGGTTTTGGAATGAACTGATCTTCTGAAATGTTAATGCCATTAAAAAAACCAAAAAAGTCAAATAGAAAAGACTCTGCAATAAAGTACTCTTTCTAAAAGTTGCAGACATGATCCCATCATCTGAGAGCTAAGCACTGCTTCTTTACCTAGGCACACTAAGTTCTCAGCTGAGAAAATAATCTAACCTGGTCCTTAACATATTCATTAAGTAGTATGAATATTTTAAGGTCTTTCTCCCTTCAAGAAAAAAACTTGATGTCTCACTAAAGAGTAATAAGGAGTGTATCTTACTTTGAGACATTAGACTTTCTGGGATTGGCCCAACTGTATAAAATTTTAAGAAGTGTGTGAAAGTATGGAATCATTATTACTCTGTGAAAACAGTGTGACAAAATTAAACATCACTATGTCGAACCCTTTTCTAGCATTAACTCAAAAATAGAGATCATGAGTTTTCTATAACCTTAATTTTAAAAACACACAGAAGTGAAAAGTGCTAGTTTTCAAAAAGTACAATTTTTTTCCCTACTATGTATCAACATGGAATGATTTCAGTTCTCCTGTACTAAAAGCTGGACTTTTAAAAAATGCTTAATATAATGATTGTATCGTAATGCTTAATATAATGATTTTGTATGTATTGTAATGGCTTAATATAATGATTTTAATCAGCAGTGGCTTCACTTTCAGCTGGACCCCTAATAAGTCTTTGAATTCCCCTTTTTCCTGCAGGAACTTTTGGTTTTGCAAAACTTTGCTTATGTGCATGCTGCTTGGGTGTACTTCTTCATAAAGGAAGTCTGCTGTCAACTCATCCCCGTTGTCTATCTCAATCTTTCTAATGACATCCACTTGTAGTTGTCTTTCTACAATTTCTAGCAGAAAGCTCTTGTATCTAGAATACAGCATCTATTCTCTTATACTGCATGTGTATCCAGGCATTGAATAAATAAAAACTATGGACTCCAAATAGTCTCCTTCACGGGAATGTTTATACAGGAAGAAACGGTAATGTGCTGAATCTTTGGGAATCCTCTTTGGCAAATCTTTTAGTTCTGTATTTGTTGTGTTGGCCAAAATTATAATTTCATTTTTTATATCTATTTCCAATTGCACATAGTTGAGCTGTCTGTTACTTAAATGTTCCAAAGCTGGAAAAGCTTCTCAAGAAATAGGAAATGCTACTCCTTGTAGTGTTTGATGCTTAGTGTCCACACCCATGTCAGTTTGTACCTCATTAATTTTAATCTGCCGTAATTCTTCCTCAGCTGCAGTCAATGGGGCAGGAGAAGATTGTGACACCAAGTATTTTTTATAACCATGTAATGATACATCTTCCTTTACTGTTCCAAATACTTCATCTTTAATGTGGCCACCTCCAAATTCCTTTTTCAGAGTTGCTCTTGTTGCTGCATTACATTTGTTGATGAACATGAGAATGATCTGGAGACCAGGCAATGAATATCCGTTCATATCCCTGGGCATTCTGAGAATCTAACCTGAATAATATATAGCATGGTTGTTTGTCCTCCAGTAAGGGTAAAACAAAGGAATCATAATCCTTATCCCAGGAATCTGAAGGCTGACTACATGATCCAATCACAAGTTTCTCATTTTCAATAGATATTTTTAGAAGTCTGTATTTTCCATTTCTTGCTCTGGCAAAGACATCTTTAACATCTTCACTTGCTTGGATGCCGATCTGATGGGACATGTTGGCGGCGGTGGGCTCCCGGCTCCCGGGCTAAGTGCTGAGAGCCGATCATAGCATTTTTTTGATGTGATGATTGGGTTCAAAACCAACTCATTGTAATGAGTAGTTATATGTTACTGAGGATATAGACACATCTGAAATTAGATTTTTTTCCTTGATACACATTTTTATAGCATTCACATATCAAGTGATATCTTGTAGATATCTTAGAATTAGAAATGAAGTAAGTGATATCCCAGACCACTGCCAAGATGAAACAGCTAAAATTGATTTTTTATTATATCTATCCTAGCCTACAACTTGAATGAACATCTTTATCAAGCTGAGAAAACAATGGAACTGTTTTTCCCAAAATGACTAATTATTGGAATTTGGCTGTCCTTGAAAGGCTAGTACTCTCTGTTAGATAACTTTTATGGCTATATTGAATAGATGTAATTATTTAACAAGATGTTTGAGTATGTGCTGTATGCATAAGATAAGAAATAATGTGACTTTTTTAAATAAAAGTAATAGTTTATTGTAGACATTACAGTAGGACAATGAAAGTCCAAGACTACACTCACAGAACTACATCAGATATTTTTATCTATCTCAACTTGTAATTCTTGCCAATGTACATATTCAATGTTTACATATTTCTTAAAAATATTTTGATATTATCTTTGGCTAAAATTAATCCAGTTTTGCTCTCATATTTGCTGCAATCTGTTTTTTTCTGTTTCTTGCCAATCTCTCTTTCCCATCTTCTATCACTCTAAGTAGTAATGCCCTTCACACACACACACACACACACACACACACACACACACAAATAAGGGATTGTTTCCTTTTATATTTTACAAATATTGGATAATCCCATATACAACTTATTTTTTCTCAATATACAATGTAACATGAAAATGCTTATGATTTACTAGACAAAAATCTGTCTCATTTTAATGAGTGTAATGGATCTTTGCCTAAATCTTGTATCTATCATCCTTGAATTATGGTAATGGTATAGTTCATTTTTTGATATGGAGCTCCAGAATTAAAATTATTTGGCTTGGGGCGCCTGGGTGGCTCAGTCGTTAAGCATCTGCCTTCGGCTCAGGTCACGATCCCAGGGTCCTGGGATTGAGCCCCACATCGGGCTCCCTGCTCTGAGGGAAGTCTGCTTCTCCCTCTCCCACTCCCCCTGCTTGTGTTCCCTCTCTCACTATGTCTCTCTCTGTCAAATAAATAAAATCTTTAAAAAAAAATAAAATTATTTGGCTTTTGTATATGTAAAATTCTAATTTTAATATATATTGAGAATTTCTGACAAGCAGAGATGTTGAGGGCATCTTTAAATGTGTTTGTTGTCATGTTTGTTTTGCAAATGGCCTAGTCAAACCTCATTAGATCACTTTTCTTTTGGTATTGTCTTTTCTTAACAATTGGTAGAAGTAATTTCTATATATTAGAGAAAAACTCTTTATCTTTAATATATGTTTTATAGTTTTCCAATCATTTTGATTTCTATGTTTTTTCTTATTTTCCACATAATGCTTAAAAATATATGTAAATTCTGTTTTCCTTTATCTTCTGAGTTTTCTAGGTTTCTTATACTACCAGTCATAGGTTTCTGAGTATATTTGTGAATTTTATATGTAACAAAAGTTTTCTTTATAAATTCAAAGAGAAAATTACATTTGCTTTAAAAAAAAAATAATGACCCACCTGGAATAAAAGTTGATTTTCTCCTTACATTACATAAAAATATATAATTTAGATTGCTAATATGTTTAAATATAAGAAAAATAGAGTTTTGGAAAAAACATTAAAATACATGTATAATATCTACCGTATTTTGTACCATAGCCTAGTTTTTACATTTTAAAGGTTTTGTACATAAATCAGAAAAAACCTTATTTTATTAATGTTAGCCATACATGTTAATAACTGTATGTATTGTATACATAGAATAAATGAAGGATGAATTAATATGTGAATATAAATTAAATAATAGTTTTATTTTTTTTATTTTTTTTAAATTTTATTTATTTATTTATTTATTTATTTATTTATTTATTTATTAGAGAGTGAGCGGGAGAGAAACAGCATGAGAGGGGAGAGGGTGAGAGGGAGAAGCAGGCTCCCCGCTGAGCCGGGAGCCCGATGTGGGACTCGATCCCAGGACCCTGGGATCATGACCTGAGCTGAAGGCAGTTGCTTAACCAACTGAGCCACCCAGGCGCCCAATAATAGTTTTAAATAAAGCTAAATATTTTAATGTTTATACAAATTTTTACTCCTTCTGTTACCTACATTTCCTAAAGTTTTCACAATATATTGTATTTTTCAAATTTCAAAATATTTTCTTTTCTATTCTATGTTGATCATTCAAATATTCACCAATTCTATATTGCCAATTCTATATTTTATTTTCTTATTTTTTTATCTATTTATATTTTAAACCTGCTGGAATATTTTCAATATAAGCATTGCTTATATCTTTTATTTTACTTCATTATCTCTTTTTCTTTCTTGATCATCCATTCTTTTTGGTCCTTCCATACCTTATGATGATATTAATTTTCTCATGTACCTCCACTTTTTGAGACACAGTTTGGGGTTGTAATTTCTCACAAGTAAATCCTTTTCTACCCACAGACTAACCTCTTGCAATGATGCTAGGACAATAAGCAGCTATTTTCAAGTTTTGTTTCATGGGTATAATAGGTCCCTTCTGGCTCCTACCCAAATGCTAGACCTCAGCTCAATTCCTATGACCTAGACTGCAGTTTCTATGATAGTCATCACATCCGGCAACAGGACATCTGATCTTTGTCCCTGCCAGATAAAATGTGACAACTTCTGATAATACTGCTGTGGGTCAGCTATTAATTTTTGATATCCAGAAATTTTCTTTCTTGCATTAAACCTTCCAAGAGTATATTTATTGATTGTATCCTGCATTTCTACATATGTGGAGAGTGAGGTGGGGCTTCCGTTTGTTCAGCCATCTTGACCAGACATTCTTTACTAACAATCTATAGATAGATATGACATACTACCTTATGTATCCAGTGCATGAGTCATAGTTTAGTTTCTTTTAAATATTATTAAGGTAAAACCATTAAATTGTTGTTATACTTTTTTGCAATCTAAGTAATTTATTTATGTGATAGATAAATAAGTAGATACATTTTGGGTTATATTTTAACATTTATTCACCAATTAAAAGTTTTCTATGTAGAATTTCTTTTAAAAGTGTTGGTGATGTGGACAGTAAAAGGAAATTAATCTGTTTTTTTTCATGAGTTCGGGTCTTTGAAAACATATGATTATGGAGTTGGTAATAAGTTGTATCCTACTTTTTTGAAACAGTTAATGTAAGCTCCAAATTTTTGAGAATTTAAAAGTAAGATAAACCAGAGTAATTTGCAGAAGCTATATTCTAAATTTACATATTCTTAAACTCATTAAACATCTTTTAATACTTTTTTTAAAGATTTTATTTACTTATCTGACAGAGAGAGAGACAGGAAGAGAGGGAACACAAGCAGGGGGAGTGGGAGAAGGAGAAGCAGACTCCCCACTGAGCAGGGAGCCTGATGAGGGGCTCAATCCCAGGACCCTAAGGCAGACACTTAACGACTGAACCACCCAGGCACCCTTAATAAGTTTTTAAAAAAATTTTATTTATTTATTTATTTGAGAAAGAGAGTGCACAAGTGTGGGGGAGGGACAGAGGCAGAGGGAGAAGCAGAGCAGGGAGCATGACATGGGGCTGGATCCCAGGACCCTGAGATCATGACCTGAGCCAAAAGCAGAGGCTTAACCAACTGAACCACCCAGGTGTCCCTAAAATTTACTAAACATTTAAGTTAAGACAAACATATATTACATTGTAACAATGTTTTAAGAGATTTATAACTAATAAAGCAATGCTATTCTGCTGTTGGTTTTGATATCAGCTAACTCCTGAGCGTTTTTTAATAACTTTTTTTTAAAATAAAAGGTTAAGACTCAAACTTTGTTTCTGGTTTTCCAATTGCAGTATATATATATGTGTATATATATATTTATATTTATATTTATATATAAATTTATATTATATATAAGTGTTATATGTAATATTCAAATTTATATAAATTATATATAAATATAAATATAAAGTATATATATACTGCAATTGGAAAACCTGAAACTATATATATATATATATATATATATATATATATATATATATTTATATGTATTTATATATATATATATTTCTTTTTTTTCCTAAAGGAGTGTTCTTGCTAGAAACAATTCCATTTTCCCAGACTCTGATGGCATGTCAAATCTGTTTGAGCTCAGAATTAGGCCATTATCCCAGAGACACTTCAAAGTCTGATGATCCAGAACCAAACAGAAATATCCAGTGTTCTGTAACTCAGAATGAAATGGGTCCTCTGGATTAAATTAACCAAGCACTCCATCCATGTCACTTTATTAGAATAATATATAGTCATTAAAAGATTTAACCTGGTCTTTTTCTGACCTCATGTACACTTTTTTTCTAAAATTAAAGTTTAAGCTGCACAGACGATTGATAAACACCAATGTTTAAAATAAAAAAAAAAGATTTGAAAAATGCAAAGGGACGTTAGTTTTTAGAGAGAAATACAAATTTTAGAAATAAGTATAGAGTTAGTACTTATCATAATTCATAGAAAAATATCTTAGGTTTAGTTAGATAAAATAGGAAGCATAACATTCCTGAGTTTCAGAGGCAATGTTGAAAGAAGTGGACAAGAGAAGGAGGAGAATATATACAGTATTTACATAGCTTCAATGGATGAATGAGATGAGCTATGGATTGGAATTCCATCCAAATGGCACAAAGTGTCCAAATGACACTGAATTGTGCAAGCACCAATCCTGGTTGTCCAGATCCAAGGTACCCATCTGATACTAATGAAAGCATAATTTTAGAAAAGAATATGCAAAGGAAGTAAGTCATGTGCTTGGCCAAATTAATCAAATTAAACATTTTTTGCAAATTATTTAGTCAAAGAGACAAATTATTTAGACTTCATGTATGATTTTAATTTCTGTTTCACTACAAAATATCTAAAATGATTGCATGGACAGTAATGATAATAGGTTTTCTGGTCTCTCAGTAAAGTATTTCTGTGTCTCTTATTCTTTTTGTGTGTGTCAAGTGGCACTTAGTCTCTCAGCTTAATGAGCTTAATAAAACTTAATGAAAAAATCCTCAAACCTAATGAAACACTTTAAAATGCAAAACAAAGGAAAATAAAGATTGGACAACAGCTATAGACCAAAAAAAATTCTGGGGGGCAGGATGTGGATAGGGCATAAATCTATCATAATGAACATTTAGAAAAAATTAGAGATTACTTGACAAAATATGTAGTGCTCCTTGCATTAATTAAGAAAAAGCTTTCCTGTAAATTAATTTGAATTATATGTACACAGAGAAATGGATATGCATTTATGTTGTATTTCACAATTCTGCATACATTGAAAGCTTTACTGCACAAAACTACACAGAATAAATTACTGTTTTGTGATGAGGCTTATGCAAGGTGGGTGTTAGGGATTCCAGGATATTGTAGAAGACAAGGTAAGCTGCAGGTAATTGACATTATCATAGAGTTTAAAATTTAATTGCATGAACTTTTCTGAAGTTCAGATTTTCATGCAATCTGTCTTTGTGAAAGCATCTCTGTTAGATTTGATTTATAAAGAGATTCAATGACACATTAAAAATAAGTAAATAAATACAGGGAACAGTGACAATGAAAACTAAATTAAGATAAAAATACCCTAAAGTATTAAAGAGGGCACTTGTGATGAACACTGGGTGTTATATGTAAATGATGAAAAACTAAATTCTGCTCCTGAAACCAATATTAAACTATATGTCAACTAACTAGAATTTAAATAAAAACTTGAAACCAACAAACAGAATACCCTAAAATCATTTGACTCATATAAAACATTAATAAATCAGTGTAAGGTCAATAAAAACCTATGATATATTCTGAACTCCAGATTTTTTACAAAAGAATACCAGTTCTATACTTAACCAACCAGATTAACAAGGTGTCTTAGAGTTGAACATATTGTTTTAATATAAGACAAAAGTTTTAATTGATGACATGCTGCTAAATTCTTTATGGTTAATTATTCAGCATGGTCCTGAATATGAGAGCTTGAGCCCCAGGTTTGCATGCTTTGGACCTCTCAAACCTTAGCATTCTAGTTGGAAAAATGAGGGCCATCAATGTCATTTTTTCCATCTCCGTTGTTGTTTGGGGCAATCCATGACATTTTATATGTAAAATATTTCAAAACTGGAAAATCATGTACACAATTACTCTTCTTATAAATTACTCTAAACATGATTGGCTCTTAATTCAGGCGGTCAGCAAGTGCTGTGAAACTTTTGAGTATTTCTTTCTATTTTTGCCATAGATAATTAGCAGATAAAAAGTTGAACCATATTCTTTGAGAATGAGAAACAACTTTAAATAATGTTGGAGTTGATTGGAGTATTGTACAACAAATAGCTTCTCAACTTTCTGTCTGTTTTGGAGAAAAACATATTTTCCTGCCCAAGGGACTCTGGGATTGGCCATGTGACTTGCTTTGGATAACAGTATGAGAGTGAAATGATGTGAGCATAGGATCAAAGTTCACTCCAATGATTTGGCCAGGTTTTGGGTTTTGGCCATTAACAATGAGAAAAACATCCCCTAGACAATTGCTGTTACTTCTGCCTGGGACTCAGCCTGAGGCTTGTGGAAAAGAATTTAACCCTGATTCACAGCCTAAAGCAGAGCCATGCAACTAAGCCAGCCTAGATCAGCCAAAGCACAAGTTTCCTTGTAGACACAGAAGCAAGCAATAAACACTTGCTATTTTAAGATACTGAGTTTAAAATGATTGCTACTTTTGGGGCGCCTGGGTGGCTCGGTTGGTTGAGCATCTGACTCTTGATTTCGGCTCAATTCATGATCTAGGGGGTTTGGGATTGAGCCCCGAATTGGGCTCTGTGCTGGGCATGGAGCTTGCCTAGGATTCTCTCTCTTTCTCTCCCTCTGTCCTTCCCCCATCTCTCTTTCTCCCTCTCTAGAATAATAATAATAATAATAATAATAATAATAATAAATTTTAAAAAAATAAAATGAGGGCTACTCTATATCACTGCAGCCATAAATGATTTATACAAATAACTAGTCCAAATGTTCTAAATCCGTAAGTGGATTAAACTTTAGTATGCAAAAGATAAAAGCTCTGTTGGGAGATAATTCTTCATGGGTCTAACATTTTTGCACATCTTGTGAGCAGAGGCACCAACAGCTTTTATTACAGACTAGAATTCCAAGGATGTTTAGCAAACAACTTTAGAAGGTAAGCAGACCCGTTATCTTGCAAGGAGAACAAATCCTAAACCCTTCATGACAACATAACCACGATTTAATATTTGAGGAAAAAGGTCTGTTCTACACATTAGATCTTAAAAATTTACCAAATGCACAAAAAAAGGACATAATTATCATAGTTCTATACAATCAATCAAGTGCCAAGAATAAAAGACCAATATATTACAACAGATTAAACCGGAAATGTAAGTGGGTATTTTATATATAATCATTATGTGTATATGGTAAAAGAGTTCCTTCCAGAGCCTTAAAAATAGTTTGAAATTTTGCTAAGCCTGATAATTCTCTTGTCAAGTACTCATTATTTAAGGAGAATCCCAAAATAAAGTTGCTTAATCACCTAACATTACATATTAGTAAATTATGCAAGAGTAAGGATTTACTGTAGTTTCAAATTCACATACAACAGATTTGCCAATTTGTATATATCACTGAGATGTGGATATGGGAAAGACAGTATTTAAATACAGAATATCAATTTCAACAGGAATTTACAAACTATATAGTATTTTCCATTACAGACTTCAAATAAAGTTATATACTCACAGGAAAGAAATGAAAATATTGTGTGCCAGTGTATATTTACTGACATAAGTATGTATGTTGAATAGTTGACATTCCCAGCTGAAGAAATCTTCTTTTTTTTTTTTTTTTTTTAAGATTGCATTTATTTGTGAGAGAGAGAATGAGAGACAGAGAGCATGAGAGGGAGGAGCAGACTCCCTGCTGAGCAGGGAGCCCAATGTGGGACTCGATCCCGGGACTCAAGGATCATGACCTGAGCCAAAGGCAGTCGCTTAACCAACTGAGCCACCCAGGCGCCCTGAAGAAATCTTCTTGTACCTAATTTTAATCCTATATTTTAAGCTTTTTTTTTTTTTTTTTTTGGTCTCTGCTTTGTGTTGGAATATAGCTTTTCTACACATGGACTGTCATATTTGACTGTCATATTTGTCATATCTGTTGAAGCAGCTGCTCCATATTTTGTTGCACACAATGCAAGGTCTATTTCTCTGCAAGATAAATGACTATTACAACTAATGTCATCATGTAAAACACGTGGATGTTGTGTGTCTGTTCAAAGGCCCACATTTTGGAGATTAAAAAAATAATAGTGTTTTTGATGTATGGCTTGTAAAAATAACTAAATCCTCTCACCGAAAATGGCTATACCAATACATTTACTGATCTGACCAATTTATCATTGTCATGTCTAAATCCCAGAGTCAATTCTTGATCCATCAGTTACTAATCAGAATTTAAACACAAGTTTTACTAAAAAACCAGGAATGTGTATTTAAAATACTTTAGTACTTAAAATTAAGTAGTATTATTTGCTGCCTTAAGTTTAAAAAGAAAAAAAAAAGCTCATATCAAGAAGAAAGGCTATAACATAGAATTTTTTTCATGTTTTTCTTCATTCATGTACTCATACACTTATTCATATATTTGTAAATTCATTCATCAAAAATTTATTATTTGTTAGGTTCTAGAAATACTTAAAAAAAAAACTTCTATGTAGATAGATACTAAAAAGCAGTTCTATGCAGTTAAGTGTTTTCTGTGGGCATTGGTTCTGAGAGTCTCATATACTAAATTTTCCCTGTTTGAAAATCAGGAAGATTCAACAGTCTTACACAATTCACAGCGCTCACCATAGCATATACCCTCCCCAATGTCTATTACCCAGCCACCTCCCAGCCCCACCACTCCAGCAACCCTCAGTTTGTTTCTTGAGATTAAGAACTCTTCATATCAGTGAGATCATATGATACATGTCTTTCCCTGATTGACTTATTTCGCTCAGCATAGTTAAAAAAAAGAGAAGAAGATAGTAGGAAGGGAAAAATGAATGGGGGGGAAATTGGGGGGGGAGACAAACCATGAGAGACTATGGACTCTGAGAAATAAACTGACGGTTCTAGAGGGGAGGGGGATGGGGGGATGGGTTAGCCTGGTGATGGGTATTAAAGAGGGCACGTACTGAATGGAGTACTGGGTGTTATACGCAAACGATGAATCATGAACACTACATCAAAAACTGATGATGTAATGTATGGTGATTAACATAACATAATAAAAAAAAAGAAAATCAGGAAGATGTTGGCAGTGTCCCTCATATCTCACAGCTTGAAAACTTACACGCAGTATTTCTTTTTTTAAAGATTGAATGAATATATCATGGATCAAATAGAAAAAAAATAGATTAAAAATAGCTAACTTTAGAATATTGCTTTGTAGTAAACACAACACCATCTTATATATTTTTTACATAAGCATTAAATGCTTATTCATTCATGAATACATTAATAAATAAATACATATTCATAAATTCTTATTAACTACTCATTTTCTATTCTTTATTTGCATACTTATTCTGAAGTCAGCAAAGTCTAGAATAAAGAGACTTTAAAGAAAGGTAAAATTTATACATGAATAGATAGAACCCTTAGTGACCTATTTATTCATATTCTTTAGGAAGCCATAAAGATCTGCTTAGTGTTAATAAAATAGATTATATTCCTCTTATTGTTGTGTCTTACTATCCCCCAAAATCAATACATTATTTTAGATTTATATAGAAAAAGTAAAAGCAAGCTTCAGTAAATATGTTTATTGGTAAATATAATCATTACAAAATTGAACAGTCTTTATAATCTCTCAGATTACTGTGATATCCCTTATCGTCATCATTAGCTGAAAAACAATGGGCCGTAGAAAGGCCAACCATTACCACTCTTCACTTACACAAGAGAAAACTGACCTCAGAGAATTACACAGATTTCTCAAGTCCTCCATGATGATAATCTTGGAACCAGAAGCCTCATCTTATTATTTGGGGACCAGTATTATTTCAACTGCTGTGGCAATGTTGTCTGTTGTTTGTATCAAGATACCCTTAGTTTAGAGTAAAAATACATTCTTAGAATACAATATCTCTTAGAGGGTGGTATGTTTAAGATGGCACTATTACGTTGGTCCTGACTTCAGTCTTCCTCACCAGAAGACCAACTAGCAACTATCCATAGACAAGACATCGCTGTGAAAATCCTAGACCTCAGGGATGAGGCTGAAGCACCCCCTGTGCCACAGAGATAAAAACAAACAAACAAACAAACAAAGCTGCATTAGAAAGGTGAGAGGAGCAGTTTCACTCTGACCACATCGTCTCTCCTCCAGGCTGGCACGGCCCTGCAACGGAGAGGACCCACCTGGGCCTACATTTTTTCCAGTGGGAATAAAGAGTCCAAGGTGGACATCCAGCTCCCCCAGCATGTGGGTACTTTCCAGAAGGCTCACTTAGGTCTTACCAAATGGGGATCACAGGGGGAATCCATGAGGCTTGACCACTGGAGATCCAATTATGAAGGAGAAGGGGGGTGGGGCATAAAGCAACCAGCACTTGCATCTTGGCCAACTGAGTTCGTATTTACAGTATTGCCCAAGTAGAAATCCCAACCAGTGGATGTACATATCTGTAAAGCCAAGCCATAGCTGTTCTCACTGGCCAGGGACCTCGGGGCACAGTCCTGCTTGATTTGGGAACTCAAATAAGCCTTCTGGCCTTATAGTGTGTTCTGTGGCTCCACCCAGGCATGGAAGCTAATTCATATTCCTGCTTATTGCTGAATTCAGCCCTTGGCCCTATCCAACCAGGAAACGGGGCCAGAGTACCCAGGAAGCCACATGACACAGCAGCATTTGAGCAGGGACCCCAGCCAGTGCCTCTGCCTGTTTTGGAGAGCTGGTGGCACTGTCTGGCCAAGGAAATTCGTGTACAGTTCTACCTAATTTGTGTCCCCAAATAAGAAGTTGTGCCAGTGTTGGGGTCTGTTCTGCTGCCCCTCTAGAGCTAATTTGTAGCCCTGTGTACTGCTGAGTACAGTACTTGTCCAACCCAACTATGGAGCCAGATTGGAGAATCTAGACAACTGCAGAGCCCATTCTAGTACCATGATTAGGTAGGGATCCAAGGCAGCAGTCCTATCCAATTGTTCCCAGTCAGCAGCACACCTCCTAGTCTCAGCACATCTTCTAGTCTCAGAGACCCAAATAACAAACCCCATTTGCACAAGGACTGTACCAACTGATTCAACCAAAAACAAATAGGTTGAATCCAAAAAGGATGACATCAAGATTCATTATATTCATTATATTAAATTGTCAAAAGTTGGAACGCCTGGGTGGCTCAGTCAGTTAAGCATCTGCCTTTGGCTCAGGTCATGATCCCAGGGTCCTAGGATTGAGTCCCACATGGGGTTCCTTGCTTAGCGGGGAGCCTGCTTTTCCTTTTGCCTGCTGCTCCCCCACTTGTGCTCGGTCTTTCTCTCTCTGACAAATAAATAATAAATAAATAAAATCTTTTTTTTTTAATTGTCAAAGTTAAGGACAAAGAGAAAATTTTGAAAGTAACAAAGAAAAAATGACAAATGACAAGGGAAGCCCCATAAAAGTAGAGGAGGATTTCTCAACAGAAACTTGACAAGGCAGGAGGGAACAGGATGATATATTAAAAAAAATCAGAAGAAATAAAATGATCTACCAAGAATACTATGCTTGGTAAAGCTGCCCTTCAGAAAGGGAGAAATAGACTTAAATGAACAAAAGCTGAAGGAGTCCATCATCTCTAGACCTCCCTTAGAAGAAATGCTGAAGAGAGTTCTTCAAGCAGAAATAAAAAGATGCTAATTAACATTGTAAAACATATGAATGATTATGTAAAACAAACTGGCAAATAAATATATTTACTCAATGGTAAATATATAGTCAAAGTCAGATTCTCTAATATTGTAATGGTGCATAATTTACTTATAAATCTATTTTAAAAACAAAGTAAATTAAAAAGAACCATAATTATAATTTTATTATTGAATGCACATGATAAAAAGTATGTAAACAGTAACATCAATAACCTAAAATGTGAGAGGGGTGGGAGTGAAAGTATAAAGTTTAGGAATGCTATAGAATTTAAGTTGATATCAGCTTGTAGTAGGGCATTATAAATACAAAATGTGAAATTATAAATACAAAATGTTATGCAGCATCAAAATAAGCACAAAGGAAAAATCCAGTAGTAGTTACACAAAAGATTATGATAAAGGAATCAAATTATACTGCTACCAAAAAAAAATTAGCAAATCACAAAAGAAGACAGCAAGATATGAAGCAAGAAATAATGTATCCACAAAACAGAAAATAACAAAATGACAATAGTAAGTCGTTACCTATCAATAATTACTTTAAATATAAATGGATTATGTTCTCCAATCAAAAGACAAAAAATGGCTGAATGTATAAAAAAATAATAAAAGATCCAATGAGAGCTGCCAATGAGAGACTCATTTTAAATTTACAGATATACCTACGCTGAGAGTGAAAGGATTGAAAACAGGGATGACTGTGCTTATATCAGGCAAATAGCTAAAAAGGGTAAAAAAACAAACAAACAAAGGAGATTATGTAATTACCCTTCAAGAAGATGTAACAATTGTAAATATGTACCCAACATTAAAGCACCCAAATATGTAAAGCAAACACCAAAAGAACTAAAAGAAGAAATAAACAGCAATACAATAATAGTTGGTGACTTTAATAATCCACACTTAACATTGGATAAATTATTCAGACAGAGGGGCATCTGGGTGGTTCAGTCAGTTAAGCGTCCGACTCCTGATGTTGGCTCAGGTCATGATCTCAGGATGGTGAGATTGAGCCCTGCATCAGGCTCCACAAGAGTCTACTTCTCTCCCTCTTCCTCTACCCCTACCCCTCCCTGCCATGCACACACATACACGTTTCCCCCCCAACCTGCCAGATGAATCAATAAACAAATCTTAGAAAAAATTATCCAGAGAATCCATAAGGAAACAGTAGATTTGAACAACACTATAAGCCAGGTGGACCTAACAGACATATACCAAACATTCTATCCAATAACAGCATAATACACATTCTTCTTAAGAGCACATATAACATTTTCTAGGATGGATCATATGTTAGACCACAAAACAAGTTTTAGCAAATTTAAAAAGATTGAAATTATATCAAGTATTTTGAATGACCACAATGGTATGAAAATAGAAGTCAATAACAGGAGAAACGTGTAATATTCACACATGCATGGAAATTACACAACACACTACTAAAAACTAATGTTTCAAAAAAGAAATGAAAAGGGAAATAAGTATCTTGAGACAAACAAAAATGAAAACAAAATTTTCCGAAACTGATGGTATACAGCAAAACAGTTCTAAGAGGAAAGTTTATAGCTATAAACTCATACTTTAAGAAAATAGAAAGATCTCTAATAAACAACCTAACTTACCACCTAAAACAACTAGATAGAGAACACACTAATCCAAAATTTAGCAGAAGGAAGGAAACAATGAGGATTAGGGCAGATAGAAATAAGAGATACAATGGGAAAGCCATAGAAAAGATTCACAAAATTGAGTTCATTCTTTGAAAAGAAATACAAAATTGACAATCCTTTAGCTAGGCTAACCAAGAAAAAAAGGAGAAAGAACCCAAATCAATAACTGATATCACAGAAATACAAAGCATCATAGGAGACTACTATTAACAACTATATACCAACAAAGCAGACAAATTAGAAGAAATGAAAAAAATTCTTAGAAACATAAAATCTACCAAAACCAAATCAGAAAGATATAGGAAATCTGAAGAGATCAGTAAAGGGTACTAGATTGAATCAGTAACCAAAAACTTCCCAAGTGAGAAGAATCCAGGAGCAGATAGCTTCACTGATAAATTCCACCAACAGTATGGAGGTTCCACCAAGTGTTTAAAGAAGAAAAAATGCCAATCCTTCACAAACTCTTCCAAACACTTCATTTTTCCTATAGGTTTCCATTGTTACTTATCTTCTGATCTGCATACTATTCTTATCTTTTACTAACACTGATACTCAGTGAGCATTGATTTACTGAATGCTAATGAGTGAATGCCAAAAGAGATCAAATAATGAAAAGTTGAATAGATTTCATTACAAAAGAAAATTTTTTTAAAGATTTTATTTATTTATTAGTCAGAGAGAGAGTGAGAGCACAAGCTGGGGGAGTGGCAGGCAGAGGGAGAAGCAGCGTCCTCTCTGAGCAGGGAGCCCGATGTGGGACTTGATTCCATAACCCCGGGATCATGGCCTGAGCTGAAGGCAGATGCTTAACCGACTGGCCACCCAGGTGTCCCACAAAAGAAACTTTTAATTTGCTACTGTGTTGCATATGTTCAACAGAGAATTCTATTATGAAGTATTTTTATATTATTTGACCAAATTCCATTAATGACACTCCAACCTCATGAGATATAAGTAGTTTGGTAAATATTTATTTTGGTCACCAATAATTGCTAGTGACAATTTCAGAAATTTTTCAGTGAAACTATTGGCTTTCAATGATGTACTAATTATCTTCCCATATCTAACTTTAGAATACACAACACACAATAATTGTAATCATGATCTTTTACATTGACCCTTAATGCATAATCACAGGATTGTCTCTGTCTTCAGAGCTTTATCTTTGCTTTCTGGCTCAGTCATTTGTGTCTTTTCACCAGTGTCCAATCTTAAAGGACATTTTGTGTCTTGGATCTAAAATGATGCTACTTTCTGGCTTACTGTATTCTGTAATCATGGCATGATTTTTTATCCATTTTTCTTTTGAGATGTAAACTGAATACTTTTTTCCAATTTATTTGGGACAAATACATGTGCTACCACTTCCATGAGAAAATTATTTTTAGATAGGAGGCTGACATCATTAAGCTTTTTTTAAATTATCTTGGAGGTGTGAAAAGGGGCATGAAAGATAAATTTTGCAGCTATGCATACATCCTTCCTAACCAACTTGCGATCCCCAAAGTAAGGTATCTTGGGCTGTTCCACACTGAACAGCTATTTAGTTTTAGAGCAAATCTGATACTTGTTGCCTAGCTAGTACTACCATCAAAATGCAAAAATGCCCTTTAGTTGTGTGTGGATGTGTATGTATTGGGCTATTGATTTTTTTCTTGGTGGACAGTATTTAAATCATGCAATATGATATTGCTTCAGCTCAGGGTTATTTTCCTATTGTATTTAAACTTCTTCAGTTCCATTTTCCTTGGTCTTCTAAAATCAATAATATACCTAATGTTTGTTGTATCTCCATTTCTGACATGTGTTTCTGTCATCTTCTCACGAATTGTTTTAATCTATTTGTTTTTTCTCTAAATTCTGGGAAAGTATATCTTTTATATCACAATTATTTTTTCTGTATATTCTTTCTAATTTAAACTTCTAATGATACTAACATTTATTCTAAAACTATTTTTAGTTTTTTTAAAAAAATATACCCTTACCTTTTTTTAATTTTTTCCTGATTCTCAGTCAACTTATTTTTTATTTTAGCTGTGTTATTATCACTTTTCCTCTCTCATCTCATATAATCCATTCTTCTAAAATTTAATAAATGTGAAAAGCAGATACTTTCTAATATTTATTCTGTGTTCAATATTAGATCTATTTCAAAATACAATAGCTCTGTATTGAGAATGTCAAAGGCACATTTTCCTTTCTTTATGTTGTAGTATCATCCCATACTACCCATTCTGATTTCATTTTTCATTAGCCTGTTTATCCATCTGTGAATGAGCGAACTATTCAGGCCTGATGTTTTCCATAAATAGACATATGGATTATCTTATTCTCACTTACTGAATATGTGTTTGCTTTAAGAATCCTCCTTACTGACAATTTCTTGAGGCTGGTAAGTATATACAGCAAATTCTCCGGCATTTTTCAAGGTATCTATTTATTTATTTATTTTTTTTTTTTTCAAGGTATCTATTTAGTATATGGATCAACTCCCCTAAAGAAGAATCTATTTCTTCTCCTATTAGAAATGTTCAGAATTGGATTTCATTTCTGAATAATATGAATGAGTCTGCAATTTTGTGTTCTGTCTCTTGATTTTAAAAAATAAATGAAAACTATAAATCCCGGAATATATTGTAGCTACAATTTATTCAATTCCAGTCTCTTTTCACTGACCTTCTGCATGAGAAGTGACTTGCTTTCCTACATAAACTCCAGTTTTATTGCTGGGAGTTGATTTCCTAAGAAGTTACTGACTAGGGAATGAAGGGTGGTAATGGTCCTGGCTAGCCTAAAAAAACATCTCAGTATATACCAGTGGGGAGAGGGAGGCATGGGGATTGATGAGGTTGAAGACCTGTAGGATATAGAGACTTGCAGGAATTGGGGTAAAGGGAATGAGATGAGCTACTACCTTCTGGTTCATCCTACTTGTTCTACCGTTTTCCTCAGAGTGCTTATAAATACACTGGTACAGTGTAGACTGAACCAGACAGTCTGAGTTTGTATAAAAACCTTGCCACTTTCTAACAGAATGATCTTGGATAAATTACTTTACCTCTCTCTACTATAATTTACTTATCTGTAAAATCCAGTTAGTAATTATATCTATCTCGTGAAGGTTATAAAGGCACCTATGAAAGTTAAATGAGTTTAGACCAGTACTGACACACAATAAATTCTGAATTATTTAATGTTTGTGTAACATATATATATATATACATATTATCATACCACTCAACTTTGTCAGTGGAAGGTGAAATGGTTAAAACAGATTTTTCTAGTGATATTTAAAATTGAGTATCTCTTAGGCATTTATGGACCCATTTATTTAATTCTACTTTTGTTCTCAGTGTATAATATTTGTATTAGATCCAGATTTAGATAATTCAGATATGTATCTAACTATCTCAGACCAAGAAAAATTCCTGACATACTAACCCTTTAAGGTTTTTTCTAAGGTTTTTTTTTTTGTTTGTTTTCCCCTTTTTGAGTTATAGCCTATGTAAAGCAACCATTATAGCACTCAGGTAGTGATTTTTTTTCTTGCTACTTTCTGCAGCGTATTTTTGCAAGCAGAAAATGATTTCAAATGAAGCAAACTTAGAATGGAGCTACCTGTAGAGAATTGTAAATAGAATACATGGGATCTAAAAATGTTGTACTTAGACATTCAGGTAAATATTTAAAACGAAGAGGTTCTCCAGAGAGTTCATAATCAAACTCAGACATAATCAATCAAAAATCATTTGGTAGACTGAAGTATTATTTGGCCCTCTCTTTTTCAAAAATTAAGGATGCACTATATTCATCATTGGCACACAATTCTTCATATGTCCAATGCTCTTTATTATGCCTGGGTGGCTTAGTCAGTAAAGTGTCTGCCTTAGCCTCAGGTCATGATCCCAAGGTCCTGGGATCCTGCTCCTTGCTCAGTGGGGAGCCTGCTTCTCCCTTTGCCTGCCCCTCCCCCTGCTTGTGCTCTCTCTCTCTCTCTCTCTGACAAATAAATAAATAAAATCTTTATTATGTCATATAAAATTCATGTGTGTGTAACAACATCTTTTCTTAATTAGTTTAGATAAAAGCCTTTTAAGTATTATTTCCTGAACCTGAAATGGGACAATTAAGTTTTCCTAGTCTCTCTTAAGGTCTTCTTTCAGGCAAACTTTTCAAAATTGTTCTTGTTTTCTTTGTTTCTTAATGAAACTGGTAATGAGAGTTTTCTCTTAATAGTTGTGTAAATCCTGTTGAACACATATAATGTCACCTCTGT
Source organism: Phoca vitulina (assembly GCF_004348235.1). Lineage (NCBI taxonomy): Eukaryota > Metazoa > Chordata > Mammalia > Carnivora > Phocidae > Phoca > Phoca vitulina. The sequence goes on along the minus strand of NW_022589729.1, from coordinate 12,356,136 downwards.
TTATTCAGATGAGTCCTCTTCAATTTATTTAAAAAATCTAAAGACATTCAATTATTGATGGTGTCTATATATGCACATCAATTCAACTGTTTTGATGGAATTTACATCATTAACCTGTTACTAAATGTGTGATTGACTAAATTGCTCAGTGAATCTGTTTTATGGAGAGAGCAAGATAAGGAGAGAGCTTTCATCCCTTTTGTATACATGGCCAGCTTTTTTTTGGTAAGTTCTAGTATCATTTTAATTTTCTATTTCTTATTTTTTCCCAGAATAGATTAAATCTTTTAATAAATAAACTGATTGAATAAATTAGTTTACTAATCAAGGTCAGTACTCATTCAATCCAGGAGCTGTTGGTAAATAGCTTATAAAAAGATTTTCAACACTTGTCAAACACATAATTATCCCTTCTTAAAATTGGATTTTTAACATTGTGTGTCAAGATACTTCAATTTTAAGAAAACGGATTTTAAAAACCAGAAACTATTTGAAAGAAAAGTTTTAGGAAAATAAATATGTTACCATGGGAAGTGGAGATGGATATTAGGAGGCATCCCAGAATAGAATCAGTGATTTGAGCATTGTCTAGAGACTACAGTCAACCCCATGGGTTCACAAAATTGATCTTGTTAGAACTTTGAATTGATCAGACTCAGCAAAATTGACTTACAACTAAACTGATTGAATTATAGATAAACCAGAGGGCCAATGAAAAGAAAAAATGTAATTTTCAAGAGATTTGTGTCATTTGGCAAGTACTTTATTTATTGGAGAGAAATTATCAACCAGTGTTTATTAGGTACCTATGATATGTCATGCGCTGGGCATGCAATATTTAAAAACGACACACAAGTTCTGTACTTTCAGAAATAATTCAGATTAACAGAGATAATGGCGATTATGCTACAGAATTTCAGGAGTATACTGTAAAATTGGGAAAAATAAGTTATATACTTTAAGCTTTAATAGCAATGAACTATGAAAGCATGATACACACATCTCTACCACAAAGAAATGCTTCTAAAACCAGTTGAGTCCTTGAGGCCAAATTTTGCCCAGTACTGTGTTAAAATACTGACTGTCAATATGTTCCCTTAAAAAAAAAAAATATATATATATATATATATATATATATATATATATCTCAACTCATTTCAAAGGTCTCACAAGTATCACCAAAAAAAAAAAGTTTCCCATTGTTATAAAACACTGTTTCTCCAGCACCCCATGCTGATCCTTCTTGAATTTCTTCAAGTTCATTTTTTAGAGTACCTAGTGATATTTCCTGGTTGCTCCTCAGATTGATCCTCTTGGCTATATCGTGGTATCTATCATTTTTCTCCTCTTCTACATGGACATGTGTGTGCTTCTATTGTCCCGTGCCAAAAAATAATAGCTTTATTGAGTATCTCACCCAGATATTACTGTTTTTAATGCTCACTGATACGTGCGTTGAGGTATCATATAATGTCCAAAACGTCATCAATTCCCAGTGTCCCGCTAAACTACTCTATGCCACTGATCCTACTGTTGCCAGTATCTAGGTCAGGCTTGCTATGCCTGGATACAAAGGATATTAAAAGCTGCAGGTACCAACATGATTAATGACTTATTTTTAATGTTTCATACTTTTAAATCAACATGTTGAAATTCTTATGTGTATGTGACTTCTTGTTTTTTTTTTTTTTATTTTTTTTAGAGAGAGAGAGAGCTCACGTGACAGGGGGAGGGGCAGAGGGAGAGGGAGAAAGAAAATCTTAAGTAGGCTTCAAGCCCAGTGCAGAGCCCAGCACAGGGTTTGATCTCATGACCCTGAGATCATGACCTGAGTCAAAATCAAGTGTTGGACGCTTAACTGACTGAGCCTCCCAGGTGCCAGGTGACTACTTGTTTTTTGTTGCAGTTTTTCTACCTACGGCCAAAACACAAACTCTACAGGCTGAGGAGCACCATCTGAAGAACAATTATCTGTTCTTTTAATCTTCCAGCCTCCTAAAAATTGTGCCCCTTAAATCTCTCTGCCCTGACTCTTTCCCCTGAGGTTGTTCTGTTCTATATGTAGAGATGGTGGGCTTATGGTAGGAGATCTGGGTATTTCTGAAATCTAGAGTAAACATAAATAACTCTTAAAATTAAAACCCTGCTCTATGACAATTATATTGATTTGGAATTATTTATTTATTTATTTATTTATTTTTATTTGTTTTGTTTCAAACTTTTATTTAAATTCTAGTTAGCATATAGTGTAATATTAGTTTCAGGAGTAGAATTTGGTGATTCATCACTTACATATAACACCCAGTGCTCATCACAAGTGCCCTCCTTATGGAATATATTTTTACAAATATATTTCAATGCTTGGAGCCATTTTTCACTTATAAATTGATTTTTCTCTATCTGATATGATTTGTTACATTAATTTATATTGTCATTCATTTCTCTTGTTTTAGAAATTTTGGAAATCACTTCACTATTACCTTTGTGGTGTCAATCACAAATATTTGCAATTTAGCAATTTTGTTTTTTATAATAATTATGTTAACTTTGAAAGCTTATTACCATTTAATATATCATATTCTTAAGTGTATATACACTATTGTAAGTATGACTTTATCACAAAGATTTTTTTCTCTAAAAACTATTTTACTTTAAAAGATTTTTGATCTAAAGGATTTTTTTTTAGTTATGTTCTCTTTCTTTCTTTTTTTTTTTACTTTATTTTTTTCCAGTTTCATTGGGATATAACTGACACATACCATTGTTTAAATTTAAAGTTTACAACATAATCTGACACATGTATTTATTGTGGAATGATCATCTCAAGAAATTTAGTTAACATCCATCACATCACATAGTTAACAAATTGTTTTCCTTGTGATGAGAACTTTTATGATCCACTATCTTAGCAACTTTCAAATACACAATACAGTATTGTTAACTATAGTCATCATGTTGTACATTACATCCTCAGAACTTATTTAATTAATAACTAGAAGTTGTGCCTTTTGACCACCTTCTCCCAATATTCCCAGCCCACATTCCTTACCTTGGGCAACCACCGATATGACCTCTGTTTCTATGAGTTTGTTTTTTTAATTTTCCACATATAAAGGAAGTTATATAGTATTTGTCTTTGTCTGTCTAATTTGTTTCACTTAGCATAATACTCTTAATGTCCTTCCTTGTTGTCACAAATGGGAGGATATCCTTATTTTTATGGCTGAATAATATTACTATATATATTATATTACTCTATGTACGTTGTATATTATATATAATATATGATATATAATATATGTATTTATTATACATAATATATGATGTGTATATGTGTATGTAAAAATAAATTATAATTACACAATATATAATTATATTACCACATATTTATCCATTTATCTGTTGATGGAAACTTAGGTTGTTTCCAGGTCTTGACCATTGTACATAATGCTGCAAAGAACACAGTGTGCAAATATCTCTTTGGAATAGTTATTTTGTGTCTTTTGCTGAATCCATTGATAGTTCTATTTTTAATTTCTTGAAAAACCTCCATACTATTTTCCATAATGGCTGTATCAGGATACATTCCCACCAACAATATACAGTGGTCCCCTTTTATCTACTTCTTTGCCAACACTTTTTATTGCTTATCTTTCTGATGATAGTCATTCTAATAGGTGAGAAGTGATATGTCATTGTGGTTTTGATATGCATTTTCCTGATGATTAGTGATGTTGAGTGCCTTTTCATGTACCTGTTGGCCATTTGAGTATCCTTTTTGGGTAAATGTATCTTTAGGTACTTTGACCATTTTTAATTGGATTACTTAGTATTTTGGTTTTTGCTTTTTGTTTGTTTTCTTTCCTTTTTTCTCTCTTTCTCTAGCTCTCTCTCTCTCTCTCTTTTTTTTTTTTTTTTTTTTGCTATTTTGTTGTATGAGTATCTTACATATTTTGGGTATTAACTCCTTATTGGATGTGTGGTTTAAAAATATTTTCTCCCATTCCATAGGTTGCCTTTTCATTTTGTTGAGTATTTTGCTGTGCAGAAGCTTTTCAATTTGATGTAATTCAATCAACAAATGGAAAGCAACCTATAGAATAGAAGAGAGAAATATTATAAGATTTCTTATATGGAGTCTAAAAACATCAAATTCATAGAAACATAGAGTCAAATGATGGTTGCCAGGGGCTGAGAAGTAGGGGAAATAGGAAGACATTGGTCAAAGTGTATAAACATTCAGTTGTAGAGATCTTTTGTGTATGTTTTTCATAGTGACCTAGTTAACAATACTGTATTTTATACTTGGAAGTTGTTGAAAGAGAGGACCTTCAACATTCCTACCATAACAGCAATAAGATGGTAATTATATGAGCTGAAGGATGTGTTAACTAACCTTTTTAATGGTAATCCTTTCGCAATATATACATGTATCAAATCATTACATTGTACATTTTAAATTTAAACAATATCATGTATCAATTATATGTCAATAAACCTGGAAAAAAATCATTCAAATAATTAAGCATAGATGAAATATGCCTCAACATAATAAAGGTCATATGTGATGAGCACACAGCTAACACACTCAACAGTGAAAAGCTGATAGCTTTTTCTCTAAGATCAGGAACAAGATATCAACAATCACTCTCGCCACTCCTATTCAATTTAGCACTGGAAGTCCTAGCCAGAACAATTAGGCAAGAAAAAGAATTAAAAGACACCCAAATTAGAAAGGAAGAAGTAAAATTTTCTCTTTTTGCAGATGAAATGATATTATATATACAAAACCCTACAGACTCCACCAGAAAACCTATAGAACTAATAAATAAGGTAAATAAAGTTACAGGATACAAAGTCAATATACAAAAATCAGTTACATTTCTATGCATTAACAATAAACCATCAGAAAGAACAATTAAGAAAACAACTCCTTTTGTAATAGCATAAAAATACTTAGAAATAAATTTATGCAGGGAGGTAAAAGATCTATACAACTGAAAACCATAGAGAACTAATGAAAGAAATTAAAGATGCAAATAATGGAAAGATATATCATGTTCATGGATCAGAAAAAATGGAAAAATTAATATTGTTAAAATAGCTATACTACCCAAAGAGATTGACAGAGTCAATGCAATCCCTATCAAGATATCAATGACACTGTCCAAAACAAAATTGAAAAAAACAATCCTAAAATTCACATGGAGCCATGAAAGACCAAGTAGCTAAAGCAATATTGAGAAAGAACAAAACTGGAAACATCACACTACTTGATTTCAGACAATATTATAAGGCTATAATAAATAAAACAGTATAGTATTGACATAAAAAACAGACTAATACATCAACAGAACAGAATTAAGGACCCCGAAATAAACCCAAGCAGATAGATCAGTTAATTTTTGCCAAAGGTGCCAAGATAGTATAATGGAGAAAAGATAATCTCTCTTAAAAAAAAAAAAAAAAAAAGTTGGAGAAAATGGATATTCACATCCAAAGGAGTGAAACTAGATCCCCGTCTCTCATCACATACAAAAGAATTCAAATGAATTGAGGAATAAATAGAAACTGTTAAACTCTTAGAAGAAAGCATAGGTGGTAAGCTCCCTGACATAGGTCTTGGCAATGATTTTTTGATTTTGACACCAAAAGTAAAGACAATAAAAGCAAAAATAAACAAGTGGCACTACATCAAACTGCAAAGCTTCTGCAGAGCAAAATAAACAAGCAACAAAATGATAAAGCAACCAACACAGTGGGAGAAAATATTTTCAAACCACATATCTGATAATGGAAATTATATGAGTCAACAGCAGAAACAACACCAAAAACAAACAAACAAGCAAAAATAATCCCAATTACAAAATGGGCAAAGGATCTAAATAAACATTCTTTAAAAGAGGACATCCTAATGGCCAACAGGTACATGAAAAGTGCTCAACATCATTAATCATTAGTGAAATGCAAATCAAAATTACCACGAGATATCACTTTGCACCTGTTAGGATGTCTATTATCAAAAAAGACAAGACGGAACTAATGCTGGTAAGGATACAGAAGAAAGGAAACCCTTGTAAATTGGTGGTGGTCTGGTAAACTAATACAGCCACTATGGAAAACAATATGGATATTGAATTTGCCAAGAGAGTGGAACTTAAATCTCACCAAAAAAAGGTTAAATATGTGTAGGGATGGATATGCTAATTAACTCAATGAGGGGAGTATTTTCACAATGTATATCTAATTATCATGTTGTGCACTTTAACATATTACAATTTTATTTCTCAATTATACCTCAATAAAGCTGAAAAATGATACATTACACTATGGAATACTCAGCAACAGTTAAAATGAATTTTTAAATCTATATATACTAATAGGGAAAAATCTCTAGGATAAATCATGAGTGAAGAGAGCTCTTGCAGAGAAATTTATATGTACAGCTGATCTCAATTACATAAAAATATATGTACACAAAACCACTTTATGTATAATCATGCATATATATAGAGAGAGATTGCATAGAGGAAATGTCTGAAAGTTCACAAAATGAATCAATTGCTAGGGGATGGAATCAGGAAAGTAGTTAAGGTAGATTTCTGCTTTATTTGTAAACCTTGAATGTGTATAAAGAGAATATATATAAGTATTCATTGTATCATTAGAAATTGCTGGGTGGCTTGATCAGTTAAGCATACCACTTAATTTTGGCTCAGGTCATGATCTCAGGGTTGTGGGATTGAGTCCCACCTCCAGCTTGAGCGGAACAAGGAGCCTGCTTGAGATTCTCTCTCTCCCTCTCCTGCCCCCACCAAGCACCTGTGCATGCTCTCTCTCTCTCTCAAAAAAAAAAAAAAATTTGCAAAGATAAAAAAATTAAACTGAATGCAAAATATAAGATAAAAGTATATATATACATAAACATATAAGTGAAAAAAGGTATGTAACATAGTTACATATGTAGATTTACTGATTATCTTATTTCAATTATGTGAGAAATTGAAATTATACTTCTAATCAGTATATTGTGCTGCTTAACAATTTTAAAAAATAGATCTGTCATATACCATATATCCAAATACATTTAAATTAAATATTTTTTAAAAACACAAATGCATAAAAATAAAAATACATACCTAGGTAAATACAATTCATGGTAAAGAAAGTAATTTTCAGTATAACAAGAACTTGCAATTTAAAACATTTTTGACTATATAAATATTCAAACTTTTCTCCCTAAAATTAACATTAACAATATTTAAATGTCAAACTGGAAAAGAAATAAGGGTAGCATTCCATTTTTTTTTAAAAGATTTTATTTATTTATTTGAGAGAGAAAGAGAGAGAGCACAAGCAGCGGGGAGGGGTAGAGGGAGAGGAAGAGGCAGACTCCCCACTGAGCAGGGAGCCCTATGGGACTTGATCCCAGGACCCTGGAATCATGACCTGAGCCGAAGGCAGACGCTTAACTGACTGAGCCACCCAGGAACCCCTAATGGTAGCATTCCTAAAAAAATATAAATACCACAAGAGCAGAAAATTTCTTTTTTTCCTAAAATATTTCTTTGTACATTACTTGGTCCTCAACAATATTTGATTAATGAATAACATTAAGGAAAAATGCCAGTATCAACAGAAGAAAAAAACTAATCAAGTGATATTAACAGGTAATTTATGGGAAAAAAAGATTAAAAACAGCCAATACACATATAAAAATACGTGCATAATTTTGTGCAAGTGCACACACATATACACACACAGATGTGTGTTCCTGCACATAAAAAATACCTGGGAAAATGGCTCTCGGAGAAGATAAGGCAATTATTTTAAAGGTTTTATCATTCAGGTTTCTTTTTCAGACCTGCAATGACCCAAAAGGGATTCTGCTAAGGCTAGATCAGTGGAAGAGAATTTATGGTATCAGGAGAGTGCTCAAAGACCATTCCCGGAAGAGGCTATGAGTGGACATGTGACATTGGCATCTTTGTAACTGCTAACTCAGATGTCTCATCCCTTTTTCCTTTCTCTTACCTGCAGAGATACTCTTCTTTTCCTTCCATTTTGGAAATGAATGTCTTACCAAAGAAAAATAAAGAGTAACTTACAAATGAGAAACTAAAAATCAAATGGTTCTTCTAAAATAACCACAGTCTGTCTTTAAAGAAGACTTAATCTAAAGGGGAAAAAAAAAAAAGCCTGAAATGATAAGGTATATGAATTCCACTGGTGAAAAACAGAACTTAGAAAATTGTGACATATGTTTCCAGAAAAGAATTGCCTGAAGATGGTGTCTGGAGGTTATCCGAATGCTGAAAAGAACTCTTCATCATAAATGTTATTTTTCTGACATAAAATTTCCAGCCCATAAAAAAGATGATTGCTGAGAATTCCTTACAGGTATCTCATAGATTACAATAAAGGTACACATATTGAGGTTCTTGAGTTGACAAAACATGGCTGGAACAGTCATATTGGAAAATGCTATCCTGCTTTGTGTGTGGGCCCTGATGTGGTAAATGTATCACACATACCTGTACAGTAATGATTAATAGAGAATATGCAGTAATCCAAGACCTAAATCTAAGCCTGGGGTTGGATAATTTATAGAAGTTGTTTCTTTACCAAGGAATGATCTGATGAAAAAATTAAATGCTTTGATAATGTCCCAAGAATCATGCTAGAAGTTTATGTCTAGGCTCTGGCATTGGATGATATGATTATAAAAACATTTAGGAAATATCATTTATAATAACATACTAACATAGCAATATTAACCATTATTTTCAATGTAACACTTTTTTCTTCAGAATATTATTGAAATAATTTAATGTAAGTGTGGGGAAAAAACCACTTTCCCATGATAGAAAAGCTTATATAATATAAAAAAAAGAATATATAAATTTTTTAAAATGGTATATCACTTTATGGTCAAATAGTGAACAAGTTAATAAATATAGGCAGTGAAATCATACACAATATAGTTAATATCTGTTAAACACTGGTTCTAGATCTGAATAATATTCAAGAGCTCAAAAAATGCAAGAAGGTCAGACATTACACAGCTCTAATAGCCTCCCTTCCCATTTAAAAAAAAAAAAAAAGAAAAAAAAAAAACAGTACTTCCTCTGGTTTGTTCACTCTTTGGTTCTTTTTCCTGCCTCCCCATCTCTAAGTGAGTGGGCATAAGCTTAGACCTCTGGGCTTTGTTTAAAAGAATCCACATTAATTACTGCTCATCAGCATTCATCATGGTGACAGATCCTGTTAGCACTGCTGTTTATTTTGTTCTCACCTTTTCTGCTTGGCTGTCAAATGGAAGAATTTTATGGTTCTTGAGGGAACAATCCTTCTCTATGACCAGCTGCTTTGAGAAAAAAAAAAAAAATTATCTTCAATGTTGTACTGGCTTTGGTAATTCCTTGTAAATGAAATGACACAAATGCAGCAATTAATAGTCTCCTTTAATTGAGATCATTTATAACAGAGCAGAGTTAAACCAACCAAAAAACCACTGAACAAAATCCTGAATGTGATATTTCAAGTGCTTTTCAAAGATAATAACTAAACTTACATCGTCCTATGAAGGCTATGTTTGTATATTGCTAGACTTAAATGTTAAGTATAATAATACACTATTACTTTATAAAAATTATTTGCATTGCTTTTGTTTTACATGCCTGTAAATGATGTTTTGGCTTCTTTTGGATTAATCAGTTTTTATTGCTGCAGTCTTCTTTAATTATATCTTAAACTCTATGTTTAATAAAGACTCATGCATCCCTTGCCAGATTTTTTTAGGATAAAGTCAACCTCTTTGCTTATGAAAAGAATAAGTTCATGCTAAAAAGTGAACACTGAGCTTCAAATAATCAGATGCTTTTAAAAAAATACTGGAGGGGTACCAGGAGGGATCTATGACTTCTAGTAAGGGTGAATCTAGCAATATTAGAAAAATACTCTACTAAAAACAACTGAAAAAATAGCTGGATGAAAATATTTTTAAAATATCTTAAGTATCAACTAACTAACAAATACTTGAAAATTATTGGCCACAATATAAAAAAAGAACTTTCAAGATGTAAACCCAGTAATGGGACCACCTTTTAACTAGAGGAGTGGGATCCTGGAATCCTAGACATGGCTGAGATAGAGGAAGGATCTTGGCAGTGTTACAGGACTGAAGAAATGAATGCAAAGGACCTTAAAATTGCAAGATTCAAAATTGGATTGAGGCGATGGTGTGTTGCTAAGGGCAATTCAAAAATAAATTCAAGCACTCAATGGAAAAAATTTTACCTCTAAATAATTCTGTATTTTATTTTCAGACTTAATGTCTATCATGCAATCAAAGATATTCAGGCACACTAGAATAAAAGACAGGATGAGTAACACTCAGCACAAGAAATGTTGTAGTAGATTATTATACAAAGATTATAAAACAAGCATGGTTGATGTGATCAGAGAGTTAAAAAGCTAAACTTTAAAACTTCACTAAGGACCTAGAAACTATAGAAAGTGGTAGTATATTTTTTTTAAAAATCCCTAATAAAATTTCTAATCTTAGTATTGCAATGAGCAAAATTAGAATTCAGTGGTTTAACAGGAGCTTGGCTATAACTTAATGAAGAATTATCATATTGGGAAATAGTTTAGAAGAAAATATCCAGAATGAAACACCAGAGAAAAAAAAAATTACAAATATAAAAGAGAATTTAATAAACTTAGAAGATGCAGAAAAGATCTAACATACCTTTAGTCCAAGGAAAGAAGATACAGAACATAGAAGAGAAAATATGTGAAAAAAATAAAAGCTGAAATTTTCCAAAACTGGTAAAAGATATCAATTCACAAATTTAAAGAATTCAACAAATACCAAACAAGAAAAATAGAATAAAACCTCCCACCTAGTTATATGTAGTTTCTATGGAGAAGTTATAACATATTAAAAACAATAAAGGGAATCCTACAATAGTCACTAAAAAGAGTAGAAAAGTACCAACAGGCTGGTGGGGATGTCTCAATAGCAGGGATAGAAGTGAGCATGAGCAAATGATAAGTATTTTGAGAGAAAATAACTGCCAACTCAGAATTCTGTACTAGCTAAAGCATCTTTTTTCCATGGTACATAATTAGTCTTTTCTCTTTGGCTGTTCAAATAATGTTTCATTGTGTTTGCTGTTCTATAGTATTTATGATAAAAGTATAGATTTCTTGTTTTTGTTTTTTGTTTGTTTAAAAGTATGCTGCTTGGAATTGATTCATCATTCTAAATCTTTCTTCCATTTTGGAAATTTTACACTCATTATAATTCTATAGACCATTGGTTATATACCAGTTATGTACCAAAGGTATATAATTCTATATATACCATTCTATTTACTTTCCTTCTAAAATTTTGGGTATATATGATAGTCTCCTGTACATTTTGTGACTCTTACAATTCCCTTGTTAAAATATTCTCCAACTCATTTTTCTATGCTGCTACATAGATAATCTTGTCAACTTTATCTTCCAATTCCTTTTTTTTTTAAGATTTTATTTATTTATTTGACAGAGAGAGACAGCGAGAGAGGGAACACAAGCAGGGGGAGTGGGAGAGGGAGAAGCAGGCTCCCCACTAAGCAGGGAGCCAGATGCGGGGCTGGGTCCCAGGACCTTGGGATGATGACCTGAGCCGAAGGCAGATGCGCAATAACTGAGCCACCCAGGCTCGCCTCTTCCAATTCCTTTATCTTCCATTTTTCTCTTTAAATCTGCCCTTCCTACATTTCTATTATCATTATTATATTTTTAATTTCTAAATTAAACCAAATCTTTATTGGGTTCTATTTAAAAATCTTCCTAGTCAATTTTTAATAGTTTCTAATGCTTTTCTCATACTTTAAATACAGTGGTTTTTTTTTCTTATAAAAGTTTAACTTACATATTTTGCTTTCTGTCATCTATTAATTCCAAACCTCCCACCCTAGCAGGTATGAGTGCACAGTTCTGTTTTGTTTTGTTTTCCTCCTAATGGCTCTTCAGTGGTTCTTTTCTCCTTAGATTTTATTTTATATTTTATTTTACATTACTATTTTATTTTATTTTATGTGAAATTTCATGATCCTTGAACATATACATAAGAATTCTTTGTGGCTCAGATTTCATGTGTTTTTTTTTTTTCTTCTCCAGACCAGAATCTCCATTACTTTAAATGAATATGACCTGGTTTTTTTTTTTTTTTTTTTTGTTTATTTAAATATTGGACACTTCACAAACTAACCTTCTTTGTATCATTCCAGTGTAGTGTTAATATATGTGCTCCTGAAGCAAGCACATGATGCTTTTTTTTTTTAAGTGTTGTTATTATACACTAGTATTAGGAATTATTAATCCAAATCCATACTCATTCAAGACTGTGGTTAGAAATTATTGTGGTCTGGGACACCTGGGTGGCTCAGTTGGTTAAGCGTCTGCCTTCGGCTCAGGTCATGATCCCAGGGTCTTAGGATCGAGTCCTGCATCGGGCTCCCTGCTCAGCGGAGATCCTGTTTCTCCCTCTCCCTCTGCCTGCTGCTCTGCCTACTTGTGCTCTCTCTCTGTCAAATAAATAAAATCTTAAAAAAAAAAAAAAAGAAATTATTGTGGTCATTTCCCCCTCTCTCTCTCTCTCTCATTTGTTTCTATTTAATCTAAATACAAAATAAATAAAAACATCAGAGGTAGGTTTTTTCCCCAATTTGCATGCTGATGAAATCACTTTTAATAGTTCCAGATTTATATGGGATCTCTTTTTTTTTTTTTAAGATTTTATTTACTTGAGAGAGAGAGAGAGCATGAGCAGGGGGGAGGGCAGAGGGAGAGGGAGAAGCAGACTCCCCCTAAGCAGGGAACCCTATGTGGGGCTCTATCCCAAGACCCTAGGATCATGACCTGAGCTAAAAGCAGACTCTTAACTGACTGAGCCACCCAGGCATCTCTTTTCTTTTCTTTTTAGATTTTATTTATTTATTTATTTGACAGAGAGAGAGAGACAGCAAGAGAGGGAACACAAGCAGGGGGAGTGGGAGAGAGAGAAGCAGGCTTCCTGCTGAGCAGGGAGCCCCATGTGGGGCTCCATTCCTGGGATCAAGACCTGGGGATCATGACCTGAGCTGAAGGCAGACGCTTAATGACTGAGCCACCCAGGCGCCCCCAGGCATCTCTTTTGTAACTTCCTTTCATAACTAGTTCCCAGTCTCTGTCCCTTTTATGCCCCTTACAGTATATTTAAATTTGTGTTACATATCAGTATGGTCTGAAAAATTCCCTAGAAGTAAAGACGGACTTCATTAATTGCATTTTCACATACTTCACAGATACTTCACATCATTGCTGGCCTCTAAATTTTCTCTCCACAGGTTCTCAGAAATAATTTTGTAATTATTGCTTTAGCATTAGAATTATCTAATACTCACAGGAGTTTTTCTTCCCAAGTAGTATTCTCTATCATAGAAACAGAACACTTCATTTATTTGAATGAACTTTAATATCTTAATATCATTTGGTCAAGCTCTAAAATACAATGCCTTGTTTTGGATATATACTGTGTGTGTGTTTGCCATTCCAAAACATTTATAGATTGTGTCTACTACAAAAGAGAAATCTACACTTATTTTATATTTATACTCATTTTATTACTCTATTTTTTAGTAAAGATTAAATTTTCTTAATGAGTTTTTTTTTTTAAGATTTTATTTATTTATTTGTCAGAGAGAGAGCACACAAGCAGGGGGAGCAGCAGGCAGAGGAAGAAGCAGGCTCCCCGCTGAGCAAAGAGCCAGATGCGGGGCTCGATCCCAGGACCCTGGGACCATGACCTGAGCCAAAGGCAGATGCTTAACAACTGAGCTACCCAGGCGTCCGTAAAATTTTCTTCATATCTATCCTGCACATTTCTTCCCAAGTCTTTATTTTTTTTTTAATATTTTATTTATTTATTTGAGACAGAGAGAATGAGAGAGAGAGAGAGAGAGCACATGAGAGGGGGTAGGGTCAGAGGGAGAAGCAGGCTCCCTGCCAAGCAGGGAGCCCAATGCGGGACTTGATCCAGGGACTCCAGGATCATGACCTGAGCCAAAGGCAGTCGCTTAACCAACTGAGCCACCCAGGCAGCCCCAAGTCTTTATTTTTAAAGACTTTATAATTTTATTGCTATAGTAAGTGTGATTATCTTCAATTAAAATTTGATGTAGTTATTTTTTATGATGTTTGTAACAGGCACCGTATGTATGTGGCTAACTGGCTTATAATTATTCTTCAAGGACCATGTCCACCCTCTCCTGTGGCCATGAGTCTGGGGGTATTCACGCACCTAAGCTGAGAGAATTATGATGTTTGATTCCTTTGACTGCAGCCTTAGATCCTACTGGGTAATTTGACATATGGCAAATCAAAATCTTTAGAATATTTTTAATTGCATCTCTGAAAGAAGTGGATCTAAGGATGTAAACACGTCTGTTACTACCAGAATCTGGGTTTCACACCACGTGAGAGTCTATCTGAGAAAATGAAATAAAATATATAAATAAAAGAGATTAATATGTGAGAGATATAGATTTCTATGATCGTATCTTTGACAAATTCCACCCTTGTTCTTCCCAAAGCTTAGTTATGTAACTTCATAAAATATGTATGTATGTATATTTTTATGTATTTATTATCTCATTTTTCTTAAGCTGATATAAATTGTGGTTTCTGTTGTTTAAAGATAGTACATTGGAAATATCTGTGCCTTTTTTAGAAAATTATCAATTTGGTCACAATGATTAAAATAAACTTTAACCCTAAATCTATGCACCTAGATTCATTGTTCTTCTTATAATAAGAATTGTCAATAATGCATGTAATGTTCAACATCATTTATCCCTTTATTGCCAGTTATCTCTTTACTGCCTCCTGGCCCAAATTTACCCTATTTTGCCCTGCTTTGCAGTGACTGAAGTAGATAGACCCTGTAACCATTTCTTTTGCAAGCTGGCACAGTGTTCAACTTCGCCAGTAGGGGGCATGGGAAGGACACTGAAAGACAGCTGAGAAAGGGTGTCTTTTTCTAGTTCCATCATTTGTTACCAATTTTCTATCTATTTAGAAAAATTACATCATTTACTGGTATTTTAAGTCTTTGCTAACTTAAAAATCTGAATTATCTATGGACCTGCTTCTATTATTTATTTTTTATCTTGATACTGGCCATGTTTTCCTGCCTTTTTTTTTGCCTAACGATTTTTTTTTTTAATATTTGCTTGACATTTGCATCATAACATCATAGAGACTTCCTCAGATGATACCTTTTCCCCCACTGGGCAATAACTGTTTGCCTCAGTCTGTCAGAAATGGAGCCTTGGCAGGGCTGGGCTTCAATTTTGGTTAAGACTTACTCCACATTTGATTTGTTTCCTTTCTTTGAGTGTGACTCTCTTGGGTTTTTGCCTGAGAGCAAGATGGATCTCTATCTCCAGAGCTCTGAAAGGCTGAGAAGGGCAGGTTTGCCCTTGAGCAATCTCTAAATTAATTTTTCACCCTTTATTCTTGCAGCTTAAAAATTTTGGCAGATGTCTTGAGGGACTGCTTAGTCACGTGTCTGAGGCAGCCACCTCCTTTGAGGACATTTGTCTCCCAAGCACTGTAAGACTAAAAAAGATTTCATGCTGATTTACTAGACCAGTCTGCCCCAGAAATCAGCCAGAATATGAGAAAAGTCACAGTTGCCTTCGAGGGTCCTTCAGTCTTCTGTCCCATACAGCAGTCCTGTGCATCTGGGAAGCATTGCTGGTGTCTCTCTCCCATAGTGTTGATCCCGTAGCTGGGGGCAAATTGGAATCTCAGCTTATGCTCTGAATCAAATACTTCCTAGGGGAGAAACAGGCCACCTGGGAAGGACTCTTCTCCACAGATTTGATGCATAGTGAAACATATAATTTTTGTAATTTATCTGATTTTCCTTATTAATTTTTGGGGGGTATGGAAATCTTAATCTACCACAGCCCACCTGAAAGTGCAAGTTTTTACTTTTCTTTACTGAGATATATTTTCATGTAATAAAATTCACTCAATCTAGATATATACTTTGAAAAGTTCTGACAATTATATATGATCCTGTGATGACCAAAAGCAGTTGAGATTTCTATCACCCTAACATATTTCCCTATACCTCAGTGAAGATGATCCTCTAGGTACATGTTGATTTAGTTTTTCTCTTAGAAATAATTTTGTTTTCTTCTCTAATTTCTTTCCTGAGCACTGTCAACTCTTATTTCACAACTCTTGTTTTTTTTTTTTTTATATATTTCTATTCTAAGTTTTTGAATTTCTGACTTGCAGTATCCTGTTATAGCTTTCATTGCTTATTTAATTATAATTACTTAGTTTTGAAATATTGTGTTATAAATGTTCTCCCCTTTGTGGTTAGATTTTTGGGAAGTGTTTTTACTAGCTAATTAATATTGATTATCTCCTGTTTTACTCTTGTTATTTCTTTTTATGAATGATACCTGCCTTTTCCCATTCATTTTAATTTGTGCTGATTATTTTTCTGGACAGACAATCGCAAATATTTCTGAAGAGAGGTCAACCTTCTAGGTACTCTTTCCTGTTGGTAGTCAAATAGAGTTTCTTAAATACATGGCACCTTTTTTGATAGAAAAGTTTTGGTAAATGTGATTTTGTAATGAGACCTTTACTTTTTACCCTCTGATCTGTTTTTTATATCATCATCAGGCCTCTAAGTGCTGTCTTCCTCTTCTAAGTATATTTCCTCTCCCTCAAAAGTAGTGTCTTCTAAACACTATTCTGATTGTGAACACACCAGACTATACCTTTAGATTCCCTAGTAGTCAGTGCTCTGATCTGCTGCTTCTTATACCATTTCTCAATATTCCCTCTCTAAGGGTCAAAACTTTTGCCTCTGCAGATGCTATTACTCATTTATTCACTATTAGGACTCTGCTATATTTTCCTTATTTTCACTTAATTTTTACCTGTCTCTATGTAGTGATTTGGAATTAGGAGTAGGCACTGTTGTTTTCAAATATTTACATATATTTGGTGTGGGAGGAAAAGATGATGGAGGAGTAGGGGACCCTATTCCAACTGGTCCCTGGAATTGAGCTGGATATCTACCAGACCACTCTGAACACCCACAAAATCAGCCTGAGATATAAGAAGATAGATCTGGATCTCTACAAACAGAATATTGCAGGCATTAGCTTTCGAGGTATGAAGCAGGGAGCCGTGATTTCGCAGGCACATATCCAAAGAAAAATGGAAGGGGGTGAGAGCTGCCATAAGTGCTGGTGCTGGGAAGGTGAAATAACACAGGAGTGCAAAAGCGTCCTGCGCTGGGGACGGGGCAGAGACTCACAGACTGGTAGCGATGGAGGAAGGATTTTAGGGCAGCCCCCGGGTGGAAACCTGGAGTGGCAGGGCCACACATGTGAACTGGAGGTGGCTAGCGGTTTTAGAAGCATAAAGGGCAGAGACGTGTCCTGACCTGGAGGCGAGGACTGGGAGTGCTGCTGAGGGGCACACAACCCAGGATGTTGCAGTTTATAGCACCACAGACAGAAACAGAGATACTCTGGTCTGGAGAGCTCAATGAAGAACAGCCTGCAATCTCTTGGAAACGATCTCTTCTGACTCACAGAAGAGATGTGGAAAGCCACCAGGGAAAGCCACCGGTGAACAAAAGCCCCAAAACCCAGTTTTCACTGAGTCCATCCCCCCCCACAGGGGGCAAGGCAACTCTGTCCAAACAGGGTTGCCTGAGTAACAGCATGGCAGAACCCTCCCCCAGAAGACAGGCTGGGAGAAAAAGAAGCCAGCAACCCTAAGGTCCCTACAAAACAGGTGCATCTTGCTTGGGTTATGGTCAATAATTTGGACTCTGTACATTCCCTCAACCACCCCTCAACAGAATGACTAGGAGGAGGAATCACCAAAGTAGGAAAGACTCAGAGATGGTGACTTCTGCCACAGATTTACAAATGGTTACAGATATAACCAAGATGTCGGAAATGGAATTCAGGGTAGAAATTATGAAGACAATAGCTAGAATGGAGAAATCGATTAATAGCAACATAGAGTCTCTAAGGGCAGAAATGAAAGCTGAACTGGCAGAACTTAAAAATGCTATCAATGAGATCCAATCTAATCTAGGTAATCTAAAAGCTAGGGTAAGCAAGGCAGAAGAACCAATTAGTGACTTAGAAGACCAATTAATAGACAAAAAGGGGAAAACAACTCAGAATCCATGAAAATAGAATCAGAGAAATAAGTGACACCATGAAACGTTCCAATGTTAGAATTATTGGAATCCCTGAGGGGGTGGAGAGAGAGAGAGGACTAGAAGATATATTTGAGCAAATCATAGCTGAGAACTTCCCTAATCTGGGGAATGAAACAAACATTTTTGTCTAGAGGCAGAGAGATCCCAAGATCAAGGAAAACAGGCCAATGCCCTGGCATGTAATAGTAAAACTTCCAAATCTTAGAACCAAGGAAACCATCTTAAGGGCATTTAGGGGGAAGAGATTCCTTACGTACGGAGGGAGGAACATCAGAATAACATTAGACCTATCCACAGAGACCTGGCAAGCCCCAAGGGGCTGGCAAGACAAATTCAGGGTACTAAATGAGAAGAACATGCAGCCAAGAATACTTTATCCAGCAAGGCTGTCATTTAGAATGGATGGAGAGATGCAGAGCTTCCAAGACCAGCAGAAACTGAAAGAATATGTGACCACTAAGCCGGCCCTGCAAGAAATATTAAGGGGGGGGGGGTTCTATAAAAGGAGAAAGACCCCAAGAGTGATATACAACAGAAATTTACAGGGACAATCTATAAAAACAAGGTCTTCACAGGCAACATGATGACAATTAATTCATATCTTTCAAAAATCACTCTCAATGTGAATGGCCTAAACGCTCCCATAAAACAGCACAGGGTTGCAGATTGGATAAAAAGACAGGACCCATCCATATGCTGTCTACAAGAGACTCATTTTGAACCTAAAGATACATCCAGACTGAAAGTGAAGGGATGGAGATCCATCTTCCGTGCCAACAGACATCAAAAGAAAGTTGGGGTAACAATTCTTATATCAGACAAATTAGATCTTAAGCTAAAGACTGTAGTTAGAGACACAGAAGGACACCAAATCATTCTTAAAGGGTCTATCCAACAAGAAGATCTAACAGTTGTAAATATCTATGCCCCCAACATGGGAGCAGCGATCTACATAAGCCAACTGTTAACCAAAATAAAAAGTCATATTGTTAACAGTACGTTAATTGTAGGAGATCTCAATACTCCACTCTCAGCAATAGACAGATCATCCAAGCAAAAAATCAACAAAGAAACAAGAGCTTTGAATGACACACTGGACCAGATGGACCTCATAGATATACACAGAACATTCCACCCTAAAACAACAGAGTACTCATTCTTCTCGAGTGCACATGGAACGTTCTCCAGAATAGACCACATACTGGGTCACAAATCAGGTATCAACCGATACCAAAAGACTGAGATAATTCCTTGCATATTCTCAGACCATAATGCTTTAAAACTGGAACTCAATCACAAGAAAAAATTTGGAAGAAATTCAAACACTTGGAAGCTAAAGACCACTTGGCTCAAGAATGTTAGGGTCAACCAAGAAATCAAAGAAGAACTTAAACAATTCATGGAAACCAATGAGAACGAAAACACACCAGTCCAAAACCTATGGGATACTGCAAAGGCAGTCCTAAGAGGGAGATACATAGCCATCCAAGCTTCACTCAAAAAATTAGAAAAATCCTGAATTAACCAACTAACTTTACACCTTAAAGAACTAGAGAAAAAGCAAGAAACGATGCCTAAGCCATGCATTAGAAGAGAAATAATTAAGATTAGAGCAAAGATCAATGAATTAGAAACCAGAAACACAGTAGATCAGATCAATGAAACCAGAAGCTGGTTCTTTGAAAAAATTAATAAGATCGATAAACCACTGGCCAGACTTATCCAAAAGAAAAGAGAAAGGACCCAACTTAATAAAATCATGAGTGAAAGGGGAGAGATCATGACTAACACCAAGAAAATAGAAACAATTTTTAGAAATTATTATCAACAACTATATACCAATAAATTAAGCAACGTGGAAGAAATGGATGCCTTCCTGGAAACCTATAAACTGCCAAGACTGAAACAGGAAGAAATTGACAACCTGAATAGGCCAATAGCCAGTAACAAGATTGAAGCAGTGATCAAAAACCTCCCCCAGAAAAAGAGTCCAGGGTCTGATGGATTCTCTGGGGAATTCTACCAAACATTCAAAGAAAAAATAATACCTATTCTCCTGAAGCTGTTTCAAAAAATAGAAACAGAAGGAAAGCTTCCAGACTCATTCTATGAGGCCAGCATTACCTTCATCCCCAAACCAGGCAAAGACCCCATCCAAAAGGAGAAGTTCAGACTGATATCCTTGATGAATATGGATTCCAAAATCCTCAACAAGATCCTAGCTAACAGGATCCAACAATACATTAAAAGGATCATCCACCACGACCAAGTGGGATTTATCCCTGGGATGCAAGGGTGGTTCAACATTCGCAAATCAATCAATGTGACAGAACCCATTAATAAGAGGAGGGAGAAGAACCATATGGTCCTCTCAATTGATGCACAAAAAGCATTTGACAAAATGCATCATCCTTTCCTGATTAAAACTCTTCAGAGTATAGGGATAGAGGGAACATTCCTCAAGTTCATAAAATCCATCTATGAAAAACCCACAGCAAATATCATCCTCCATGGGGAAAAGATGAGAGCCTTTCCCTTAAAATAAGGAACATGTCAAGAATGCCCACTCTTGCCACTGTTGTTCAACATAGTACTACAAGTTCTGGCAACAGCAATCAGACAGCAAAAAGAAATAAAAGGCATCCGAATCGGCAAAGAAGATGTCAAACTCTCTTCACAGATGACATGATACTTTATGTGGAAAATCCAAAAGACTCCACCCCCAAATTACTAGAACTCATACAGCAATTCAGTAATGTGGCAGGATACAAAATCAATGCACAGAAATCAGTTGTTTTCCTATACACTAACAATGCAACTGTAGAAAGAGAAATTAGAGAAACGATTCCATTTACAATAGCACCAAAAACCATAAGATACCTCGGAATAAACCTAACTAAAGAGGTAAAGGATCTATACTCTAGGAACTACAAAACACTCATGAAAGAAATTGAAGAAGACATAAAAAGATGGAAAAACATTCTGTGCTCATGGATGGGAAGAATAAACATTGTTAAAATGTCTATGCTGGGGCGCCTGGGTGGCTCAGTTGGTTAAGCAACTGCCTTCGGCTCAGGTCATGATTCTAGAGTCCCGGGATCGAGTCCCACATCGGGCTCCCTGATCAGCAGGGGGTCTGCTTCTCCCTCTGACCCTTCCCCTCTCATGCTCTCTGTCTCCCATTCTCTCTCTCAGATAAATAAATAAAATCTTTAAAATAAATAAATAAATAAATAAATAAATAAAATGTCTATGCTGCCCAGAGCAATCCATACCTTCAATGTCATCCCGATCAAAGTTCTAATGACATTTTTCAAAGTGCTGGAACAAACAATCCTAAAATTTGTATGGAACCAGAAAAGACCCCGAAGTGCCAAGGAAATGTTGAAAAAGAAAAACAAAGCTGTGGGCATCACATTGCCTGATTTCAAGCTATATTACAAAGCAGTGATCACCAAGACAGCATGGTATTGGCACAAAAACAGACATATAGACCAATGGAACAGAAGAGGAGCCCAGATATGGACCCTCAACTCTATGGTCAAATAATTTACAACAAAGCAGGAAAAAATATACAATGGAAAAAAGACAGTCTCTTCAATAAATGGTGCTGGGAAAATTGGACAGCTATATGCAGAAGAATGAAAGTCGACCATTCTCTAACACTATACACAAAGATAAACTCAAAATGGATGAAAAACCTCAATGTGAGACAGGAATCCATCAAAATCCTACAGGAGAACATAGGTAGTGACCTCTTTGACATCTGCCATGGCAACTTCTTTCAAGACACATCTCCAAAGACTAGTGAAACAAAAGCAAAAATGAACTTTTGGGACTTCATCAAGATAAAAAGCTTCTGCACAGCAAAGGAAACAGTCAACAGAACAAAGAGGCAACCCACAGAATGGGAGAAGATATTTGTAAATGACAACACAGACAAAAGTCTGATTTCCAAGATCTATAAAGAACTTCTCAAACTCACCCAAAAAACAAATAATCAAGTCAAAAAATGGGCAGAAGACATGAACAGACACTTCTCAAAAGAAGACATACAAATGGCTAACAGAAACATGAAAAAATGTTCGACATGATTAGCCATCAGGGAAATTCAAATCAAAACCACATAGACATACCACCTTACAGTTAGAATGTCAAAAATTGACAAGGCAAGAAGCAACAAATGTTGGAGAGGTTGTGGAGAATGCACATTATACTGTTGATGGGAATGCAAGTTGGTACAGCCACTTTGGAAAACAGTGTGGAGGTTCCTCAAAAAATTAAACATAGAGCTTACCTTATGACCCAGCAATTGCACTACTGGGTATTTATGCCAAAGACACAGATGTAGTGAAAAGAAGGGCCATATGCACCCCAATGTTCATAGCAGCAATGTCTGCAATAGCCAAACTCTGGAAAGAGCCAAGATGCCCTTCAACAGATGAATGGATAAAGAAGATGTGGTCCATATATGCAATGGAATATTACTCAGCCATCAGAAAGGATGAATACCCATCTTTTACATCAACATGGATGGGACTGGAGGAGATTATGCTAAGTGAAATAAGTCAAGCAGAGAAAGTCAATTATCATATACTTTCACTTACTTGTAGAACATAAGGAATAGCATGGAGGACATTCAGAGAAGGAAAGGAAAAATGAAAGGGGGGAAATCGGACAGGGAGACGAACCATGAGAGACTATGGACTCTGAGAAACAAACTGAGGGTTTTAGAGGGAAGGGGTGTGAGGGGATGAGTTAGCCCAGTGATGGGTATTAAGGAGGGCACATACTGCATGGAACACTGGGTGTTATATGAAAACAATGAATCATGGATCACTACATCAAAAACTAATCATAGATTGTATGGTGACTAACATAACATAATAAAATTAAATTAAATTTTAAAAAAATTACATATATTGTAATAGGGTTCCCCAGAGAAACAGAGCCAATAGGATAGATAGATAGATAGATAGATAGATAGATAGATAGATAGATAGATAGATAGATATTTCTTCAGGAAATATATATATATATTTCCTGAAGAACTGAGAACCAGGGGAGCTGCTGGTATAAGCCCTAGAATCCAAAGGCCTGAAAACCAGGAACTCCAATGTCAGAGGGCAGGAGAAGAAGGATATCCTAGATCAAGGAGAGAGAGAGAGAGAGAGAGAAAATTCACTTTTCCTCTGTCTTTTTTGTCTATTCAGACCCTCACAGACTGGATGATCCTCATCTCACTTTGGTGAGGGAAGATCTTCTTTTCTCGGCATATTGATTCAAATGTTAACCTTTTCTGGAAACATCTTCACAGATATATCATTTTACAAGCTCTCTGAGCATCCCTTAGCCCAATTTTGACACGTAAAATGAACCATCACATATAGGTAAGTAAAAAATTGGATTGAATGTGTAGATTGCTCTAGGTAGCATTGACATCTTCACAATATTTGTTCTTCCAGTCCATGAGCATGGAATGTTTTTCCATTTCTTTGTGTCTTTCTCAATTTCTCTCATGAGTATTTTATAGTTTTCTGAGCACAGATTCTTTGCCTCTTTGGTTAGATTTATTCCTAGGTATCTTATGGTTTTGGGTGCAATTGTAAATGGGATCGACTCCTTCATTTCTCTTTCTTCTGTCTTGTTGGTGGTGTATAGGAATGCCACTGATTTCTGTGCATTGATTTTATATCCTGCCACTTTACTGAATTCCTGTATGAGTTCTAGTAGTTTCGGGGTGGGGTCTTTGGGTTTTCCACATAAAGTATCATATCATCTGCAAAGAGTGAAAGTTTGACTTCTTCTTTGCCGATTTGGATGCCTTTTATTTCTTTTTGTTGTCTGATTGCCGTGACTAGGACTTCTAGTACTATGTTGAATAGCAGTGGTGATAGTGGACATCCCTGCCATGTTCCTGACCTTAGGGGGAAATCTCTCAGTTTTTTACCCATTGGGAATGATATTCACTGTGGGTTTTTCATAGACAGCTTTTATGATATTGAGGTATGTACTCTCTATCCCTATACTCTGAAGAGTTTTGATCAAGAAAGGATGCTGTACTTTGTCAAATGCTTTTTCTGCATCGATTGAGAGGATCATATGGTTCTTGTTCTTTCTTTTATTAATGTATTAATCAAACTGATTGATTTGCGGATGTTGAACCAAACTTGCAGCCCAGGAATAAATCCCACTTGGTCGTGGGGAATAATCCTTTTAATGTACTGTTGGATCCTATTGGCTAATATTTTGGTGAGAATTTTTGCATCCATGTTCATCAGGAATTTTGGTCTGTAATTCTTCTTTTTGATGGGGTCTTTTTCTGGTTTGGGGATCAAGGTAATGGTGGCCTCATAAAATGAGTTTGGAAGTTTTCCTTCCATTTCTATTTTTTGGAACAGTTTCAGAAGAATAGGTATTAATTCTTCTTTAAATATTTGGTAGAATTCCCCTGGGAAGCCATCTGGCCCTGCGCTCTTGTTTGTTGGGAGATTTTTGATGACTGCTTCAATATCCTTAGTGGTTATAGGTCTGTTCAGGTTTTCTATTTCTTCCTGGTTCAGTTTTGGTAGTTGATACATCTCTAGGAATGCATCCATTTCTTCCAGATTATCTAATTTGCTGGCATATAGTTGCTCATAATATGTTCTTATAATTGTTTGTATTTCTTTGGTGTTGGTTGTGATCTCTTTCATTCATGATTTTATTTATTTGGGTCATTTCTCAAAAAAAAATTGGAAGAAGTAGTTTTGATTAGGTATGATATTTGGAAGAGGTGGAAGGTTTTTTTTGTTTTTTTAACCAAATTCCATATTTCTGACCTATTTCCTTAATTTTATTTGGATACTTGGCAATTTAGGCATTTACCTGAGAAAGCCAATTCTTCCCTCATTTCTACTTCTCCCTTCCTCAGTATTTAACTCAATATTCATGAAGTTCAGGACATCCTAGCCAAAGTAGCTCCCACTCCTCAATGAAATAATCATTTCTTCCTTATAACTAATATACCTCCTCTTTTTTTCAAAATGCTTATTACTCATTGAAAATGTATTATGTATATATCTGTTCACATATCTGTAGCTGCCTTCTCCAGTAGTGTGTAACTTCAGAAGAACAGATATTATATTTGTTATTATTGTAGTTTCACCACCTAGAATCATGCCTACACACAGTAGGTATGTGATACACATTTGTTGAACAAATAGTTTTGTCAGATTCAGTTTGACTTTTTTTTTTTTTTTGCCTATTTGTAAACAGTAGTACTCTGAGCAAAATCTAATATTTTGCCAGAAAACAATGTCAACTCTTTATTCCATTTTGATTTATCACATCAGGAGTGTTCTCTGTTTTGGAAGTAGGATTACTGGATCAAATTGAAACTTTGAATTATGATTCAATTTATAGTTTTTGTATAGACATCATCTGAAAGTTATTTAAACTTCTGTCATTATCAATAAAGAAGCATTTTATGTCATTCTGACCTACGTATAAGTTTAGAGGGAGACTTCCCTGCTGAAAAGCATTTCTTGTGATGTAGAATTTCTAAGTTTCTCTGCATGATTTCTCTCTATGCACAACTTTCACTCTGCAGGGAATATTATTTACCCAATATTCTTTACTCTACCTCAAAGCTAAAAGCACTTTCAAGAAGCTCACTAACAAGATATAAACATAACATTTATCATTTCATAAATGTTTTGCTTTTCTTTGAAACCCTTTTTCCTTAAACTTAAAGTCTACAACAAATCTTAGTCTTTAAAGGTCCATAACAAAGGAAAAGAAACTAAAAATGAGAAAATTGCACAACACTCTGGGTACTCTTCCTTTGAGCTCTGTGGGGTTCTCAATTTTTCCAAGACATTTGAGCCAAAAGAAGAAGAAGCAATTTTGGTTGTTCTTTCTCTGAGCAGTATCCCTGGGGCAGAGTATATTAAATAATGAGAGAAAAAGAAAAAGAAAGGAAAAAAGAGAAAGAGCTAACCATAGTACACTTAAGTCTACTCTTGTCAGTATATATTTCTACTTGTCATTTCCAAGAGCAGCGTTTCACAAACATCTTTGTGCCACACTGTAGAGTCACTATACATTACAGATATTACAGGGTTAGGAAAATTCAGAAATATATGCTACTAAAGGACAATAACATAGAAAATAATTATTACTCAAGAGATTTAATAACAAAAAATGTAGAAAATGTATATTATTCAATGAATATCAAAATAATTAGCCATTTGTACATGATTCCCCTAACCAAATATTGTCAGAATTATTGGATAATGTATTTCATATATTAACTCAATATACACACATTTCATTATAGTGCTATAGCTAATAAAAAAATCTGAGAAGCCAAAAACACACAGTATATCAGCTCCTTAAGAAATAACTTAATTCCAGTATTTTTACATATAAAAGTGTAATTAAAGAAGTCGAAGTTACGCATCATTTGAATCATTCAAATACAAATATAATGGCAATTTTTAAGATAAAATATTGAGTATAACTAGAAAACATGATGACATTTTCTGCACAAAACATATTCCTGGATTTTTTTTCACAGTTTGCCTTCCTCGTTCTCCTAGTTACTTAGAATTCCAGTTAATCTGGTATACTTATTGTTACTCTGCAATCTGACCTCCTTGAATTTGTTCATATTCTTCCCTTTATCTTGAGATTTGAAGGGTATCCGCCATTTTTTTTTCTTGACTAACTAATAACCTGGCTGTAACATGTGATTTATAAAACTAAAACAATGTTTAGTGTTACATAAAGGGGTTGGAGACCATATAAAGTAATGAAATGTTGGATTGGATACTAAATGTCCTTTCATTCTACCTGTGGTGGTACTGCTGAGTTTAGCAGCATTAAATGGGGAACACTATGCAGAGGATATCCAGCATGAGTGATATCCAGCCATGATGAAGCCAATATGAACCAAAAGATGATTTTTTTAAAGAATAAAATCATGACTCTCATACAAATGTAAAGAAGAGCACACTTTATTTATTCTTTTAGAGGCCAGCTCCCCGCCCTCCCCCTGCTCACTGCCAATGTTGTCTCTCCACAAGACAGAAATCACCTGTATATCTATAGAAAATAATTATTTTGTATTGCTATCAGGTATCTAACATCTTAAAAATTGTAAAATAGTTCCCATCATGTCAGACTCAGGTAACCTGGAGAGTGTGCTATAGGTCATGCATAGATTTCCAATAAAGCACAAATTTTCTCCTACAAATGTTAAGAGTCATAATATAAAAGATATCAGTTAACTCTGATAGATTTAAAGAGAGAATAAAACAGATTTCTCAGAGGTTGTACAACACAAAATAGTGGTATTTTTACTCATAAGGATTAGAAAAAGCATAGATCTTTAGGAAAGTTTAGGAATTGTAATGATGATATTGTGTTTTCCTACCCTTATAGTTCTGATTTATTATATTTCACTTAACTTGGACTTGGATCACCAACATGAGAAAAGTAGAAAAGCGAATACCATTTTTTTCCAAGAACAGATGAAATAAGGAGATGACACAGGCAATCACTCATATATTCAAGAATAAAAAAGGGCCATACCTTCGCATAAACCACTGGAAAATTCTCCTTTTGGCCTGTGGCCTAGAGCACATGTGCAGTTTTATAACACCCTCTTTTTTTTTTTTGGAATCATTGCCTCTGGTTTTGGCTTTAGTGGGTGTTTGCCCAATCTGTTTGGTGGAGTTAGTCCAATTCTGAGTAAAAGTGAGGAGGCTGACTTCACATTTATTGTTTAATTGCCTCATAGCTCCTCATCACTTTGGCTGTGGAAGTCTGGCCTGAAGATGTCAACAGGGAAAGGGAGATCACCATTCTCTCCAAATAACATCATTTTCTAAATGACTATTGACATTATGAAGCTATTCAAGCTAACCTATTAAAAACATAAAAAGGCAATTGAGTTAGCTTACTAACATTTACAGCAATATTCTATTCAAGAGATTGAGAAGCTGACTCCTCAGTATGCTAATGCACACCTCTGACAAGGAATACATGAATACTGAATTCATAAGTTCAGCAAGAGCAAAGTGTACAGATTGGTTTCCTCACAGCACATACTTAGTTAGAATTAATAACAAAAATGAAACTGTAGTCAAAGGAAAGATAGTTATTTCTACTTAACCATGTGTATCCCCATTTCTAGTGTATTTTATCTGCATTATTCACAGTGTCTTATGTTATCTGTATCAGTTTCCATTAGTATAATTCTTTTTTTTTTTTAGCAAAATAAGACTATCAATCAATACCACCTATAGTATAAATGCAATTATATAATACTATTTAAAGTTTGGTTACTTATCTTAAGTAATACTGCATAAAATTCACTTTTTCTGTCTTGTACATTGCACACAAGTTCTTTAATAGACTTACAGAAGAAAGGGCTTTAAAATAATTGTCATTCCTTATAAAATTTATTCAAATACTCTTCTTGAAAGAATAAAAATGCAATTCATTGTTTTCTTTTATCCCATTGTGATGGCTCCATGGGTTGAAAGTTAGATGTTATACAAAAACAGCACTTAATGAGGTACCGATGAACAATAAATAATTATTAGGATAATGTCAGATTCAAACACAAAAAATATATTAATATTATAAAAACCAAGTATTTTTTTAAAATTTCTGCTTTACTCTGCTTTACTACATTTCTTTTTTTTTATTATTATGTTATGTTAATCACCATACATTACATCATTAGTTTTTTTTTTTTTTTTTTAAGATTTTATTTATTTATTTGACAGAGAGAGAGATAGCTAGAGCAGGAACACAAGCAGGGGGAGTGGGAGAGGGAGAGGCAGGCTTCCTGCCGAGCAGGGAGCCTGATGCGGGACTCGATCCCAGGACCCCGGGATCATGACCTGAGCCGAAGGCAGACGCTTAACGACTGAGCCACCCAGGCGCCCGACATCATTAGTTTTTGATGTAGTGTTCTGTGATTCATTGTTTGTGTATAACACCCAGTGCTCCATGCAGAATGTGCTCTCTTTAATACCCATCACCAGGCTAACCTATCCATCCATCCCCCCTCCCCCTCCCCTCTAGAATCCTCAGTTTGTTTCTCAGAGTCCATAGTCTCTCATGGTTCATCTCTCCCTCTGATTTCCCCCCCTTCATTATTCCCCTCCTGCTGTCTTCTTCTTCTTCTTTTTTTTTTTTTTTTAACATATAATGTATTATTTGTTTCAGAGGTACAGATCTGAGATTCAACAGTCTTACACAATTCACAGCACTCACTATAGCACATACCCTCCCCAGTGTACATCACCCAGGCACCCCATCCCTCCCAACCCCCCCACTCTAGCAACCCTCAGTTTATTTCCTGAGATTAAGAATTCCTCATATCAGTGAGGTCATATGATACATGTCTTTCTCTGATTGACTTATTTCGCTCAGCATAATACCCTCCAGTTCCATCCACATCATTGCAAATGGCAAGATTTCATTCTTTTTGATGGCTGCATAATATTCCATTGTATATATATACCACCTCTTCTTTATCCATTCATCTGTCGATGGACATCTTGGCTCTTTCCACAGTTTGGCTATTGTGGACATTGCTGCTATAAACATTGGGGTGCATGTACCCCTTTGGATCCCTACATTTGTATCTTAGGGGTAAATACCCAGTAGTGCAATTGCTGGATCATATGGTAGCTCTATTTTCAACTTTTTGAGGAACCTCCATACTGTTTTCCAGAGTGACTGCACCAGCTTGCATTCCCACCAACAGTGTAGGAGAGTTCCCCTTTCTCCGCATCCCCGCCAACATCTGTCATTTCCTGACTTGTTAATTTGAGCCATTCTGACTGGTGTGAGGTGGTATCTCATTAAGGTTTTGATTTGGATTTCCCTGATGCCAAGCAGTGTTCTTTAAATTTTTGAAATTTGCTTTTCAAAAGATATTCTTTGAACCTTTGAAAATTTATTTTTCAAAAACTTTTTCTTTCTTTGGTGAAGAATGTCAGTATTGTATTCATTTGGACACCATGCAGCAACACAGGGGTCTTCATATATAGAGTGACTTTTATGTACTTAAGACTCTCCTAAGAGTGATATACCTGAATATTTTATTGTTTCCTCTATTGTTCCTGAGGTATATTCTCTTTTTGAACCACAAGATAGTTTATCCATTAATGAATATATTAAAACAAAACTGTAAACCTGTCTTTATGACACTGGATTTCTGTTTAAGATTACCCATCAAATAATAAAATACTATGAAAATAATTTTGTCAAATTTTTAAAAGGATTTACTTATTTATTTTAGAGAGAGAGTGTATGAGCAGGGGGAGGGGCAAAGGGAGAGGGAGAGAAATCTCAAGCAGACTCTCCCTAAGTGCGGAGCCCAATGTGGGGCTCAGTCTCAGGACATTGAGTTCATGACCTGAGCAGAAATCAAGAGTTGGGTGCCCAACCGACTGAGTCACCCACACTCCCCTTATCAATTGTTTTTTTATTAGAAGAAGAGTCCCCTATTCTATGAATGAAACAAAAATAAATGATCACATCACTTTTATATGTGTCCCTCTCTTGAATGGGTTTTAAAGTGATTTTATAAATGGGGCGCCTGGGTGGCTCAGTTGGTTAAGTGACTGCCTTCGGCTCAGGTCATGATCCTGGAGTCCTGGGATCGAGTCCCACATTGGGCTCCCTGCTCGGCAGGGAGTCTGCTTCTCCCTCTGACCCTCTCATGCTCTATCTCATTCTCTCTCTCAAATAAATAAATAAAATCTTTAAAAAAAAAAAAAGTGATTTTATAAATAATTTAAAGATATGATTTAATGTTTTCATTTTATGAAGGGTTTTCCATTATATTATATCAAATTTTTAACACTTTTGTAAACAAAATGACAAAACATGATTATTTCTTCAATACTATTGTGTTATTTATATTAGCTAAAGACATAGTATGGGATTGTAGAGAAAGTATTTTTTGTTTTTCAACATTAGGGCTTTCTGTAAAAATTTTACTGAAAATTTGGATGTGAACTAACAGACAAGCCTTGAAAATTAAATTATAACTTACTAGATAGAAAATTCTAGATAGGGATTTACTTCAAGAGATGTATGTGTTTACAGTTCAAGGGGGAAAAACAAAGACTGCTGAGTTATCCCACGGTCTCTAAAGCTTATGGATATTAGTTTAATTTTCCCCTAGACATATAAATTTATATTCCAAAGGATAAGAACACAGGATCCTTCCTTTTTTTTTTTTTAAGATTTATTTATTTATTTAGAGAGAGATCAAGAGCATGCAAGTGGGGGAGGGGCAGAGGGAAAGAATCTCAAGCAGACTCCCTGCCCAGCACATAGCCCATAGCTGGGCTCAATCTCAGGACCCTGAGATCATGACCTGAGCTGAAATCAAGAGTTGGATGTTTATTTGACTGAGACACCCAGGTGCCCCAGATCCTTCCCTTTTGAATTCCCAAGAGAACTATTTACAAGATTTCTGTCCATCTTTTGGAGGAAAAGAAAGGATAGCTGACTATACCTATATAATCCCCTAATTTCATATTTGCAAGGTTTCTTACCTACAGAACAGACTCTAGTACATGTGGGTGATCTCTTTTTCTCATAATGTTGTCCTGGAAGGGGAAATTGGGGTTCAGAGAACCAGCATGGTTATTGGCTATAGGTAAGTAAAAATCTGCCTTGTTTTAGAAACCACATGTTTGCATTCAGAATAATATTAATAATTACATATTTTAAAACTTAATACACAATCTTTCCAAACAGATCATTATTTTAACATGTAATTGTTAGGGAATGAATGTTTGTGTGCCCCCCCCAAAAAAAATTGTGTGCTGAAATTCCACCCCCTCCCATGTGATGGTATTAGGGGATGCAGCCTTCAGGAGATAATTAGAATTAGATGAGGTCATGAAGATAGAGCCCTCATGAAGGGGATTATTGTCCTTATAAGATTCATGATGGAGCTTGCTTCTTCTGCTCTGTTCACCATCATGTGAGGAGACGATGAGATGATTATCTGCAAGCCAGAAGAGTGTTCTCACCAGAACCCAACTGTACTGGCACCCTGAATTTGTTTATAAGGCGGCAAATTTTTGATACTTTATTGTAACAGCCCAAACTGCCTAAGAAAATTGTTAAATCCCTGGGCAAAATATTTCCAAATTTCTAGTCAATGCTTTAATAATTTAACACTAACTTGTCTTTGAAAGCACAGTGAGAGCTTATATTTAAACACTTGTCAGATCTCAGAAAGAATGCCTACAGAAAAGCAGGCAAAACAAAATTTGTAATGCTTGCTTAAGAAAACCAGAGTTCTGTGGCATTCATGAATTGCTGAACAATTTTTACATAGAGCGGAGTAACTTCCAGAATTTCCCGAAAATGATGGAACTATTTTAAAATATTCACTAAACTGATAAAATTATGTCAATGATTTTCAGTGTTCCTAAACTTCAACAAGCCCCTCACGGTTCAACATCACTTCAAGGTCAGTCCCTTCAAGTGCCAGCCTCAACAACTCTCACTTAGTTCCACCACTATGAGGAAGTGGGCAGTGCTCAACTAAAGATGATACCTGATGTTCTTACTGAGTTCTTTTTTTGTAAGGTGGAGACTATGAATATTCTTTCCATTTGGCCACATAGAAAAAGTCAGAAAGGAAAGGTTAAGTTGTGAATTTACTCAGATAGACTCAGAGACAAATCAACCAACTACCATGGCTTGAGGAGGTGAATTTCCATAGAGAGATTTTACTTGGCTAGCACTGCGTGTTATGAGACAAATGAAACTGAAGGTGTTAAGGTTGAAGAAGTTGATATTTGGGATATTCTTTTGGAGTTTATATAGTACATGTTTGTTGTCTTACAGGCAGTTTTGAATTTCAACCAGTTTTAAAAAAGAAAATTCAAAGGTTCCCTACAAATTTTTAAAAATCTCTATTTGAAAAGCCAAATTACTAAAGTAACTGTAGGAATGATAATACAAAATTTAAAACATGGATGTAAAGCCACTTCAGATAAAAGTGTCCCTGGATATACAAAGATTACAGAAATCCTTATTTGTGATTCAGAGACCACCACTATATGATAGATTTCTTTTTTTCTCAATGAGAGTGTGATTCTTTAAATCGCATGTAAATTTCTGTAATCCAAACCATATTTCTGTAAATTCAATCTAACGCATCTTTTGAAGCTGAAAGACCTGCAACTGTAATAACTAACTGAAAGACAACATAGCCTTCTCTGGAAACACTGCCAAAAACATAGGACATGCCATTGGATCGAAGCTTTTAGTTCCAGGGGCAGTAGCGTCTTCAAAGGAAGAAGTGATTGATTCATACTAAGCAACCTCAGGCTAATTCTCTAATTAGGTGACAATTTAGATGCAGTGCATGCCCTGAGTGCTATGTGGACTATGAAGTACAGACTGGGGAAGATGCCCAACTGTGGTTTTGGAAGGAGAGCAGATGGCTGGGAAAACAATTTTTACAATTATTTCAGAGTTTTAACTTTTAAGTCAATTTAGCATTATTATTTAAACTTAATTCTTGGAATTTTCATTAGGAAAACCATGTAAATATTTTCCATTCTCTAAAACAATTTACCAAGTAGATCAGTAGACATGCAATCAAAGTTTTACCATGGCATAAAATTGAAATAATTTTGCCTCTGTGCTCTCCTATATGAATGCAAAGACTGTAGAATTGGAACTTTAAGACTTTTAGCCTTGTTTGAATGCATTGCTCAGTAAAAGAACTATATGCATCATGTGTACATTGTATTTATCATTAAAATATACCTGCTTCAAAAAGTATGTGCATTGGTTTGCATATAAAACATTAAGATGGAAATAGAAACACTGTTTTTAAAATTGAATTTGCAATCAGTCACAGTGAAAGATAAACTGTATTTTGAAAATAGTTTTCCAGATAAAGGGACTAAAAATTCTCTTATAAATATTGGTAACAGTACAGGATTATCAAATTTATCATCTGTGAATCTTTACTCATATTTCAGTTTGCTGTATGTAAAAGTTGTACATTTTAATCAAAATGTTAATGCAATAAAGAACAGTTATCAGCACCTTTGTTGATATTTATTTGGATCTGATATTTATTTGGGTTAACTTCATTGGGATCTCTCTAGTTTACCAGTGTCTTGTTCGCCTGAAACTGGCATTCTGCCTTGCAAAGATCTTCGTTCATTTCCAAACTTGGTTAGCCCTGCCTCCTTCATTGTATGCATCTTTGATTACATTCCATTCATTTGGTAATTCACCACACCTCAGGATTTCTTTCTTAGTAACTGTCATTTAGAAAAATATATGTTAATAAAAGTCTGGGTTATATTAAAAACAACAACAACAACAACACACACACACACACTGAAATTTCAGGAAGTGAGACTACTAGTTATTCTCAGGAGGATATATAGCATAGAAGGTGGGTTTGGGTTTTCTCACCCAAAATCAAAACTGATGAAATTATAAGAGCAAGAAGAGAACATGAATTCAAGAAACAAATGAAAACAATAAAGTGTACATTCAGACAATGTAGGAGACAGGGGAATGTGGGAGATGCATAACTGCAGGCTAAGATCAGAGGGCAGTTTGAAGAAGCCCTGAGAGGTTGGGTTGAAGTAAGTCTTTTAAGAATTGGCCCTTGCTTTTACTCCCCACATTGTTTTGGGAAAATGATTGCCTGACCTTTTGCTGCAGAAATCAGCAACACCAGCTGATAATCGGCGTCTGCAGGATATCAAGGCTGTGCAAAAGTTTTGGTGGAGTAAACAGTTGATTTAAAAATGTGTCCAGTGTCCAGAGCTTTTGCTTCTTGAACTTTCTCTTCTCCCTTTCCTCTCAGTGTAAGTTGTAGCCAGGAAATTGCTTCTGCATATGCTGCTACTCCTTAAAAATTTGAAGGTAAGACCAAGACCCAAGGGGTTTGTCTGATGTAGGAGGGGATTACTGAGGTAGAGGAGCAAGAAAGAGTGAGCACACTTCTTCTGAGGTGTCTGGAGCCTACCACTCTGAGGTCAATGCCCTCATCCTCTCCAAACTCATGGATAGAAGCAATGACCAATCTAATTATCAAAAAAGCTGATTCCATTGAGAGCACGAATTTATAGACAAAAAATAAATACCTAGAGTGTATGGATTTAAAAATATAATAGACAAACATATTTCACTGAAGGAAAGTTATTTGAATAGAAAGACAAATAATTAAAAATACACTTATTTCTTAAGGGTAGAAGTAAAATACCAGCAACATACAATAAAAGTAGGAAGTAAAAAAGACCCAAGTGTTCTGGTTTCTAGTTTTGCATGTAAGGAGCTTAGAAGTTACTGCTCCATTCTCACAACAAGTAAAAAACTGAATGGATTGAAAAATAAGCAACTGTTCTTGGATCCATAAGGGAGGAGAGGACACAGGGCAAACTACTGACCTGGAGAATGGAGAGACAGGAGAATATGGGGTGTCATGGCTTAATGGAGCAGACTCGCTAGCAGAAATGGGGTTGAAGGAACCAGTGTTGGGTAGGAAAACCTGAACTGCAATAAAGAAATTGCTAGAAACTCAGTATGGTTAAACCCAAGAGTTAAAAACTCCAGGGGGACCCAGTCATACGAGGGTTTCACAATATTGTAAGATTTACCTCCAGGAGCTTGATTTGTTTCCCTCAGGAATATGGAGAAAAATGTCTTCAGTCTTCTAGCAGGAGGAAAAGAAAGGCACCATTTTGAAATATGCCAGAGTAATCTGTCTTCCTTAATAAGGCCTGCCCTCCAGGGACACCAGTTAACCAGAGCCTAACCTGCTAAGGTACTATCAGAGACTACCTGAACTGAAGAGGAGAAATACCCAGTTCCAGCAGGCTTTAGGTTTTCACATGGAAGAAGAGCTAAATGTAACTCCTGCCCCCTCTAGCTATCCTGCCTATCTAAGAGGAGAAAAAAAGAAAAAAGAAAAAAAGAAAGAAGAAAAGGAAAGGAAAAGAAAGAAGAAAAGGAAAGGAAAAGAAAAGAAAGAAGAGAAAAAAGGAAAGAGAAGAGAAGAGAAAGACGAGAAAACTGAGAAACATGGGAAGTTCACAGTCCAGAGACATAGACTAACTTAAAGACTAAGACATAATGAGGGGACTGCGGAATGTTTCCCCTACCCCTATGCCTCACCATCAAACCTGTTTACAACAGTTTCTTTTACCCAGTACATCATGTCTAGGTATCAAGACAAAAGTTATGAGGCACATCAAAAAAAAATTTAAATCTGGCCCATGAAGGTACAGAGAGATCTTCTGCGAACGAGGAACAGGGCTCTCACCAAACCATCTGCCCTAAATACACGATCGTTGTTCAAGCCACCCAGTCTATGGTATTCTATTTTAGCAGCCTAAATGGACCAAAGCAAGCACCTCACTGTATACACTGAAAAGCATTCTTTTTTTTTTTTTTTTTTTTTAAGATTTTATTTATTAGAGTGCGTGCAGGAGAGAGGGTAGGGTTAGAAGGGGAGGGAGAAAGAATCTGAAGGAGATTCCCCACTGAGCCTGATGTGGGGCTGGATCCCAAGACTACTGTGAGATCATGACCTGAACAGAAACCAAGAGTTGAGGCCCAACTGACTGCGCCACCCTGGCATCCCTGAAAAGCATTCTTTTTAAGCACACATAGTATATTCATATTAGACTCTACAGGAAGTCTTAATTTATTCTAAATATTCAATAATATTTCATAAAATGCTTAATGTTTTCTCTTATTAACAAATAATGCAGTGATACTGTTGTTGCAGGCCAATTTGTTTTCACAATAAATCCTGAACTTTGGATTAACACACGTATTTGAACTCTACAGTGAAGGTAGGCTTTTATTCTGACAGAAACCCACTATGACTTGCCTAATTAGTTTAACAATGAAGACTGGCTTTCTTAATTGGGTCATGTGAAGGGATCAAAAAATTATTAACAAATATTGCATTGGCAAATGTAAATTAGAATGAAAAGTATTCCAATTTTCATAACCCTTTCTGAGTACATAAGATTAAATAACATGTCACTAGGTGAAAAAATAACAGATGTAATTAATAGTCAGTTGATAATACTTGGTAAATCGTTTTTGGTGTACTTCCCAGAAATTGGGTCATGAATGATTCTGTTGGCACACTAACAATTTTTTTTTTAATAAGCCAGTTGCTTTTCTAATCTTTTCTTTCAACAAATTGAAGAAGAATCTTATTTAATTGTCAGCTAATATCTCATAAAAGTAAATTTATTAATTAATCACTATATAACTCTTGCATATAATTAAAAAATCCAAATAACTTGGTGACGTTTCTGTTTCAAAAGCAATATATCCTTATCTATTTATTTATATGAACAATAATTTTTAACAATTAAAATTATTTTATTTATTTATTTATTTTTATTATTATTATGTTCAATTAGCCAACATATAGTACATCATTAGTTTTTGATGTAGTGTTCAATGATTCATTAGTTGCATATAACACCCAGGGCTCATCACAACACATGCCCTCCTTAATACCCATCACCCAGTTACCCCATCACCCCACTCCCCAGCCTCCTCCCTTCTGTAACCCTCAGTTTGTTTCCCAGAGTCCAAAGTCTCTCATGGTTTGTTTCCCTCTCTGATTTCTTCCCATTTAGTTTTCCTTCCCTTCCCCTATGGTCCTCTGCAGTATTCCTTATTCTCTATATATGAGTGAAACCATATGATAATTGACTTTCTCTGCTTGACTTATTTCACTTAGCATAATCCCCTCCAGTTCAATTCATGTCGATGCAGACTGTAAGTATTCATCCTTTCTGATGGCTGAGTAATATTCCATTGTATATATGAACCACATCTTTTTTATCCATTCATCTGTTGAAGGATATCTCTGCTCCTTCCACAGTTTGGCTATTGTGGACATTGCTGCTATGAACATCGGGGTTCATGTGCCCCTTCTTTTCACTATATCTGTATCTTTGGGGCTTTTCACTACATCTGTATCTTTGGGGTAGGGTTCCTCTTTCTCCACATCCTCACCAACATTTGTTGTTTCCTGTCTTGTTAAATTTTGCCATTCTAACTGGTGTAAAGTGGTATCTCATTGTGGTTTTGAATTGTATTTCCCTGATGGCTAGTGAGGTTAACATTTTCATGTGTCTGTTAGCCATTTGTATGTCTTCTTTGGAGAAGTGTCTGTTCATGTCTTCTGCCCATTTCTTGACTAGATTTTTTGTTTTTTGGCTGTTGAGTTTGAGTTCTTTATGGATCTTGGATACCAGCCCTTTATCTGTAATGTCATTTGCAACCCATTCTGCAGGTTGCCTCTTAGTTTTGTTGAGTGTTTCCTTTGCTGTGCAGAAGCTTTTTTTTTTTTTTTTAAGATTTTATTTATTTATTTGAGAGAGAGAATGAGAGAGAGAGAGAGCACATGAGGGCGAGAGGGTCAGAGGGAGAAGCAGACTCCCTGCTGAGCAGGGAGCCCAATGTGGGACTCGATCCCGGGACTCCAGGATCATGACCTGAGCTGAAGGCAGTCGCTCAACAAACTGAGCCACCCAGGCACCCTGTGCAGAAGCTTTTTATCTTGATGAAGTCCCAAAAGTTCATTTTTGCTTTTGTTTCCCTTGCCTTTAGAGACATGTCTTGAAAGAAGTTGCTGTGGCCATTGTCAAAGAGGTTATTTAAAAAGAAACTTAATAGGGTTCCTGGGTGGCTCAGTCAGTTAAGTGGCTGCCTTCAGCTCAGGTCATGATCTCAGGGTCCTGGGATCGAGTCCCGCATCGGGCTCCCTGCTCAGTGGGAGTCTGCTTCTCCCTTTCCCTCTGCCTCTCCCCAGAGCTTTTGTGTCCCTCTCTTTCTCTCTCTCAATCTCTCACTCTCTCTCAAATAAATAAATAAAATCTTAAAAAATAAAAAATAAATAAAAAGAAACTTAATGACTGCTGAAATTCAATTCGGTCTACCAATATTTCATATATGTTAATGGATATATTGGGGACAGGAGGTATCCATTTCATTAAGAGATATATTGTAATAAAATTATACTTTTTGTTAAATAATTTCTCTAAATTTTATAACAAACTTATTATTACATATTTATATTTTGTAACAAATTTATTATTTTTTAAGATTTTATTTATTTATTTGAGAGAGAGAGTATAAGCAGGGGGATGCTGGTCATTTTTCAAGATACTTGCAAAACATTAACAGACATTTTATTTAAAGAGATATTCTTGGGTTTCATAAATGTTCAGATGGATATGAATAACTTACAGGTGCAGAAAATAAAAGTTTATTTGACTATGATGTGTCCCAGCTTGAATACTTGATGGGGTTTCAGCAATTTTAACAATAGTGACACAATTTTCATAATGCTATCAACCACATACTTGGATTTTTTTTCATAATGGTATTTAGTGAGACATGGAACTCCAAAATGTTCTCAATCCTCTTAAATCTTCATAGAATATTATTCAAATATGTGAAAAATCTAGGTGAGTTTCTAAACATTTAAAGGAAGAAATGAATAATTAAGTACAAAAAATTAGTCAAAAACATAGGAACATTGACAAATTGTGTAAACTTCAGTGGTGGTGCTTACGTAATTATAGAATATTGACTCTTGTATGAGTTGTTTTACACCTGTTTGTAAATTAAAAGTATATGCTGTCGTTGGATTCCAAACATGAATGTGATTTTAGAGTAATTTATTATTATTAAATGCTAGATGTTGAAATTATTATTCCTAAAGGACCTAAATCTTGTTTTATCCTCAAAATACAAAATACCAAAAAAAAATATGTATTTCTTAACCATTTTTCACAGAAATCAATCCACATTTGTACCATTTTTAAAAATCTCTTTTGAAAAGAATTAAAAAATTAAAATTGGCATTTTGGAAAATATTTCCTCCTGTTTTCTAAGGACACAATACATAGGTATGCGTTTCCAAGTATTGCTGCCGAATAACTATGACAAAGTGCCAATTATTCCAGGAATAATACCAAGACAAAAAAACAAATTAAAATTTACTGTTTAAAGGGAAGAAACTTATTAACTCTGGAATAGATAGAAATTTTTGATTGTTGAAAATGTGATTACAATTTCTTTACATATACAATATTGCAATATTGCAACCTTATCTATATAGGGTTTGTTTGTTTGTTTGTTTGTTTTGGGGGAGGGAGGGGCAAGAGAGAGAGAGAAAATCTTAAGCAGGCTCCACGCCCATCTCAATCTTATAGCCCTGAGATCATGACCTGAGCTGAAATCAAGAGTAGGATTATTAACTGACTGAGCCACCCAGGCGCCCCTATAGAGGGTTAATTTAATTAATGTTGGATTTTCATCCAACATGGTCTTCTCCATAATATACTTGCATCACCATATGCACAGAATATTTAAAATCTATTCTAAATTTTATAAAATCTCAGAGTAGCATAACAGAAAATCTGTTAATTGATCTGTTGGGTATTGAATAGGAATTAGTGTCTCAATTTTTGGAGGTTAGCAGTATCAGGAGTTCAGTGAAGATACAAGCAATATTTTTGGATATCTATTTCTTCCATTTCAGTGAAGATACATGGTACTTGACTAATTCATCCCATTTTGAATAAATTTTCCTGTTTTGGTATGGTGTATTCTGTATGCTCTTATGCCTTGTTTTTATATTGTAGGAAATGAAAACTAGAGATATATTTAGTGAAATTTATTATGATTTGTGAAAATAGTTGAAAAATATCTAACAAAAAATTTACAAAAGGTCTCATGCTTTTTCAGTAATATAATCATATCCACTAAATAAGACTCACACCAGATTTTAAAAGTGTACCAGAGCAAATGAGTTCACTGAGTAGCATGATTCATTTACAGAATGTTTATTTGCTACAAACTGTTTTGCTTATAGAATGTAGGTCAATGCTGGTTAAAAGATAGACACACTCCCTGCCACATACACATATGATGTGGTCAACTTATTTATGTGGGAATGATTTAAAGTATGTGTGTGTGTGTGTGTGTGTGTGTGTATTATTGTATATTTCCCTGTTCTGGTGTTAATAAGCAACTAGTACAGCTCTAAACAAAAGTCAGAATCTATGCAATAATTCTAAGCGATATGTGTGTTAGTATGCAATATTGCAACTGTCTCAATTTCCAAAAGGTAGTTAGACATCAATCTAGTGTTTCAAAGATAAATTACTATGTACATATCTAGAATATCCCAATTCTGTCTTTAATATTTTTCCAAGATTTTATTTTCTTTCTTTCTCTCTCTTTCTTTCTTCTTTCTTTTTCTTTCTTTTTCTTTCTTTCTTTCTTTCTTTCTTTCTTTCTTTCTTTCTTTCTCTTGCTTTCTTTCTTCTTTCTTTCTTTCTTTCTTTCTTTCTTTCTTTCTTTCTTTCTTTCTTTCTTTCTTTCTTCTTTCTTTCTTTCTTTCTTTCTTTTTTGACAGAGAGAGAGAGAGAGAGCACAAGCAGGGGACATGGGGCTTGATCCCAGGACCCTGGGATCATGACCAGAGCTGAAGGCAGACACTTAACCAACTGAACCACCCAGGTACCCCTCTAAGATTTTCATTTTCATTTTTGTTTGCAAAAATCCTGCTATTTCAACTATTTTGTAATAATAAATTTAGAACTAATGTACACCACAAAAAAAAGCATAATGGCAAATAAAGACTAAGAAAATTATGTTTTTATTTTGGATGAATGATAATCAGGTATTTTTAATCAGATAGACAATTCTGTACTCACAAAACAGTTGTGTTCAATTCTGAGTTGAGTTACAAAAAAACACTAGTAAGAAAGAACTCCAGTCTTCTCTGGTTAGTAAACATAATAATTAAATCTTCTGCAGAATAGCTTATAAATTCACAGTTTCAGTGGCAAGAAAAAACTTATAAACATTAGGGAGAAAAAACTAGCCAAATTTGACAGTAACAAAAACAAAGATTATATTTACTTTATTTTAGTAGCAATTATAAACTTTATTTCTATCTTCTTCCTGGGATCTAGTGATATACTTAGAAAAATATATTTGCAAATGCATGCAGTATTTTTGGATGTCTATTTCTTTATTGATATTTAAACACAGTTATTCATAGAACCAAATAAAATATTTTAGAAGTTTTATTTATCAATCAAAATGAAAATTAAGGAGAATGGTAAATGCCTAGAATAAATAACAGTTAAAATTTTATCTATAAATCATACCTAAGAAAGAAAAGAATGAATGCTCCTTGACCAAGATTTTTTTATCCTTAATGAGTCCCTGTAGGGGATGCTGTAACATACATTTGATGGGGATTCTGAATTCTTTCTGTGAATAAATGAAATGTTTTATTTTCATAGACTTTCACCAGCAGAAATATATAAACATGAAATCACTGGCAAATAACCCAGCATAAATGAGGCTTGAAAAAGTGTCTATATAAAATATAGAGAATATGAAATCAGGTAAAATTTATTTAAATTTCTCCCTTCTCTTATTTCCTTTTCAGGTTCATTAATAAATGGCCTTTGCACCTGTACATAGCTCTGCAGATGGAGGACTGCATATTTCAGTCTTGTTGTATCCATTTACAAGAAAATACAGTTGCATTGATACCATAAAATCAAATTTCTTTAATAATTGGGATCAAAAAGCTCCTTTTGAAAAATAAATCATTACTGTGTTATTACTTTGTGCAATAAGCTAAAGTATTTCATACATTTCTTTTTTCAGTCACAAGAAAGCTATTTAACAAATATTTGGTGACATTGAGATAAAGAGCCTGAACTTCAACAGGATGCCAAAGAACAGCTTTGGGGAGCACCAAATATTATAATCTGCATCAATGCCTTTAAGTAGTCCTGACAAACTAAGAATCTAAGGGGGGAAAAAGTTTTTATGTGCAAATGCACTAGATTGCTATTCCTAAACCATTTCTTTAAAATATTCAAGACCTCTAAAATTTCTTTAAAATAGCATAAATATTGCTGGTGGACTGGTGGGAGCAGCAAAAAGAATGATCTTAAATGGACATAAATTTCAGGTATATTCAGTTGATTCAAAGTTATGAGAGGTTTTGAGGGAAAGGATAACTTTAAGAAGGCAGCCTTGGGGTAAAGTACCAACGGTTGTATATTCTGGTATAAAATTTAACTCCTTCAACAGATCATTTTTTGATATGTTCTCTACTTGGCAAGATTATTTTGAAATTTATCATTCATGAAATAAAAAATACTAAAAATGACTGCAAAAGATATAGTAAAAATATTTCATTTATTAAAGTTTATATCTCTAAACAAGTCAATAAAAACGGACAAAAGCAATAGGCTAACATTTTTTAATTACATGAATGTAATTTTTCCTCCTTTTAAATAGAGTTTACTTTTTTAGAGCTGTTTAAAGTTCACAGCAAAATTGAGCAGAAAGTCCAGAGAATTCCCAATATGCCCTGCTTCCAACACCCAGAGACCCTCCTTCACTATCAATCCCACACTGGAGTGATATATTTGTTAGAAATGATAAACCTACACTGACACATCCTCATCATCCAAAGTCCACACTTTCCGTTAGGGTTTACTCTTGGTGTTGTACATCCGATAGGTTAGGACAGATATCCAATGACATGTCGGTAGTGTACGTGTCTGACAGCTAGCTTTTCTAATTATAATGTAAGTGACTAACATTAAGCTTTTGATTGCAAAGGCATTCATAAAACAACAACAACGACAACAACAACAACAAAACCGTGTATCTCAGATAAACATGTTGCTAGCCACACAACTGGATTAAGAGCCAGGCCGATTCACTCATGAATTTTCTTATTTATTTATTTATTTATTATTATTATTATTTTTTTTTTTTATTGAGAGAGAGATCATGCAACGTGTGTGAGCACACGCATAAGTTAGGGCAGCAGGTAAGGCAGAGGGGAAGGGCAGTGGGAAAGGAGAGAGAGAATCTTAAGCAGACTCCACACCAAGCCCAGAGCCTAAGGCAGGGCTCAATCTCATGACCCTGAGAGAGATCACGACCTGAGCCAAAATCAAGACTCGGATGATGAGCCAGCTGAGCCACCCAGGAGC
This sequence comes from Phoca vitulina, assembly GCF_004348235.1. Lineage (NCBI taxonomy): Eukaryota > Metazoa > Chordata > Mammalia > Carnivora > Phocidae > Phoca > Phoca vitulina. The sequence goes on along the minus strand of NW_022589729.1, from coordinate 12,311,739 downwards.
CCCATGAATTTTCTCTTTTAGAAAGCCTTGGGTGACCTAATGAACTGACCATTTGAATGACCCTGCTTTTCCCTTTCCATACTCTTATGTTTAATTTTTTCTTGCTTTTCTGTTTTAAATTGACCAATAAAGAGTGAACTCAAGAAACCCTAGGTACCCTACTCTTGACCCCAGTAAAGGCAGAAGTTCATTCTCTCTCTCTTTCTGAACTTGCTTTGTATTCTCTAGTACTTGTGAGTAATAATTCTTGTTCTTCCAAAAATCCTGATTGTTGTTGCTGAGGGACATCTTGCAATCAAAATATGCCACATGTGCCAGGCCATCCACAACATTAACTCTGGGGAAATATCTATGGGGGTTCATTGCAAGTGGGTACAGGTCTAGGAGAGTGCTTCGTGCATTCCTAGCAATAGCATCACTATACACAGGCTGAGACCAACAAAAACACATGTGCCCATAATCATAGTTTCATGCAGAGTATTTTCACTGTCCTAAAATCCTCAGTTCTCAGCCTATGTACACATCCCCAGCAACTACTGATCCTTTTACTATCTCCATAGTTTGTCTTTTTCAGAATGTCATATAGTTGGAATGATGCCGTATGAAGCCTTTTTAAAATTTTTTCCCTTTGTAATATGCATTTAGGTTTCCTCCATGTCTTTTCATGACTTATACTTCATTATTTTTTAAGCACTGAGTAATATGCCATTGTCTAATGTACTAAAATACATTATCCATTCTCCTACTGATGCACATCTTGTTTTGGCAATTGCTTGGACATTTATGAATATATTTGCTATAAACATCCATGTGCAGGTTTTTGTGTTAATAAGTTTTCAATCCCATTGGGTAAAAACCAAGGAGAGTGATTGCTGTATCATACAGTAAAAATATGCTTAGTTTTGTAAGAAACTGCTAAACTGTCTTTCAAAGTGGTTGTCCTATTTTGCATTCCTATAAGCAATGAATAAAAGTTCCTATTCCTTTACCTCTCTTTCCAGTATTTGGTATTAATAGTGTTCTGGGTATTGGACATTCTAACAGGTGTTCAAGTGCATCTCATTGTTTTAATTTGCCTTTCCCTGATGACATATGATGTGGAGATTCTTTCCATGTGTTTATTTTTCATCTGTATTTTCTTGATGAGGTGCTAAGATTTTTGGTCCATTTTACTCAGAGAAACAAACTGAGGGTTCCAGGGTGGGTGGGGGGATGGGTTAGCCTGGTGATGGGTATTAAAGAGGGCACATACTGAATGGAGCACTGGGTGTTATACGCAAACAATGAATCATGGGATACTACATCAAAAACTAATGATGTAAGGTATGGTGATTAACATAACATAATAAAAAATGCGCATGCCAAAAAAAAAGATTTTTGGTCCATTTTTAATTGAGTTATTTTCATATTGTTAAATCTTAAGAGTTCTTTGTATATTTTGAATAAGAATTCTTTATCAGATGTGTCTTTTGCATTAATGCAATTTTTTGAAAAACAGAAAATACACCAGAGGAAACGCTCCTGATAAAAATTCTTCTGCCAAGTTTAGGGAATAATTTGCAAATAGAGTGACAACAGATGTAACTAATTTTGTTTCTGCCTGTTTACAATCACTGTGTTCTTGTGGTTAATCTTAAATCTATTGTTAAATGTAGGAGTATATAATTATATGGTGGTTGTAGACAAGACTATCACCAAAATCAGTTTGATTAATTCTGAACCACTATAAACTTAACTTTTGAAACTTGGCTGAATTGCTTGAGTAGAGTTTAACCATGTAACTGAGAGTTCTCAGAATTAATTTTTATGTAGAATACATAGATTATTAAAAAGAGTAATAAAAGTGAGCTAATTAAGAAATTGAATTTTTAGCATATTATTAAAAGAATGATAACTACGTGAGTTATCTTGATTTTATACCAAACAAAACCAAATACAAAACCAAAAACAAAACTTCACAGGGAAATATTGTGCCATTGGCATTACTTAGAATTTTTCTAGTGCATGTAGATAATGAAAGAAGTGACTGATTATAAGTAGTTCTATTCTTATTTTAAAATTTTCTACCAAGAAAGTCTTATTCTTCTTATTGCCTACATCCAATGCATATTGTTACTTCCCCTGTACTGTTTAGTAAATTTGTTCATCAGAGAGTTATACAGAAACACCTTCCTATAGTAAGAATTCATACTAACAATAACCCATTGGAAATGAGCAGATTGAATAGATACCCTAAATATCTATCTATCTATCTATCTATCTATCTATCTATCTATCTATTATCTACCATCTATCTATCTATCATCATCTATCATCTATCTATATTTAGAAATGTATATTTTATGCAATTTCAAGATTTTCTTTAGATATCTTGCATTTCCTTTCATTTTCTTTATCTATCAATGTTCAATGAGGTTGATAGCAGACAAACACAGAGATTTGTTCTGTAAGGTGTTATCAACTGAATGTTTGCATCCTCCCAAAATTCATATGTTGAATCCTAACTCCCAAGGTGTTAGGATTAGGAGGTGGGGACTTTGTGAGGTTATTAGGTCATGAGTGTGGCTCCCTCATGAATGGAATTAACACCTTTATAAAAGAGACCCAAGAGAGCTCTGTCACTCATTCCTCCAAGTAGACACACAGTGACAAGATTGCTGTCTGTGAACCAGGAAGCAATTCCTCACCAGACACCATATCTGTGGGTGCTCGAATCTTGGACTTTTCAGCTCCAGAACTGTGAGAAATAAATTGTTCAAGCCACCCAGGCTATGCTTTTTTGTTATAGCCATAGAGGTCTGAGTGGACTAAGACAGCTTTTTTTGTGTGTGTGTGTGTGTGTGTGTGTGTGTGTGTGTGTTGGGGGTGGGGGGGAGGGTGGAAAAAAAATCACTTTCTTTATAAAACACTCTAATCTGGTGAAATAAAACTATGTCTGATTATTTGGAGTGCCCAAACCCAGTTTCACCAAGAAATTAAGCTCATTCATTTTTTCCCCTGGTTGAAGACCTATGGGTTCACCTGAGAAGAGACACTAAGTTTTCACTTGTTTGGCTTTAGGCAACTACATAAACAAACAGATTCTCCAAGAACTATTTCATATTTTTTTAAATTATCCTCTCTAATTTATCACCAAATATAGTTCAGGGTCAATGTTATTGCTTCATTTATGAATTTTTACTTTTCATTACTTTCCTGCAACTTTTCTTAAAATTTTATTATAAATAGTTATTGTTATAATTTACCCAAGTCGACTTAACTATTATCTTTATCATGAACAGTTGTTGTGGGAAAATACAGTTTTATACAAAGGTAGGCATTGGCTGCATTACCTATAAGGGTAAGTTCTAGACCCTGAAAGAAATACCTGGATTTAGTTCCTTCTCATAACAGTTACGTGACCTTGGATAAATTATTCTACTTCACTGTGCTTCAGTATACTCATCCAAAAAAAAAAAAAAAAAAAGGGATAAAAATAATACCAACTTCACATGCTTATAGTGAGAATTAACCTAATTAAAGTTCAGGAAATGACCTGGCACATAGTAAATGTTCAATATAATCTTAGCCCTTCTTATGCCCAATCTACTGTATTCAGACTTTCGGCTTCATCACAGAACTCAAAATTGCTAAAGGAAATGAATATTCATCAGTTGTTATATGGTCTTTAAGCTATTTTTGAAAATGCTGAACACTTTTCTTTCTTGAACTACTTTTCCCCTTGACTTTCATAACATAGCTTTTCATAATACAGGTCTCTGGTGTCTTTCTTTTTTATAAGGACACCAGTTCTATCAGATTAAGTCAAATTTTATTTAACCTCATTATTTCCTTAAAGGTCCTATCTCCAAAGCAGTCACATTGCGGGTAAGGGCTTCAATACATGAATTTTAGGAGTCAAAACTTAGTCCATGACAAGGACAGAACACAAATATTTTTTCAAGATTCGTGTATTTATACAGTGTGTTATCTCTCTTAAGATTGTGTAGAACTGAAATTCTATGTCTTATATAAATAATACAGAATTAGAATCTCTAAATCATCTAGTGCAGGGTTAGCAAGCTATGTGCTGTGACCCAAATCCAAATTTATTAGGTAAATAAAGTTTTATTGAAATGCAGCCTGCCCATTCCTTTGTGTATCATTTATATCTGCTTTTGTGCTACAACAGAGTTGAGGAGTTGCAACAAGTACTGTATGGCCCACAAATCTTAAAATATTTACTCGTTAACTTTTTACAGAAAGTTTACTGATCTCTAATCTAGTTCATATGACTCAGGTCACAGAAAAGGAAAATGAAGTTTAGAAATGTTCATTAAATCTCTTAACATTTATGGTACCACCTTCAAGATGGCCTTAAATGGTTCTCACCTTCTGACATTCTTGCTGTTGTGTAGATTTCTTCCACACTGAATCAGGGCTGGCCCGAGTGAACCACAGATTATTGTAGAAGGGAGAGTATATGAATTTGAGGTTAACCTATTAAAGGTATCCAATCTTCTCGCTCTTGATTTGACTCTGGGAGAAGGCAGATGACATGCAATTAGGACACTCAAGTAACTCTGTGGAGTGGCCCATGTGGAGGAAGACTGAGGCTCTCATCAATAGCAAGCACCAAATTGCTAGCTGTATAAGTTAATCATCTTAGAAATGCCCCTTCCATCCCACTAAAGCCAACAGATGACCACAGTCCCAGATGACATTGGACTGCAAAATTATGCAACACTTAAACCAAAACTGTATAGCCAAGTTGCTCTAGAATTCATGATCCATAGAAGTTGTGAAAGATATCAATGATTATTGATTTTTATAAGCACCTTGGTTATGGAGTGATTGGTTACACATTAGATGGCTGATACAGTATCAGAAAACCTGTGTTCTAACATATATTCATAAAGTAGAAGAAAAAAAATCAGAAGATTTTATTGTATTTGATATTTGTCCTTATAATTTAAACTAAATGTTTACAAACAACATAATTAAGGTCAAAATCTGCCTTCAGATTTAACTTAAACATGTTGAAATTTTTAGTTCTAGTGTTTCTTTATCTTGAAAACTGAGACATGAAAAAGATTTTTATTAATCAATAATCATTAATTAATAATTTATTTGGTAACGTGAGATAATTGAAGGAGAGCATAACATGGTTCTTCAAGCAAGGGATTTGTGTTGTACTAAAAATATACTTGGGAAATTAGTAAGGATGGACTTTAATTCATATCCCTACTACCAATTTCCAATAGATTTCAAAGAAAAACAAAATTTAGCTAAAGGAGCTTAATTGCAAGGAATCAAAGATTTTAACATTAAGACTTGACACCATAAAACTCCTTGTAGAAAACATAGGTGATATGTTCTTTGAGATCAGTCTTGGCAATGATTTATTTTTTAATTGACAGCAAAAGCAAAGGCAACCAAAGCACAAAAACAAGTGGGACTACATTAAATCAAAAAGCTTCTGCACATCAGAATAATGCAAATGCAACCTACTGAACAGGAGAAAATATTCACAAATCATATATCTGACATGGAATTAATATCCAAAATATATAAAGAACTCCTAAAACTCAATAGCAATAAACAACAACAAAACAAACAACTCAATTAAAAATGGACAGAGGTTCTGATTAGACATTTTTTTCCAAAAAAAGACATACAGATGGCCAACATATAAATGAAAGATGCTCAACATCACTAATCATCAGACAAGGCAAAACCACAATGAGATATTACCTCACACCAGTTAGAATAACTATTATCAAAAAGACTAGAAATAACAAATTTGGAGAGGATGTGGAGAAAAGGGAACCCTTATGCACTGTTCATGGGAATGTAAACTGGTGTATCCACCATGGAAAGCAGTATGAAAGTTCCTCAAAAAATTAAAAATAGAAGTACCAAATGTCCCAGCTCCAAGTATAGGTATTTATTTGAAGAAAATGAAAACACGAAGTTGAAAAGATCGATGCACCCCATGTTCATTGCAACATTATTTACAATACCCAAGATATGGATGCAATTTAAACATCCACCAATGGATGAATGGATAAAGAAAATGTGATACACACACACACACACACACACACACACACAGAAACACACACTGGAATATTATTCAGCCATGAAAAAGAAAGAAATCTTTCTTTTACACCAACATGCATGGACCTTGAAGGCATTATGCTATGTGAAATAAGTCAGATAGGGAAAGGCAAATACTGTATGTTCTCACTTATATGTAGTATCTAAAAACCAAAAGGCAAAACAAAACAAAAACAAATAAACAAAAATGACTTAATGAATACGGAGAACAGATAGGTAGCGGCCAGGGGTAGCAGAGTATGGGGTGGAAAAAATGGGTGATAGAGGTTAAAAAGTACAAACTTTCAGCTATGAAGTATATAATTCATGGGGACGAGATGTACAGTATGGAGATTGTAGTTAATACTGTATTCTATATGTGAAAATTGATAAGAGAATCAATCTTAAAAGTTCTCATCATAGAAAAAAATATTTATAACTATGCATTTTGATAAATATTAACTAGACTAATTATGGTGGTTATTTCTCAATATATATTAATATTGAATAATTATGTTGTACACTTGAAACTAATATAAAAACATACATCAATTATTAAAAAGATAAATAAAAATAAAACCTGAATAATGCTGAAATTTAGAAAAAAAACCTAATTGCAAAACAGCATTAAATTTAGTCTCTTAACCCCCTTAACAGCTTGGCTAAAATTTAGAATGTCTTCTCTATTTTTAATTATCTGTAGAGAGACAAAATTTATTTATATTGCCTGGTGCCTAATTGTTGCTCAGTAAAAGTTTATTCTGGGAATGAGAGAATGAGTAAGTAAACCCATGCAAAAACACCCAAACTATACATATTCTATTAATTTTCTGTTCTTTTGATTTGGAGAGGAGGGATGAGAGTGGCAAATAGAAATTTAAAAATAAAAAAAGCATTTTCTCCAAGCACTTATATGTACTTATTAAACTATTCCATGATTTTTTTTTTCCTGTGTTTGTTTTGCAAACTCAAAATTACTTCAAAATTCTGGAGTTAAGGAAATTATGAATCAAATATTTTTACAGCGTATAAGAGATGAGATGGAGAAACAGATGCATTTTGCTTTTGTAACTATTTTCATAGGTTTCCAAAATACGTTGGGTCTCTAATTCTCTTAGTTTGGACTATATATATTAAGTATAATTTATTAATGCCATCTTCCCCTTCAAAATAAAATTACAAAGCTCTTACTCTGTATAAGACATTGCATTATGCTCTATGGGTGATTCAATCATAAGTAAATTATTCTGGTTCTCAAATATGTGTCTATTGGGGGAAGTAAAACATGAACATAAATAACTCAAAGACAGTAAAAAGTGTTGAGAGCCTTTAGGGAGCTATAAATTAAGTGCTATCAGAACACAGAGGAAGACAGTAATTCTAGCTAGTTAGAGAAAACTCATAGAGGGAGTGTATCATTTCCTTTTTAGAATATACAGGATTTGAAAAGGTGGAGTTAAGGAGATAAAGAAATATGCCATCAATGAATGCTTTGGAGAAAAGTATAAGCAATTTTAAGCATAACCAGAGGTTAATAGGCAATTTCGCTTGGCCTCATAAATGTAGAAGGGTCAGTTACATTAAATGTGGACAAATATCAAGCCTGTAACTATTAGGCCGAAGAGTTTTATCTCCTTCTAAAGTATAGTGGAATCTTGCTGTTGTTTGATCTGAGTTTCAAGAAGTTTACTAGTCTTTACAGTAAGGAAATATACACAATATGGAAAATAGGTAAAATCACTGTGATGATAATTCAGACAAGAAGAAACAAATGTGAACTAAGAGTTTACAATTGAAATGGACAGAAGGGGGGCAGATTCCAGAGATAATTATCTTTGTTACAGTATTTATTTTTAATGACTAAGTTGTTACAGATATGGATGCGATACATAAAATAACTCACATTTTTATATAAAAAAGTTGGCTGAAAGCAGGTTTTGCCCTTTAGTAAGTTTTGGCTTATGTAAATAAAAGAAATTTCCAAGCACATTATAATAGGATTCATGTATAATATAAAAAAGGTAAAATGGATATCTTACAAGGAATTCTCAGTGTGAATGTGGATGGGCATGAGAAGAGAGTACAGTCATATCTGCCAGAAGGATGGAGCTTTTTCAAACCATGGGTAGCTAATCAGAACATCTCATCCAGGTAGAATCTAAGAGTAAGTCATCACAGCACAGGTGAGCTGAGATTACTGGAGGAAGTGGCTGCAGCAGGTTTTCAAGGAAATATTTTTAAGCATTTCCTTTTGCTGTTCTTGCAGCTGGAGATGATGAGTTCTTTTCCTTTAAGTATGGTTTTTATAAATTCAAACTAAAAAAAGTCCTGATTAGTCATTTCTAATATGCATGTCGGATTGATGCAAAATTTGTTTCAATTTATTAAAACAAAGTAGGATGGTCATGAATAAGACAATTTAGAAAATAGTATTCAAGATGCTTTGTCTTTGGATTCTCTGACTTGCCCTTGGATGCAGAAGAATTGTAGATTTTGAAAATCTAACATAATATTTGAAACAATTTATAATAAAACCTTTAAAATATGCAAATGCAGTGGGAATTTGTCCAATGGCTCCTTTATTTCCCTCTGTTAAACAAGTCCCTTTTGATTAAAATAATCAAAAACACATTATTAACTCTTTACCTTTGTGGAAAGCAATATCTTCATCAAACTAAAGAAAGGAGGACAGGAGAGTAAGGAAGAGAGAGGAAATGAATGGAGGGAGGGAAGAGAGAGAGAAGGAGAGAGAGAAGAGAGAGAAGAAATTTTTTTTTTTCCCTTCCAAGACCCTTTTCTGAAAGTTGCTAGTGGATGACTAAACTAAGGCCAAGTAAATGTAAATAACTAGATATCTTCAAGGCACTTGGATAATTCACTGAATTATTCATTTTTATCTTTTATGTTTTGCATTTCAAAGATAAAACTGAAATGTATTAAGTTCTTCCTACCAAGCTCTCCTGATGAAGGCTTTTTTTTTTTTTTTTTTTTTTTAGTTCAGGAAAAAGAGTAAAAAGAAAGATAAGGTGAACAAGGGCGTTAATTAAAAAGAAAAAAAATCTACCTCTAACATTTGTAATCCAACTTCACAAAACTGACAATCTAATGTATTTTAAAATTAATAATGTGGAAAGGACAACATAATTTATAAACTGTTTAAAATTTAGAGTAAGATTATGTGAGGACAAATAAAATATCTTGTGTTTTCAAGTTTAATGTCATCTTTCATGTGGGCTAAACAAGTATCAGCCAAGAGACAATTCCAAAATTTGAATTAAGATTGTTCTTTTTTAAAAGCCTATACTCAAATCACCTGTGATCTTTCTGTTAAAGTAATACGTATTTTCTAGGCTCTAACATTGATATTTACTATTTGAAACACATTACATATATTTACACACATATACTTTATATTCTGCAGCTGTTACTTTACACAAAATGTGAAAAGTAAACAAGGCAAATAAATGTTTAATTTTAAGAAGTTATGGATAAAAATAAAAGTAAAAATCCCCCATTTTTTTCATGTTAATACAGTCAGTCAATTGGGACCTATTTCCCCAGAATTATCCTACTACTAAGACAAATATTAATTTTTCCCTCATAAGTATTTAGGTATTTCTAAGTATAATCTAAGTTTGAAGATTTTTACTTCTGCATAGTTGAGTTGCAAAAACTTTCTCTTTACTTGAAATTTCTGTAAATGCTTTATTTCTAGAAGAATTATATTTCTACAGAAATAATAAATTAAAAATGTGTCTGTTCAAATTCCATATGATTTCACTTATATTGGAATTTAAGAAACAGAACAGATGTACATAGGCGGAGGGAAGGAAAAATAAAATAAGATGCAAATTGAGAGGGAGGCAAACCGTAAGAGATGCTGAACTCTAAGAAAAAAACTGAGGTTTGCTGAGGGGAAGTGGGTGGGGGAAGGGGTGACTGGGTGATGGGTATTAAGGAGGGCAAGTGATGGAATGAGCACTGGGTGTTGTATGCAACTGATGAATCACTAAATTCTACTTCTGAAACAAATTTAAAAAAGGAAAAAATTATAGCCATCCTAAAAAAAAAAAAAGTGTCAAATTGTGTCACAAATTTTATGTAACATTCATGAAATAGATTTTTCCAGAAATCTGGTGGTGGTCTACTAATAGCTTTGTAGTCAAAGTCATGGATTTAAAAATTCAAACTGTTTAACTTCAAATTCTGAATGTGCCCTGACTCTTTGACGTTGGGCAAGTTGCTTCATCTCCCTCTGAGTTACTTCCTTCAGTCTAACATCAGGATAAGGCGGGTCTCAACCTCATAGGGTAATCTTGAGGATTAAATGAGAGGACATGAAAAGCACACAACACTGTGCAGCACACATTATTTTGTCTTCAATAAATCTTAGCTATTGCTATTTTCAGCTTAGGCCAAGAAGTTAGGAAAGGATTTAGGGAATTTTTAAATTTTAAATCTTAAAAGTTAAAATTGTAACTAGTCTCAAGTATGGAATAATCATCCACTTTGTTGTTAGACAACTTTAGAGAGACAGTAAGAAACATTTACTTCTGGGGCGCCTGGGTGGCTCAGTTGGTTAAGCGTCTGCCTTCGGCTCAGGTCATGATCCCAGGGTCCTGGGATCGAGCCCCGCATCGGGCTCCCTGCTCGGCGGGAGGCCTGCTTCTCCCTCTCCCACTCCCCCTGCTTGTGTTCCCTCTCTCGCTGTCTCTCTATCTGTCAAATAAATAAATAAAATCTTTAAAAAAACAAACAAACAAAAAAAAGAAACATTTACTTCATAGTTGAAATTTATTTACTTATTGGGAATAAAACAGTAATACGTTTTTCCAAAGAACAAAATTTTACAGATATATTCTCAAAATCCAAGATACAAAAAGATACAAGTAATTTATGTAATTAATCTCACATGTGGGCAAGCATCATAAGAAAAGCAAATAGAAATTGCTGGTGGGAATGTCATTTTAAGATAGGAGAACCAGGAAAATTCTTCAATAGAGGCCAAATTTTGTAGCCTGGACAGGCAGGTGTCTGGACTGTGATCTGAGAGGAAACGAGCAATATAACTTTGAAGCATATATATCCTTTCACATATGCCCCCTCACCCCAAAGGAAAAAAAAAGGAAAATAAAAAGAAAAGACAGGAAGTGTTTGAAACATTCTTTTGCTAGAAAGTTTTAGTGATAACAAGTCAGAAGAATGAGACTATCAATATATGAGTTAATGCTAAAAGACCAAAGTGACAGCTTTCTTTTGGCCAAGTTGTAATAATTTGAGCATCAAAATAATAATATAATATGTTGAGTCCATCAAAAGACACAACTACCTCATAATACAAATATATGGAAAACACAATATATGATTTATAGTGTATAAAATATATGTACGAAAGTATATTATATGTATAACATATATATTATGTAATATCACACACTAGATAAAATACAACATGATATATAATATGTTTTATATTTTCTTTCAAGGTGAATTCTGGTAAAAGTGGGAAACAGGGCCAAAACAGGAAGAACTAGCAAGTATATTGGTGGTCATAACAGTCTTAGTGTCCATTGACACCAATGTCATTGTATACATTATCTATTGCCATGTAAAAATTACCCCCAAACTCAGCAGTTTAACAATGGACATTTATTAGTTCAGTTTCAAAGGAGCCAGAATCTAGGAGTGGCTTATCAGAGTAGTTCTGTTCATCTGCAGTCTATAGTCATCTCAAGATCTGACTCTCACTGAAGACCTGCTTCTAAGTTAATTCACATGATTGCTGGCTGGCTTCAATTCCCGAGGGTTGTTAGACAAGACCTTCTCAGTGGCTGCTGGTTCTTGGTTTTCCCCAAAGTGAGCTTTGTCCAAAAGAGAGCAAGAGATAGAGCCATCAAGATCGAAGCCACAGTGCATATTTATAACCTAGTCTCCAAAGGGACACACTATCACTTCTACTTTATTCTAATTGTTAAAAGCAAGTCTTTAAAACCTGCCATACTTAAGAGAAGGAGAATTAGGGTCCGTCTGTTAAGGATGAAGGTAGTAAATAATTTGTGGACATATTTTTTAAATCTGTGAGTTATTAACTCTGTAACAAGAATAAAAAAAAATTGTGTTTTCCAGAAATTATGGATTAACAAAATGCTGTAGATGGAGAAGCTGGTTCTGCAGACATAATGCATCGTGATCTAGGAACTAAAATTTCATAATTATGCTGTTAATTGGAATGAGCTACTTAAAAAGGTACACTTTATCAATAGTACTGACTACCAAGTCAATATGAAAAAAGTGGCAGGCCAATTGACCAGGTAATGTCTAAAAAACAAAGCTAAAAGGAGAAAATAAAAAAGAACAAGCTCTCAGGAAATTACACTTTTGTAAAATCTATGAGCTTGAAAAAAACCCATTGGTATAAACATAACTTTAGCCCACTGGTCTGCTGGCAGCTATCAGCTGAGGTTTGCCAGCAAGTTTCAAGTCTTCCCCAAGAATCAATTGGTTAGTAACCCATAACTTAAAACCTGGGCTTGGATGAACTAGTAGGAGTTGGGTGTCTTTTTTTGTTTGCTTGTTTGTTTTACTTGGGTCTGAAAATATTAATATAATCCAGAAAATATAGAAATAAGTATGTGTTAATGTCATAAATTCTGAGGGTGTATTAGAACATAGAGAGATAATGAAGAAATTACATCGGACATTATTTTCATATGTTATAATGAATACTGTGAGATACTTTTTATCCTTTATCTGCTATTTAATATATGTGAAATGTTCTAAAAAAAAAAGGCATGTTAACTCTAGTTGGTATTGCTGGTCTTTTCTTGCCATTGTACTTTTACTTTTTTTCCTACAGCTGCAGCATGGGGCCCTTTCCCATTGGAAAGCTTAGGAATGCCAAGAAAACATAAGCTTCCTCAGGAATATTTGTGCACTTTCTCTTTCCAATTTAATGAACTGATTCATTTTTTTTTCATGTTTCTCCTAGATTTAATGGTGCAGATAAAATGAAATAAGTAAACTCATATCTTGAAATTTAATATAATGATCATATTTTGTTCTAATGACTATTCAATGCTTAGATTTTTTCCCTCTTAATCTTAATGAGTTCAATCATTTGACATGCCCTATGCATAGCTCAACAACCTAGTACATTTCTAAAAGCTGCATAATTTGAAAATAATGATGTATTTATTATGATACAAAGAAACTACTGACAATTGATACTAAAATAAGACTTTCTAAGAAAAATATCTCTAGTAGAGTAAAACAAGCTAGTAAGAGAGAATAAATAAACTTAATTCAGTAATGGATAAAAATTCCCTATTGCTAAGGAAATAGAAGGTTGCCACTTAAGGTCTATTAAGAGCTAAAAAAGTAGTTTGACTATTTGGTTTTTAAGCAGAAGTCTGCAACAATGTTTAAGGTTTTTATAAGGTAAATTGAAACAGTGCATTTAATATACTGAACAAAATGTATGACTATAGTATGCAGTCAAAAATGTTTGTGTGTTTCATCATATTTTTTTAAGTACATTATGAATCATGATTAATTAAAGACTGTCATTTTAATTGAGCTAACAAGTCAATTAATTATGGACTGGGGTGAAGAGCTGCCCATTGGATAAATGCTAGATGGAATAGAGGCTAAATGATGAGTAGGAGGACACTGCCTTGGAGGGAAGGCCAGCAATGGCATAGTAAAACTATGATGTTTAATTTCACTTTTGCCACCATCTAAGAACCCCATCTTGAAGCACAAGGAATTAGGCATACATTAAATGCATACAACAGAGAAAATTTGTAAAGGAATTGAAAAACACAGGTGGAAGCTAGCATTTGCTGAGTTTGTGTTGTTCACTAAGCCATCAATTCTTTTTCATGGCTTTCATGACAAATTAGATTCAGTAGTCCAGAGGGCCAATTTAGTGCAGGCATTTGGGACTGCTGCATGACTGTTGTTGGAAAACTCTGAGGCAATATTAGAACTAATACTAAAGTTCAGGAAGATCATGAAGTATACTACCAACTTACACAATCAACGATGTCTTTCTATAATGGTATTTGCCAATTAAAAAACATAATAGGAAATAAGACTTAAAGCAACAAAAACTGTGTCTCTGGGAAATAACCTACCCCAAATGCAAAAGAATAAAAATCTAAAGTAGAATAAAGGCAGGCACAAAATTTGTCCATGTAAAATTGTCATTTTACTCAAATGATCTATAAAATCACTGCAATGTCAATGCAAATTTCAGCAAGTTGCTCAAAGAACAAAGATTTTATGGAAGATTAAAGGTCAAATACCTAAATACATTTTATTTTATTTTATTTATTTATTTTTTAAAGATTTTATTTATTTATTTGAGAGAGAATGAGAGAGAGAGAGCACATGAGAGGGGGAGGGTCAGAGGGAGAAGCAGACTCCCTGCTGAGCAGGGAGCCCGATGTGGGACTCGATCCTGGGACTCCAGGATCATGACCTGAGCCGAAGGCAGTCGCCTAACCAACTGAGCCACCCAGGCACCCCATAAATACATTTTATTTTAAAAGGAGGGCTTATTAGGACAGATTTTAAGAAATGCACTAAACTATAATAATGAACATTGTGCTGTTCTGTCCCCAGAAAAAATGGAATAAAATACAGTGTTCAGAAACAGACCCATTTTGATATTTTATAGATGAAACTAAATGTTAGTAGGGGAAAGATGAATAGGTTAGTGGATGCTGTTCATAAACAGGTGCATTAAATGGACAAAAATAAAGAATAGTTGACTCACAATAAATATAAAGTGAACCCAAACATGTGCTAAATAAAAAACATAAAGATGAAAAGTTATCCATGAAAAGTTTTCTGAAACCAGACCCAAAAGAACAAAAAATTGGGAACAAAATACCTTTTATTTGCTTATATTAAAATTAATTTTAGTTAACATAAGACATATATAACTAAGTTTGTTGGTGATACACTGTAAGAACATACTTGAAATAGTTTAGAGTAATAAAGCTTAAGTAATCCATAGGAAAAATATTCCCTCACAGCAATGAAATGAAAGACACAAAATCCAACAGAAAAAAAAAATTGAACGAAATGTATAAATAGGCAGTTTATACATGGGATGTAGTATAATTAGTAAAGTCATTCTGAAGATAAATCTGGAAGTACTTAGTGAAATTAAATATGAGTATACCTTGTGACCTGAAATCCAAATCCTGAATATGTCCCAGAAATTCTTGTAATGTTTCATGAGAAACATGTACAGAAATGATCTTTACAGCAACATGATTTTTAGCACTTACCTATGAAGGCAATTTAGATGGCTATCTGTGGGAAACATGCAGCAAAATGTGGAGGAAACCTGCAGTGCAATATTATGGAACATTCCAAAACAGTCAAATATATACTCATATAAAACTGATATTTTTAAGAAAGATATATTGCCTCATAAAGCACCTCATTTGGATATGTCTGGAGTCTTGGAAGTTTGACTACCCCATGTTCCCCAACAAATGGACCTTGAGAGCTTGTGGGGAGCTTCTAGCAGGGGACCCAGCTTGCGCATACACTCTTGACTGAAGAACAGCCCTCCTCTATCTGGGAAGATCATATTCTTCTACTGAGCATGCAGCTTTGATAGGCACACATGGTGTGGTGAGGGATGCCTTCCTAGGCAGCCAGATCAGCCGAATTAACCTTGGCAATCAATGGGCTGATTGATGACGCAGCCAGATCACCCTCACATTCAAAAGAAATCTTTAAGTGTCAACAAAGAATGTTAGCCTTACAACACAAAGTCATTTTAACATAAATAAACAGGTTTCCATATGACTACAAAAACATTTCTCAGCTTACTAAGATGTGTGTGTGTGTGTATGTGTGTTGTGCGTGTGCGCGCATGCGCGCATATAACTATGAAAGGAGCTGGTAGGGGTTATAAATGAAGAGTAAGGATAATTGCAATAATAATAATAATAATAATTTAAATGAAACAAAGATCTTGTAAAACTGTTAACGATGATGTGCCACACATTGAGGGGTGGGATGAATTCTCTTAAATGTCCCTAAAGTCCAAAAAAAAAGGATGGGGAGGAGGTTGGGAGAACAAGAGGGAAGAAATAAGACAGAGGGGAGGAAAGGAAGAAGAAAGGAAGAGGTTTCCACAATTTAGGTCTGAAGGTAGAAATTATTTTTTAAATTTTAATTCCAGTGTAGTTAACATATAGTGCTGTATTAGTTTCAGGTGCACAATAGAGTGATCCAACAGTTTCATACATTACTCAGTGCTTATCACAAGTGCACTCCAAATCCTTCACCTATTTCACCCATCCTCCCACCCATCTCCCCTCTGGTAACCATCAGTTTGTTCTCTATAATTAAGAGTGATTTTTGGTTTGTCTCTTTTCTTTTTTTCTTTTGTCCATTTTTTTTTCTTTTTTTTTGTTTGTTTTATTTCTTAAATTCCACATATGAGTGAAATCATATGGTATTTGTCTTTCACTGATTTATTTCACTTAGTATTATACTCTCTAGATCCATCCATGTTGTTGTAAATGGCAAAGTTTCATTCTTTTTACGGCTGAATAATATTTCATTATATATAATATTTCATTATATATAAATAATATTTCATTATATATGTGTGTATATATAATGTGTATGTATAAATATGTGTATGTATAAATACATACACACATATATATAGACTGCATCTTCTTTATCCATTCATCAGTCAATAGACACTTGGGTTCCTCTATAATTTGGCTACTGTAGATAATGCTGTTATAAACATCTGTACTTCAGATCCATTTGGGCTTCTTTTATAGACTCTACATAAGAGATGTTACAGCTGGACATTTCTGACAGTTATACTTGTCTGACTGATCCTGTAATAACCTCTCAGGTCTGCTTAGAGAAAAATGCCTTAAATTTTGAAATTCTTTACAAATCTTGATTTATATAATTACACATCCTCTATTCTACTTCTATTCAACTGTTTGCAAATTTTAGTTCTAATTTCTAAACTCATTGCTTTGGAACCTTGTCAACAAATTAGAAAGTTGGGCTTAAATTTTCATGTTTCCAGCTTTTCCCTTGCCTAACTCAATGTCTTGGTCAATGTCTTCCATTCATGCTAAGCTGTTATAGGTTTTGACACAGATATGGATGACTGAGTTCATTCCATAAGAGGCTGAATGAGAAGGGTAGGACTCTGAACTAGTATTGACTGAGTAGTTGGAGCATGGCCAGGGGTGGTAAGACGTGAAGGCTAGCAGGCATTCACTGGTCTTGGCAAAAGTACAAAGCAGTTATATCATGAAGTAACAGGTGTTCTTATAGGGGATTACTAAAAATAATACAGTAGCAGGAGAAATCTGCAGCTCTATCAAGGTGAGTAAACAGAGGCTGGCAATGTTTAACTGCAAGTGGCTTAACCTTATTCTCCACAGTGTGACTACAGAAAGGATTCCTATTCCTAAGAAGATGAAGGAAAACAGCAACGTTAGTACTTGAGCAACTGAGCTGCTAAGTATTTTGTCCCAAGCAGGATTCAGAAGCAGAAGCTACTAGTGTGAGCTAGTTAGGAGAACCTGGCCACCTGTTAGGGATTGGCTCCTGGGTATAAGGCAAAAAGCTCAGCTAGTGTAGGCACTGTGCAGATTTAGCCTCAGATGAGAGTACTAAGTACTAAATGCCAGAGAGTGGGCCCAAGTTAGAATTCCTTGTTTCTCTGACTCATGCTGGGTTATGGAGGAGGTCATCAAGAAGGAGACATGTGGGCTGGTCCCAGGCAGCTCCTCACTCGCTCCCCCATCCTTGGAATGCAGGTTCTGTTGGACTTCTCCACTCTCTGAAGCTGCCTCGAGGATACAGCCTTGAGACAGGGATGGGGTGCCACGGCTATCTGGGCTGGAGACACAACTGAATTCAGTTAAGGCCTCCATGTGTAGGTAACTGAACTCAGCTAAGGCCTCTGTATAAATGTAAAGATTCTAGTGGGTGGGCGCAGACATCTACTTGTCTTATGCCCGCCCACGACAAACCTCAGCATGTGAGTTCCCTTGCTTATCACACCTTCCACTTACCGGTCTCCAGCGGTCTGTCTCCTTCTTCAGTCTTTCTTTGCCCTCTGTGTATAGCAGCCAGTTTCAGATTTCACCCATGAAGCTCCTCAGGTTGCAAATTAACACAGGCATAATTCTAGGGCTTCCAGTGCAGCTAAAATAGGCATTGGCTGGCAAGTGATATCAAGCATGGTAAAGGCAGGGATTTTTATTGTTTTATTCACTGCCATGTCGCTCTCCCTCTAGAATAGTGTTTGGCTTAGAATAAGGACTCAATAAATATGTACTTAATGTTGATTGGCTAAATAAAGGAGTGGGAAGAGGTGTTTATAGAAACTGCAGAATTCAGCAGGTCCTGACACAAGTGAAGATGAAAAATTTCTAATAATAAATGGTGTCAAAGCAGTTCCATTGCACATAATAGCATATAATAACAGGCCAAAAGGCCAAATTATGTGTTTGATATAATGAATATCATTTTTGTATCTACAACTTGATAGTGCAAAACTATTCAAGTGTTCTAAACTACCAAATATATATTTTAAAACATTTATACTAACTTTGTATAGTATTAATCAATGCCGTGTATATTTTTTTTGGTTTAATAGGAGTATCATTAGGAAAAAGTAATTAGAAATTATGATAATTGGAAATTAAATCATTACTGTCATTCAGTTAAGTTTCTTCGACACTGTAAATCTCTTTTTAGCAAGTCACCTAAACACATAAGTGAAGTAACTCTTTAGATTTTAGGAGCAATGTCTTGACTGAAAGAATCATTATTTAGGTTATTAAACATCGAGAAAAATGTTTTTCTCATGAAAAAAATAATTACTCTTAGGAAATCTCTCACTTAGACACAATGATTTTTTTTTCCAAAACAAAATTTTATTTTTTCACTAACATATCCAGTATTCCATCATCAATTTTTATTTTTAAAGAGAAAATAAACAAGAAATGAGTGCAGATCATTTTCTATTCTTACTTATTACTTACTTGACTGACATCAAGCAATATCAAGGCAGGAATAAATTTTAACAAAAGTAATCACTTTCCAGTTACAGAATAATAATCAACTCAGTCAATTTGGTGCAAAAAGTCTATTAGGTTGGTTGATATTCTACAGACAAAATAAAATAGTGAGTGGGATGACTAAATTTTTTTAGTTTTAATGCTTTTATTTTTCATGACATTGGCCCTACACTACCCAACAAGTCAAGTACAAATCTTACTCCTACTTATGTCTGTAAAAGGGAACAGAGAAAAACATGATCTTTTCTGTTTGTTTCAATTGCTCCTCTGACTGAAAATGCTGTAATAATGAACCTGTTTATTTTCTAACATAAAAACAAACTTACAGTTTTAGGAGAATTAATATTTTAATTATCGGCCTATTCCAAATGGCAGCTGCCGATCACTATGGTAAGTATGCCACCAGTTAAGTAAGTAAACTAAAAGACTGACGGGAAGTGTGGGGGGGGATGGGGGAAAGCTTGTAGAAAGTTTGTAGTTTGATGAATTTGATTTTTAACTGTCATGTAATGGCAGTATAATTTTGAATATATTACATAGATTTTTTCTTTTTTAAATCTTTTTTTTAAGAATTTATTCATTTATTTGTCAGAGAGGGAGAGAGCACAAGCAGGGGAAGCGGCAGGCAGAGGGAGAAGCAGGCTCTCCGCGGAGCAAAGAGCCCCATACGGGGCTCGATCCCGGGACCCTGGGATCATGACCTGAGCCAAAGGCAGATGCTTAACCGACTGAGCCACCCAGGCGTCCCTGTGTTACATAGATCTTTGAGCCTCAAATGATAACACCTTTTTTTTTTTTTTCCAGAATTTACGATTACATACTGTAAAGAGAAATGACTACTATTGTAATTTTTACTCTAGCGGATATTATGCTATAATAATTGTTAGACTACTTCTATGTTCGCATCATTTTTTTTTTTTAAAGATCTAATTTATTTATTAGAGATAGAGCACGTGTGAGAGAGCATGAGTAGGGGGAAGGGCAGAGGCAGAGAGACATGCAGGCTCCCTGCTCAGCAAAGAGCAGAAAAGGGGCTTGATTTCCAGGACCCTAGGATCATGACCTGAGCGGAAGGCAGACACTTAACCGACTGAGCTGCCCAGGCACCCCCATCATTTTCTTTCAAAAACATCTTTCTCACTAATTTCTTAGTCTGTTATTTGCCTACAATCCTTGCAGTTATCTAGGCTCAGATGTTCAGATTCATCTCTAATTCCTCCTTTGCTTTCCATGAATGAGTTGGCTGATAAATCATTTAAATCTACATCAATCCATGTTAGCTCTCTTATCTTTCTCATTTTCCAGTGCAGGGTCACTACTTTGTTTCAAGTCACAGTTCAGTATTGTCACTATTTATTTGTTCTTACCTTGCCTCCTGGCATTTTGCTCACATTATTAAAATCCTCTGTATGTAGCAGCCTGTTTTAATTTTTCTAAAATGTGTATTGCTGATCATCTGATTCTTCTAGTCCTAAAATTTCACTAGCTTGACATTATTTAATCAAGTACAAAATACTACTTCTGCATTTGAAATCTTATAAGAGATAATCCAAGCTACAGTCCCAGTATATCCCAGCAGTCATGAGATGTATTGCACAGACCCAAATCAGTTTAGTTCTTAAATTTCATCTTGAACGTCACTCAGGACTATACTTCTAAGCTGAAGCCTCTAAGTTGATAATATTCTCATTATTGTTAACTTTGAAAGAGCTCAGACATGATGGATTATTCTGTTTCGGTTTATAGAGAATCTCATAGCTATCTAATTTGCTAAATTTTAAGCTCCTTGAAGTCAAAGTATATGTGAAAATCACTTATATTTTTTAGTAAAAGTTTTTTTTTGTAGGTATCAGGCATTCTAAATTTTCATTTAATTCCAACAGAATAGTTTTATTTTGCAAGAAAGTTTTATTTGCATAATCACTTTCTCTTCTGTTTACTATATTGAAGAGTAGCCATAATAATATTTTATGAAAGGAAAGAGAATACTACTTATGATGATATATCCAGTCCAGTTCATAAACATTTTTGTGTCGAGGCTGCCGTGGGGATTGGGAATAAGAAAATCTTCTGAAACATACTCTGCCCTTAAGTATTTAGCTTGATGAAAAGAAGCAGACACACTAGCAAATCAAAGCTAAAATGTCATATATTTAATGTAATAATATGTACAAAGAGAACTAAAGGTTCACATGAGGAAAAAGTAAATGTTATCTGCATGGTCAGGAAAGTTTTATCAAGAAGGTACTGCACGAGCTGAGCATAAAAGGGGCATACATATTAGTGATATGACTAGAGTCATTTGCCAAATGCACTGAGATGTTCCAGTATCTATCTGCTGGCATCTTTGAGAATAGCTCAAAGGTTAAGTAAAGTCTAAAGCAGTTTCAGGGTGGCAGATGATGAGGCTGGAGAGATAGATGCACCAGGATCACCTCATCGGGCATACTGATCGAGATCTGCAGAGTCTGGAAGGTGTCCTATAGGTAATGGGCGGGGGGGGTGGTCTCTGTTTATATACATGCTAGAGTGGAACAGGCATTGACTGGGTTCACATTTTAGGAAAAGCCTTGGTCAATCCATCAAAGCTTTGCTATGTTGGTTAATATATTTATTTTGCATTTTAAGAAACAGCCTAAAACGTAGAAATATTTTGCAGTCATTTTTATACTTTTCAAAGTGACTCTCTGCTTATCTTCTCATTTAGAGACTCATAATGTGAGGGCTAGAAGCCAGCCTTTCTAATGTCTCATTTTCTTCTACAGAGTGAGGGGAAGGGTGGGTTTATTAGGAAAATTACAAAATTACATTATTTTTTCAACATCCAGAGCACAGTTAACACCTTCTGGGAGGTAATTAACACACTTCAATAACATCAGCCTTATACTGGCCTTGTTAGTATTTTGACATTGATATTTTCTCCCACTTTAATGTGAGTACATCTAATAGAGAACAAAATGAGAGCTGGCTTTGATTTGATCATTTGCTCGGTTTCATTCTGCTCTGCACATTTTGCGCTGCTATATTTATGGGCTTGCCTATATCTTGTCCTGCTTGATCCATATCTCAAACCTGGGTTAAAAAAGTCAGAAATGATTTTTTACAGTTCATGGGTCAGACAAATATGTGCTTGATAAGTTTTCACAATGAGTCAAGGAACACACATCTTAGGAAGCTGTCAGATACGCTCTGAGGAAAAAATATGGTGAAGAATAATGAAAACTGATACAGTGGGCTACTTAAAAAAGTAAATTTTTTTCTCTTCAGTGAGGATATTGAAATATGAGATAATTCAATAATTAGAAAGTTATTGATACTAGTGTCCTCATTTCCCTTTTGTATATCCACAGATTATATTTATTTAAAATCTTAGCACATATGATTCTCTGTCATCTCATTAAAATTTTAAGATAAATTTGGGCTTTATATATATGTTTATACAGACATTAATATAAGTTCATTAAAACGCAAGAAATATACTATACAAAAGAAAGTAAGGTCTTGGGATTGTCTGTTGGTCCTTGGCATATTACAGAAGGGGTCAGAGCAGAATACCACCTTTGCAACCACAGACGGTATAAATTAATACATTACCACATCCGCTTTGCAAGCATTGGAAAGTGGATTTGGGAGGCGAATGAGTACTGAATGCTTATCAACTGTCTGTAAAAGAAGAAAATATTCTAGTGCCAGGGAACATAATTGTTGAGAACTTTCTAGAGAGCCCATGCAAGCAGTTCTGACTTTTTATTTTAAAATAAATAAATTATTGCTGTAATCTGTCACTTTGCTCTGTGCATGTTCACCTGAGCCCAGTTACATTTGAGTTCTAGACACTCTTTAAACCTGTCTGACCTGTCATATCACTTCAGTGGCTTAATTTGTGAGGTCATGCCTGAATACTTTTTTGGCCAGATCATGTGCCCATATTCCATAATACTTTAATTCGGTTTCTCATGCTAATCCAATGTTTGAGATACAAAGCACAGCAGGGTTACTCTCCCTAGGTAAGCTTTTATAAAAATAATTGTGAGCTGACTAGTCATGACCTTGGTTTTATCTATGCTCAATTTTTGATCTAAAACTTCAGTGAACATCAATTTTGAAACCATTTCCAAGTACACTGAGAAATAGCATTTGAAGCTTGGGACCATAAATTCTCCTTTAGATATTTCCCTGTTCAGGGTAGATTGAGTAGGATTAAAGGGAGCAGTCATGCACTCAGGGTTAAATAAAAAAGGTATTACACTTGAATGGTAATTTAGGTAGGACGGATGTTTTTCCTATTACAGACACAGGGGTAAAGCATGGCAGGAAACTATTCAGCGGGGAAGATAAAGGGAAATGATGCTTTAAGCCTCCCTGACCCACAAACAGAAAGAAAAGCCATTATTAACTGAAACCAGGAGCAAGTGTAAGGCAGGGGACGAATAATCAGTCTGTGAATTACCTAGGTAAGTTCCTTGCAGTTTGCTTTCACCAGGTAAAAAAGTTACATGATGATAAACATGATAACCAAGGTTTACTAAGTGATTAACGAAGAATATTAAGCTGGGTTTTAAAATAATATCTACTACAGAAGCAGTTAATTAAGGAAATGTAAACTAAAACCAGTAACTTATATATTTTGCACACATCAGACTAAAAAACAAAATAAATTGAAAACAACAAAGTCCGGGGGTGTCTGGGTGGCTCAGTCGGTTAGTGTCCGACTCTTGATTAGGCTAGGATCATGCTCTTGGGTGGTGAGAGGGAGCACCACATCAGGGTCCATGCTTAGTGCAGAGTCTGCTTGTCCCTCTCCCTCTGCTCCTGCCCCCACTCACTCTCTGTCTCTTTTTTTCTCTAAAGTAAGTAAGTAAGTAAATAAATAAATAAAATCTTAAAAAAAAGAAAACAACAAAGTCAGAGTCTATATTGGCAAAATATTTTAGAAATAAGGTTGGCATTATATAGGAAAGATATCTAATGTTATTTGGTTTGAAATTTATATAAATTGTACTATACTATGTAGACATGTATATTAGCAGATATTTTTATGAACATTTATGGTAATATGATTTATGATATAAAAAAGTTCCCCAAATATTCATGGAGAATGTAAACTAAACAGGGTTATATTTCATATATTAACATTTAGCAGAGAAAATAAACCATCTACCATGGCATATATCAATACTTTTAATCTTAGATATGTGAATCTGAGGGGGGTAAACTTCAAAAACAAGCAAAACTTTATAATATAAGGGTTAGTGATAAAATTACAGATAAATTCGGGCGCCTGGGTGGCTCAGTTGGTTGAGTGACTGCCTTCGGCTCAGGTCATGATCCTGGAGTCCCAGGATCGAGTCCCGCATCGGGCTCCCTGCTCAGCAGGGAGTCTGCTACTCCCTCTGACCCTCCCCCCTCTCATGTGCTCTCTCTCTCAAATAAATAAATAAAAAATCTTTAAAAAAAAAATTATAGATAAATTCAAGAAATGGTAAATACAATATTCCAGACAAGAGCTACTGGAGGGATAAGGTAGGTTGAGGCAGGGCACCTACTTTTTGAGTGGGGCATAGGAATTATGAATACTTCATAATTTGGGCAGTCTTAAGAATGGTGTGTTTGTTTTTTTTAACATTTTGTTTTCTAATTTATACATCATGTGTTACATCAAAATTTTATGATTAAAAAAGTCTTTAAGGCAACAAATCCAATAAAAAGGGGAATTGTTCTCTTACTGGAAAAAATTGAGAGGAGAAAAAAATTTCAATTCTATTTTCTTCTACTTATTATACTAAAATGAATGATCCTAAAATTTACAAATGTAGAAAAAAACATCAATTTTTAGAAAATTGTAAAGGAAGTTAGATACATGGGTCAAAATTACAAGGCCAGGTGGGGTAAGATTGTTTCTGAAAATATTGTACTTGATTTGTGTATGGATTGTTCTAACTAAGGCGCTAGAGACTGAGAAAGGTGGAAGAGACCATTGTCTTGCTCACCTTGGCTGGCTGTGTCAGTCTTGCATCTGGTTAGAATCCAAGCAATGCAAATGGTGAGGAGTATCATTTTCCAGTTTTCTTCTGAGAGTCCATTTCTGACAACTACATTTAAAAAATATAAAACCGTATCATACAGTATCACTATAATATTTCAGTATCTGGCTCAGTGTTTTAGGAACCAATTGAGTTGTGATTCTGGTTAAGAAGTGAACTTAGAGGGAAAAAAAAGTGAAGGCTAGAGTCAAACATAGCTGGAAATCTAAGAATAAAAATATCCAGAATGTCTTCAAGTTAAACTTGATTGGGTCTTTTTGAGGAAAAATAAAAAAAGTAAAGTTCAGACATTCTGTGTTTTCCCTTGACTTACACTTGACTATTTCAGAAACTGTCCATCAAATATGGAGAAAATGTGATTAAAAGAAAATACAAAATAATATGTATGTGACATAAATTTTTGAGGTGGGAAAAATGTAGACTGTCTCTCTTTCAGTTTACTTTATCAACTTTTTAATGGATCAATTTTAACAACATATATGCTTTATTTCTAAAAATGTTTCCAAAGCCCTGGATTGGTCTGGGAAATTTTACAGGAGATTTTTCTCTTCATGCTTACCCTCTATAAATTGATTATCTATTTTAAAGAATTTCACTTCATGGGATGCCTGGCTGGCTCAGTTGGTAGAGCATGCGACTTTTGATCTTGGGGTTGTGAGTTCAAGCCTCACTTTGGGGGTAGAAATTACTCTAAAAAAAAAAAAAAGTTAAAAAATAAAAGCCTTAAAAAAAAAAAAAAAAGAATTTCACTTCAAATTCAATTGTTTATTTACAATTGAATATAAATAGATCCCATATATTTTGAAATGGAGCCATTGATTTAACAATATATAGAGATTCTGAATAGTGAAATAATTCATATTATTTTGAACTCTAATCTGGCAGATTAAAAGATTAGATAAATATCAATAGCTTTGTTTCTCTGTGATATGAAATAACAATATACCATTGCAGTTTTTAGAATCAGGTATATTTACTTATATATGAATTTACTAAATCTAGTAATTGCACATAAAACAATATTTTATGAAAAATATGTATTTTTCTAATTATTTATTCAACATAACCATGCATTTCTATACTTTCAAAGACGGGTTGATAATTTTTTTCTGAATCACCTGATTGTAAATTCAAACTTTTAATATTTCTGTGGATTGTTTATTACTTAGATCAGGAATATACAATTGACCCTTGAACAACATGGGTTTGAACTTCAAAGGTCCACTTATATGTGGATTTTTTCCAATAAATAGTACTGTAAATGTATTTTCTCTTTCTTGTAATCTTCTTAATAATATTGTCTTTTCTCTAGCTTACTTTATTGCAAGAATACAGTATGTAATACATATAGCAAAATATGTGTTGATCAACTGATTATGTTATTCATAAGGCTTCTGGTCAACAGTAGGTCATTAGTGGTTAAGTTTGGGGGGAGTCAAAATTATACATGAATGTTCAATTGTACAAGGTAGTCAGTACAACCTAACCCTCACTTTGTTCAAGGATCAACTGTAATTTAACTTACTTCTCAAATTTGTGAATTTTTTTATTTTATTTATTATCAAATTATTTATATTAATAGTCTTTACTTTTATCTCTATTCTAGTAAAGGTCACTGTTGTCTTAATTTAGATTCTGCAAAGATATTCCTGAGAACAGAACTAACAAGAAGTAGTTTATTTGGGAAGTACAAGGAACAATAAGATGAGCATGGCGAAGTGAGAGGGAAGGAATGTCAGCAGTAATGGAAACTCTAGTATGACTTCTTTGGCTCCCAGGGCTTACTCTAAAATTGTGGGAAATAGTATAAAATGTATGTTTCTGTTTTATCTGGCCCCAAAGGTGAGGGGGGTGATGAAGCTGAGATATTTTTGCATCACTCTCTTTTACTTGTCTAATTGCTCTGGCTAAGATTTTCCAGTGCTATGTTGAATAAAAGCAAGGAAAGGATTGCTGATCAAAATGTAAAATAATAATAAATTTAGTAAATTCTTTGACAGCTTATCATAAATTTAAAAATATACTTTTTAAAAATACACTTTTCAGGGGCGCCTGGGTGGCTCAGTCGTTAAGCGTCTGCCTTCGGCTCAGGTCATGATCCCAGGGTCCTGGGATCGAGCCCCACATCGGGCTCCCTGCTCAGCGGGAAGCCTGCTTCTCCCTCTCCCACTCCCCCTGCTTGTGTTCCCTCTCTCGCTGTGTCTCTCTCTGTCAAATAAATAAATAAAATCTTTAAAAAAAAAAATACACTTTTCAAAGCAATTTCATCATAGTATCAAACTGGAAATAACCTGAGTGTCTATCATCAGGAACATGGTTAAATAATTTTTCATCTGTGAAATATTAGAAATGTACTCAGCAATAAACAGAAATGAACTAAAGACATACACAATAACATGAATAAATCTTCCAAACATGCTGTGCAAAAGAAGCCTAACAAAAAGATTATTTATTTTATGATTAAATAATACATAATTCTAGACAATGTCATGCCAAGACAGAGAAACCTTGGTGAAAGTTGTCCTTCCCTCCCAGAGGAGTATTTTAATACTAGCTTTTTTTGAGAATCACGAGTTATGGTGATGATAAAGAGCAGACCAAATTTTAGTTGGTTTTATTATTGTTTTAAATTCTCTGCTAATATTGCATCACTCATTGCCTGCCCGCCGGAGAAATTTCCTCCACCATTCTTCTTCTTTGGAACGCTATTGTTCTAGAACAAACATTGACATTTTCCTTAACAAATTGTAGTTCCTTTCAATGGGGAATAGTGTTTCAAGTTCACAGTTTTGATGGTATGGGTATCACTAGATTCTGAATTGGTCCTTCTTCTTAGACATTCTTGGAGGATAGAGACAAAGAAAGCATATATTAAAAAAAAAAAAAACAATGCATCATGAATGCATACTAATATATCTAATTCTGTTTTTAAGTTATATGATTTTTTTATGAATCTTACATACATAGCTCCTTTCCACACCTCAAAATCCCAGTTCTCAATGATATATATCTCATTTGCTTTATTGCAAACTACACACATAACAGTTTTGGAATAATAGTAATAAAACATACCTCAATGCTATCACTATATAATGACCAAATATATTTTAAGAATTACATATATATTTAATTAATATATAAATAATATATAAATAACATTTTATTTATGTAAATTATATATTTAAATGTAATATTAACTTATATAATATGTAAGCCTATATTATATGTAAGTATATAATTAATATATATTGTCTACAGGAATATGTAATCCAATTTTGTGTTTAAAATCATCTAATATAGGGACCTAACAAAGTTTCACTTATTTCAGGTTGCCTCTGACTTTTATGGATTAATTTTTAAAAATTCAATTTAGATTTATAATTCCGTAAATATTTACAAATTTCAAAATCAAATCTATAAGAAAAAAAGCTATATTTAGAGAAGTTTAATTCTTTTTTTTTTTTTTTTTTGGCCACTTCTACTTTGTCTTCTCTCTCCTCTCTATATATAAACTTTTTTTTTTTTTTTTGGACAAGAATCAAATGCCGCTGCTAAGAGACCTTTTGGAGGTCAACAGCTACTGCACTTCTGCATTGGCAGGGCCACACAATATCCATCACCCAGAATGACTGGAAGTGCCTAGACAAAACCTCTGAGTCTGGAGATCCAGTGGCTAAATGAGTCCCTGAAAATCAGCACTTTATATGACACCTCAACCATCACTTTTGTGTGTTAGGAATTGATGGTAATGAATCACTGTAAAATGTTATGATTTAAACCATAACCACTTATTATTTCTCATCAGTGTGTGTGTTGGATGAACAGCACTACTCATCTGGGTTGGGTTTGCTCACACATCTCAGTTGATGGGTTAGCTGGGACTGCTGGTTTTCCAAAGGCCTCAGGTGGATGATGCCCCTTTCCCCACTTGCCTCTCACATCCTTCCAGCAGGCCAACATATCTTCATAGGGTTGTCAATGTTCCAAGAGAGAAGATATAAGTGCAAAAGCATTGCTTGAAGCCTCTGTTTGGGCCAAGTTTGCTACAGCTGCACTGACACAAAGTCAAGTGCAGAGTCAGTGTGGGAGGGCACTGTCCAAAGGTATAGATGTGAAAAAGATGGTGTGAAAAAATGGGTCATTCATGCAATCAACCTACCCCAACTTCCTTTTTCCAGGATCTGTTCTAGCCATCTGTGGTGTGAGGTTAAGGATGGAATCTGAGGTGTTGGATGGTAGATGAGGGACCATACAAAAGAGTGATCGGCTGACAAGTCATCTGGGACTGCTGGTAGAGGACAGCCTCTGATGGGACTGACCCTTTTTGTCTAAGTGTCTAATCGACTTCCTCTTCCTCCTCTTCTCCTTTTTCTTCTCCTCCTTCTTCTTCTCTTCTTCTTCTCCTTCTTCTTCTTCTTCATGCTCTCTCTCTCTCACACACACATTAACAATCACCATGTCATCATATTACCTAAAATAATCAGAGCATGTACTCAGAGAAACTGATCATGCCTCTACTCATCCCTAACTATATTTTTATACTTTATCTCTTATAGATGGAAAGAAAGATTTTAAAAGGTAAATGTTTGTAAAAAACACTGATGGAATATTTTTTAGAGTGGTAGAAGTGATTTTTAGAGGAATATTTTTGTTGTACTCTGCAATATAATTACCTCACCAGTGTTTATAATGTGCAAAAATACCTGAAAAAATTAATATAAGTAAAAGGGAAGAAATGAATAAATTACCAAATAACTAAATCTCTAATATTCTAATTCTATCCTCTTTACAATTACTAATATTTATTAAATTTTATTATGTGAAAAGGAGGGAATATATATATATATATTTGTAGTGACTACACATATATGTATATACATATACATAGATGTATACATATGTATATGACTATATATACACACACACACATATAGTATATGTGTATTCACCATTACCTGTCTATATTTCAGTTTTATGCCTCAGGGTATTTTTTTTCCTACATTTTAATTAAAGAAAGTAATTAATTTTAATTAATTATTATATCTGAAATTTATTTTGATGCATGGAAGCCTGTGTGGAATTAAATATACTTACTTCCCTCTCCCCAGCCAGTTTTCAACAAGTAGGATTTCAAAAAGAATAGATAATGGAGAAAAGATTTCAGAGATAAATACTATTCAATTAAAGACCTTGAACTGAGAAAATGTTCCTTCCAGTAAAGACATAATATGATTGATTATATAAAGTTTCCATAAAGGCTATTAAGTGGGTAGGCAAAAAAAAAAAAAAAAGTCATACGCTTACTGTATTTTTTTGATGTACTGTATTAAATATCAAAATGTGTAATCCATATAAATAAAAGATGATAGGGCACCTGGGTGGCTCAGTCAGTTAAGCATCTACTTTCTGCTCAGGTCATAATCCCAGGGTCCTGGGATCCAGCCCTACATTGGGATCCCTACCCAGTGGAGAGTCTGCTTCTCTCTCTCTCTCCCTCTGCCCTTCCCCCCCACTCATGCTCTATCTCTATCTCAAATAAATAAAATATTTACAATAAATAAATAAATAAATAAATAAATAAATAAATAAATGATGATGAGTTATTGAAGGTATTTCAAACTGAGTGTGATCTGTTTCAAGCTGTTTTGGGTAAATCATTTATCCAGGTTGTACAGACTATTTGGGGACAGCTATAGACCATGCAAACAAAAAGATCAATGCAGGTGTACCTGTGTTTGTCTTACCAGATGAAAAACACATTAATAATTTAAATAAATAAAAACTTTCATATGCTTTAACAGTGGGTAAACAATATTAAAGTATCTTTAATAAAGTATCTTATAATATTTATAATATTATTGTTATATAATGGTTTTGCTAAGTAATAAATATGACAAAAACTGTGTTCTTTGATATAATATCACTAATCTCTTATTCACAAAACCTGAATCTGGATGCCATCTTTGACTCCTTTCCCTTGCCCTCTCCAGTGTTCCTTGAACTCCAGTGTTCTTATAACTATGCCTTGATTATCATTCCCAAAAGCCACTCCCCAAATTTAGATCCTTATTGTTTTTCACAAAGACTCTAATAATAAGGTCAGCAGAGGTCTAATGGGGAACATGAATTTCACCCTGCCTGGCATCCTTT
Organism: Phoca vitulina; assembly: GCF_004348235.1. NCBI lineage: Eukaryota > Metazoa > Chordata > Mammalia > Carnivora > Phocidae > Phoca > Phoca vitulina. The sequence goes on along the minus strand of NW_022589729.1, from coordinate 12,280,373 downwards.
GGGATGTCAAAGAGCCAAGTGAGTAACCTCAACTTGTACTCTAACATGCAGTAATGAGACATTGCCTCCTTCCCCTACAGGCATGGTGTTACAGGAGGCCTGATAAAACAGAAGATTTCAATGAAATACAGTGTCTCATAACATAATATTCAAAATGCCTAGGATACAAAAGAAATAATTTGTCATACCAAGAACCAGGAAAATACCACCACTAGTAAAATTCATCAATGCCAAGATAATACAGAGACGAAGACAAAAGGGAGTTTCTACTTCTGAGACGAAGTGACATTCAAGAACAGTATTAATAGGACACCACAATCTGCTATGACTTTGAAATTCAAAATTTTACTCCTCTTAGGATATTTGGCTTTTAAGATCAAACTCTGGTAATAATTATAATTTTGTTCCAATAATATATTCTGGGTCAACACTATGAATATAGAGAAGATATAAACACATGGAGTTAATTTGCTCAGTATTCAGAAGCTTCTTTTTTCCAAAATAATTTTTCTCTGATTAATGTCAGAGGATTAAATACATACATTTGAATTGAGGAAAGGGGTTGCTGAGAGGTCTACTATGTACCATAGTCCTGTCGACATTTTTACATCTAGGAACATCGAGAAGCTAATGAATTCTTGTGAGCACTGCGGCCAGTGAAGAATAATATAAACTTGTATGTGTCATTTTGACCTACTTTCATATTTTAAAAATGTTTTCTATTATCACATTTGCTTTATACATCATCCTCACAGGAGGTAAGAGTACATATGGTGTACAAACTACAAATACCTGTTTTAAAATTTTATATATCATCATTTGTCTTTTTGTTCTGACAGATTATATATATATTTTAAGGCTATGAATACTTGATAGGAGTTTTCATAAATATGTAACAGTGAACACCATAAAGTGATGTAGAGGAATGGTTAATTTTCTTAATATTTTGATTACATTTAACAAATACACAGATGTTGAGAAAATAGTTTGAATCACATGGATCCTTTCCACAGGTCTTCTCCCTTAAGGTATAAAGAAGAATAAAACTTTCAGGTCCACCTCTAATAATTAGTATACATAGTATAGTGTAATATACAACTCTTAAGGAGACTCTATCAAACATGGTAAGCTAAACACATGATTATAAAATCACATTATTAGATTTTAGATATAGAAGTTTCACATAAAGATGAATAAGCCAGTGTGAACCAGGCAAAGTAAAAATCATTCTTCTCCTTCAGCAAATCCACTTTAGATATATACACAGTCTTAATCTTCAGGCCAATTTAGGCCTTAACCACATAGTTTTGTTTGCTAAATATTTTTAAAATATAAAACAAGATACCTTCACTTATCAGGTTAAAAAAACTATTAACATAGAAATGGTTATTTTTTAAGAATTCAATATAGGCTATTTAATAGTTATCTTAAAACTTTTAAAGTGAAAGGCTTTCGGGAGTTAATTCCAATAAGGTTATCCTAACTGGTAAAATCTCAAAAGTGTGATTGTGTACTTGATATGAATGACCCCATGAACTCTTTGAAATGAATGGAAGACTATAGATAATTGCATTTTACACTCACAACTATAACCTGCATTGCATACAATCTACTTAGAATTGCTGTAATATTACATTGCAGTCTATTTTATGCTTAATGTTTTCATTCTAACATTTCTAAATTTCTCTGCTTAACAATTTTAAATTGAACTGTAAGTAACAACATAATTTAGGTTCCTGGAAGTCAATTAACTCTGCATGATACTTGAGAAAAAATTGGCTTATACAATTGTAATTTCAGAAAATAAAAAGCTTCATTTTTGTTTGTAAAGAGTAGCTCACATCAAGGACTATTATTCTACTGTAATATATTTTTGGCTCCAACCTAGCAAAAAATAAACTTTTTTCTCTTTTACACTGTTGACTCCCCAGTATCCCCTTAGTTGAAGAATTTCCTCTCAATATTTTAACATATTCAGCGCTTTGGGTTGCTTTAGGGAATACTGCTTTAAAAAAGATTAAACCACTGATGACTTTCGCTTTTAACCTCAGTCATAAATACAAGTACTCTACTATATCCTCACAATTTAAATGCAAATAATCTTTAAACAAAACTAATCTTGAGGGCTTTTGTATAGTGAATGATAAATGGAAGGGAATTTTATAAAGTGTGATAGTGAGCAACTCTGGTTTCTTTTTCACATCAATCATCTCTCCACATGGATCAACAATTAAAACAGTTCAGTGCTTTTGAGGGAGTCTGGGAAAACAAGTTCATCATTTAACTGCCCCCGGCATTACCTTGGGGAGAAGCAAGCTGATCCAAAGGGTAAGTGTTAATTGAAAAACGTGTCAAGGAAACTGAAGATCCTTCCTCTAGGTTTGCTTACCTGGAGAACCAAATCTAAGTTGTGCCTAGAAAGCCTAACAATCTTGTCTAAAATAACACATGCTTAATACAAAGAGAGTATACAATTATTATAGTTGAGCCCTTTTATATTGAAGAAACTAACATATTTTCAAAACACTGCTTTCAGCAGGGTATGTGACAATGAAAGTGATATTTTACATATATCCAACAGAAAGAAAACTTACCTTTGGTTATTTTAATTGTTCACAATCTTACCTTTTATACATTATAAATTTAAAAATACAAAATTTGTGTTCAACATTTTCTTTTACTTCCAATGATTATTTTTTGAGACATAGAAAGTGACAGCACATAAGTAAAAATTTAAAAATAAAAGAAGATAATATATATTCTTTATTAAAAGGATCTGGTTTTTTAATAAAGAATTTGGTTTCAGGTCTGGGGCAGAGGAAGTACATATTGATCCTGGATTATTTTATATCACCTAAGGTAAGAAAGGGTTCAAAAGATGATTGGAAAAATGTAAAGAACAAAGGAACAAGTTTGAAGGGGCAACACATGCCCAGATATTAATGGGTAATAATCTGAATTCATTATGACATAAATGAATGAAGGAATAAAGGAAGGGAGGAAGGAAGAGAGAAAGGATGACAGGAAGGAAAGAAGGAAGAGAAGGAGGGAGGAAAAGAGGAAGGAAGGAAGGAAGGAAAGAAGGAACGAAAGGAATAAAAATCTTACAGAAGATCATCTAAAATAATAAGAATTACAGTCAAAAAGAGAATCAATAGATGATAAACCTAGCAGGTCAAAGTTTGGTAAATAAAATTAGTTATTAATTACAAAAAATAATTTTATAATAAGGATACCTGATAGATTCCTTAAACAAGTCATGAAATTTTATTGTTCCTGTATCAGACAAATTGACATCATGTGCTTCCTGAGAACAATCATCACTTGTGTAGTATTCTCACCAAAATAAATGCAAAACCCAAACAGAAGGATATCTAAAAAAGAATTCACCTGTGCTCTTCAAAAATGCCAAAGTCAAAGCAGACAAAGAAAATTTAAGGAAATGTTCTGGATCAAAATACACGAGACAATGAAATGTAATTTGATACCGGACTGGATTCCAAACCAGGAAAAAATAGTTACAAAGAATATTATTGGATTAGATGATTAGATGGATTAGATGACAGTATTGCATGTATATTATATATTCTGATTTTGAAAATTGTAATAGAGTATGCCCTTTTCTTTAGGAAACATATAATGAAATGTTTAGATCTAAGAAACATAGTTCTCTTTCTTTCAACTGATTCAGAAAAATTAATATATTTATATATATCTCTTAACAAATGGGGTAATAAATAAGCAGATGGGGCTAAACAGAAATACTTGGTCAAACTGCATAAAGATTCTGTGGGAGTTCTTTGAACTATTATGGCAATATTTTTTATGTTATGTTGAGATTATATCAAAAAAACTTATGAAGGTATAAATAAGGATGTTACTACTCAACTGAATTGATAGAGATGAGAATTTGCTCTTATCCTAGAATTGAAGGCATCATTTTATCCCTATGTCACAAAGAACACTAGAAATGAATACAACTGTTACAGAAATCAGTTTGAATCTAAAATAGACACAAGCAATTAGAACTGTTTTGATATTTGAAATAATATTGAATTGAATGAACAGACTAAACATTTAAAATACTTCATCTGTGATTATTTTTGTTAATTTTTAAATACTGTTGTAGTAACAACTTGTAGCACATACAAACAGAAATTAGTTTTATTAGAGCCTCATTCAGTAGGTGGCATTTCTTTTCTTATGGAGTCCAATTTGGCATCAGTATTTGATTATAATAGTGTGCATAATATTAGTCTAGAGAGCTATGTAGAAAAAGTTGCTAGGAGTTCTTTATCTCAGGACTTGGAGATAAAGAAAGAAAATAATGAGCATAACAGAATGAACAAACTGGAAGGAAAACTAGTTACATCTTTACCACTCATTTAATGAGATTATAAATATATGAAGGATTTACAGCTGGGTGCAAATATCAATCTCTAATTTCTCTTCACAAAGAACTAAAAAAATTCCTTAGCTAAGTTTAACAGAGAGCATAGTGTATTTTCTGGTATAGTCTGGAATTCCTTTACTTCCAAGTTTTAATTAAATTTTTTATACCATTATTTCCCCTTCCTTTTCTATATTTCAATCAGTAAATTGTTCAACATACAATTACTAGAACCTTAACTGTTCCACAGGAGCAATGAAATAAATAATAATACAATTTCTGTCCTGAGAATTCACAGTGTAGTGAGAGAGGAGGAGGAGAGAGAGAGATAGAGACATGGAGTAATTTGTGTTATGGTGTAGTTTTGATTTTGTCAGGGTTTTAGTGCTGTTTGCAAGGTATTCATAACCTGTGGGCAGTTGTTTCAAGTTAACTTTAAATATAGTGTCACCACTTTGCTGTTAATGAGAGTTGTTTCTTCCAATAAGCTCTTTGAATATTGCTTCTGCTTTTTAACCTGGGAATGACTGACCTAGGTTTACATTTTGTTCCTCTAATTTGAGAACTTTCTGCTTTTTGCTTGTAATGTTGTCAATTTGCAGTAATAGGGAGAGTTATATTCTGCCTCGTTGTTTGGAAAAGCATCCTTCATTAGGCAGAGGCATAGATATTCAAAAGCTGAAACTATTAAATATCTCTGTTTGTGTTACCTTCTACCCCGCCAGAGAAGTTCAGGTTTTCCCTTTTAACCATTTCCTTTCTAACACTATGCAAGCCTTACTACACCATTTCTTATATGGCCCAGATAAGCAGCAGTTCCCCACCATGTACAGGATAAAGTCAATAATATTCACCACCTACTGTCTATTCCTTACCTTGGTAGCCCCTTCTCATCTTTTAATTTCTTCTATGAAACATGAAATCTCTCCCAAACCCACTCCTCACACTTCAGGTAGACAGAGTAAGCTCCAAGAAGGCTTCCCCCACAACCCCTGCCCCCACACATCTTTTAAGTTTCAAATGTTTTCAGCTTAAAATAAACTTTATATAAGTCTGGGATTCTAAGTGAGTCCCCATTATGCCTATAGTATAGCACAGGTATTTCTGGATAATTCTTTATGTGTGCATTTTCCCTGATCCTTGAAATTATGGGAGTTGTACTGATCTTTACACCCTCTCTCTACCCTATCTCCACTGATCACACCACCATGTAATATGATGCCTAGAACAGAGTAAGTTCTCTTTAAATTCATGTTAATAATTCATGTTAGTAATTCCTGTTAGTAATTAGGATCTTCATGTAGCCTTTAACTATGTCTTTACTCAGTTAAAAAAAAAAAAAAAAAAGTGTGAGAATTGGATTCATACAGGCCTGCATTTGAGTTTTGACTGTAGAATTTAGGAGCTAAGTGATCTTAGGAAACTTGATTAGTTTCAGAGCTATTAGTTTCCTGATTATTAAACAGACCTATTGATATTACATCTCTTGAAATGTTGCTGTAAAAAACACATGAAAAACAACATATGTAAAATTCCAAGGTGGAATGGAATAGTGGAAGGCAGACCAGCCATGCATAGCTCAGTAACAAGTAGAAAAAAAAAAAAAAAGATATTATAGAAATGACTGATGTGAAGTCAGCTGAGAACTGCAGAAGACTCAGAACTGGAAGGACTAATGCTCTAGAGAGAAAGAACCTCAAAGAGGCGGGATCAAAATGGCCCAAGCGGGAAACATAGAAAGGAAGAGAGTAACAAAGAACAAAGGAAATGACAATTATAAGGATAAACATAACTTAAAATTAAAATTCAGTTGAAAATTGACTGAATATTAACTGCACAAAACAATTATGTCTTGTGAAGTTATAGTATATATAGATTTAAAATGTGTAACAAAAAAAATGTGTAACAAAAATCATAAAAATGCCATAGTGTATATGGCATTAAAATATTCTAAGGTTCTAGCTTTACTTTGGACATGATGAGAGATATAATTTTTATTAGATAGTGTGAGTTGATAAAACACATTACAAGCTCCAGGGTAACAAAGAACAGCGTAAGAATAAACAAGTATTAAATTAATGGAAGGGGGAGAAAGAAGTAATAGAAAAAAAAAAAAGAAAGAAAAAGCTAGTGAAAAGAAGGTGTAATGTTAGAGCTTGTTTCCATTGGTGATAAGACCACATGTAGGAATGCTAATCAGAAAAAGCACCAGAAGGTAGTTTTTACTTAATGCTAGGATAGAAGTTTCTGTATTTGTTTATTTTTAATATTTTTGAGAATCAATTTATTAATTAACGTAGATAGAAAAAGAAGTTGTGTTTATAATCTCAGGAAATATTGAATATTGCATTTACTTTTTTTAATGAAGGTATTCCCTTTTCACTTATACTTTATGTTATGCATTTATTAAAAGAAATACAAATGGATTTTTAGGTACATGATTTATTTAATTAGTAGCATATTCCATTGTAAATTATATCATCATCCATCATTCTTTTGTACTAGCTGCCTATATTATAAAACATATTTTCTTCTCTCATGTACCAAATATTTACTGAGCACCTACATTGTACTAAGGAATCTGGTATATTAAGGATATAATGGAGAATAAAACAGACAACATTTTTTAATTTTTTTTTATTATGTTATGTTAATCACCATACATTACATCATTAGTTTTTGGTGTAGTGTTCCATGATTCAAACAACATTTTTGAATGCATGAAGTATATATGTTAGTTGGGGAAGATATACAAATAAGTTAGTTAATTAGTATTTGAAAGTGTTATGGGGGAAAATAGGACAGATAAGGGTGACAAGTAAGGAGATGGGTTAAAATTTTGAGTAAAGTTGCTAAGTATGACTCATTGAGAAAGTGACACTTGAGCAAAATTTGTAAGAAGGACTGGACAAGGATTGAGCTTCACAGATATTTTAGGAAAAAAGCATTCTAGAAAGAAGAAACATTGCAAAGCCCTGAGGTGCTGATCATGTTCAAGGAAGAGTAAGATTTCTTTAGCTGGAGCAGATGAATAGTATAATAGGAGTTAAAGTCAGAGATATAACAGGGGTAAGACTTTGTAGGGCCTCATGGGGCATTAATACAACTTTGGCTTTTATTCTGTAAACTGAGGAGCCATTACAGGGTTGAAGCAGAGGGATAACACGATCTCAGTTACATTTTTGAAGTGTGTTGCTATGTTGAGAATAGACTCTAAAGCACTGGAGCTGGGAAGCACTAGTTAGAAAACTACTGACATATTTTGAAAAATGAAACAGTTAAAGTTGGTGAGAAGTAGTCAGATTCAAGATTTTTGCTTCTTCTTTTTTTTTTATTATGTTATGTTAGTCACCATACAGTACATCATTAGTTTTTGATGTAGTGTTCCATGATTCATTGTTTGCATATAACACCCTGTGCTCTGTGCAGTTCCTGCCCTCCTTAATACCCATCACCGGGCTAAACCATCCCCCCCACCCACCACCCCTCTAAAACCCTTTGTTTGTTTATCAAAGTCCATAGTCTCTCATGGTTCATCTCCCCCTCCGATTTCCACCCCTTCATTTTTTTCCCTTCCTTCTCCTAATGTCCTCCATACTATTCCTTATGTTCCACAAATAAGTGAAACCATATGATAATTGTCTTTCTCTGCTTGACTTATTTCACTTAGGATAATCTCCTCCAGTCCCATCCATATTCATGCAAAATTTGAGTATTCATCCTTTCTGATGGCTGAATAATATTCCATTGTATATATGGACCACATATTCTTTATCCATTAGTCTATTGGAGGGCAGCTCATCTCTTTCCACAGTTTAGCTATTGCGGACATTGCTGCTATGAACATTGGGGTGCGTATGGCCCTTCTTTTCACTATATCTGTGTCTTTGGGGTAAATACCCAGTAGTGCAATTGCTGGGTCATAGGTTAGCTCTATTTTTAATTTTCTGAGGCACCTCCACACTGTTTTCCAAAGTGGTTGTACCAACTTGCATTCCCACCAACACTGTTAGAGGGTTCTCCTTTCTCCACAACCTCTCCAACATTTGTTGTTTCTTTCCCTGTCCATTTTTGCCATTCTAACTGGTGTAAGGTGGTATGTCAATGTGGTTTTGATTTGAATTTCCCTGATGGCTAATGATGTTGAACATTTTTTCATGTGTCTGTTAGCCCTTTGTATATCTTCTTTTGAGAAGTATCTGTTCATGTCTTCTGCCCATTTTTTGACTGGATTTTTTGTTTTTTGGGTGTTGAGTTTGAGAAGATTTTTGCTTCTTAAAAAATATGGAGTCAACATATTTTCCTGAAAGACTAGCTATGGTCATGAAGAAAGCGTTCAGGAAGGTACCCCCACAAATTGAACAGTGGAGCACCATTAATGACATGAAAATGAATGCATGTGGAACAAGTTTGTGAGGAACATGAGGAGTTCATGTGAATGTTGACCTGTATGTTCAAGTTTGAAATGGGAATATTGAGTATTTTAGTTGTATGTAAGAATCTAAATTTTCAGAGGCTAAATCTGAGATGGAGTTGTAAATTTGAAACGTCCACTATGTAGGTGCTCTTTAAAGTCATATGATCCCAGAGTCCTGGGATCAAGCCCTGCATCAGACTCCCTGATCAGTGGGGAGCCTGCTTCTCTCTCTCCCCCTGCTGCTCCCTCGCTTGTGCTTTCTCTCACTCTCTCCCTCACTCTCTGTCAAATAAATAAATAAAATCTTAAAAAAAAAAAAAAAAGATTTATTTATTTATTTTAGAGAGAGAGTGAGAGCCCACAAGTTGCAGGGGAGGCGCAGAAGGAAAGAATCTCAAGCAAACTCCCTGCTGAGCCCAGAGCCAGGCTTGAGGCTGGATCTCAGAACCCTGAGATCATGACCTGAGCCAAAATCAAGAGTCAGACCCTTAACCAACTGAGCCACCCAGGTGCCCCTAGAGTCAAAACTTTTATTAGAACAAACGAAAATTGCCAAATTTAGTAACAGCATCACTGCCATCACCAATTACAAAACTATAATGAAGGTCATCCTCTGTTCTATGTTCTCTGTACTTGGCACAGTGCTAAACATTTTAAAATAGATTTGTTCATTTAGTCCTCACAAATATTCTCTGAAGCCAATATTATTATTTCCATTTTACAGATGACAAACCTAAAATTTTGAGTAAGTACTGGTCAAGTTCACCCAGTAAGTAAGCAGTGGAACTAGAATCCAAAGTCAGACAGTGCTTGCTTGCCTACTTACTCACTGCCATCCTGGATATTTAGACTACACAGGATAGTAAGATAGATTTATTAGAATGCCATGGGAATGTCTTCATCAATTTTCAGCGAGATATTCTTCTCAATACACTAGATATATGTTTTAAAAACACATTGTAATGGAATGACTTTTGTTCTCATAAGCGGAGATGAACTGATACTTAAGGTATGTTCTAGACACTGGTATGGAGGATTGATGATGATGTCAGTCAGTAAAGAACAGATCCACCAGCAAAACATTTAATAAAGTGTTTCTCCTTGAATGTTATGATGGTATCGTGCCTTTGGAAAAAGAAGATTGATGTGAAAACAATATCATTCTTTATACTTCCTAAACAAGAACTTTCTATGATGAACACACTTCTCCTATCAAAAAAAAAAAAAAAAAGTTTCTTACATTGGTATATAAAGACCTGTAAGGAATGTATGGTATTAGAATTCTAATACTAATAGCTAACATTGATTAAGTGCACATTATTAGTCTATGCTTTTCTAAACCACTTTACATTTATAACACTATGATTTTTATAATAGTACTACAATATAGTATTTTAATTTTTCCAGTTTGCAGGGGAGGAAATTGAGGCAAAGAAAGGTTAAGGAGTTACATAGTCTAAAATTACACAGGTAATAAGGGGCAGCCCCAGATTAAAAGAGCTATTTGTCCATAATCTTATTGGGAATAGAGTTTAAGCACATATCAAGCATATCTGTCTATATAAAATACTCTCACAAAGAACTTTCAGAAATAATAAAGCCTGTATATTGCATAAGTTTGAGTCAACAACATGTTACTGACTCCATAATTTCAGCTTTTAGGATTTTCTGTACATTCCAGTATTCAAGTTCTGTGTCTTTTCTTGTATCATCAATCCACTTTAGTAATGACTCTAGTTAAAAGAAAAAAAAAAGTCCCCTCAATTTCAAAAGAATAATCACTAAAGGTTTTTACGAGAAATTCCCATTAAAATCTGTGTCAATTTATCCATTATTTTTATGCCCTTAGATTACATTTTTGTATCATTCCATTATTAAAAAGATTACTGACTGCTATATGCTCTTTAAGCAATATCAATTACACAATCAATTAAATAGTAAAGATTATAGGGAGAAATAGCTCTTAAAAGATAGTCACATTTCTTTACAATTGGAAAGTTAGGTTAACAATAAAAGAACATACTGTACTTCATAAATTTTCATTGCATTTTTTTCTTTCCTGTTATTCATGTGTTTAGACAGTATGCTAAAATGTGCTCGATCCATTCAGCCATGGAACAAAACTACATTTCCAGCCTTGAATTACTGTGCTCTCAGAGGAGACGGGACACTTTTACTTTGCAAAGTAATCATCTGTTGGGAAACTATGTTTTTAGACTTATCATATTCTATAATAATGGATCATTTTATATTGAGGAATTGATGGACTATTTTTTAGTGATTCATTTGGGACTGCCTGCAAATGACAAATAAAACCAATCAAACATAATTGCAGATGGAATGCTACATCTGAATTTTAGATATATGCATGGTGTTGGCATGAGCATTCCAAATAGTCTAGGTTCTTTATGTTCAGGTAGCTATAACTGCCTCAATAACTATCTGCTTTTATGACAAAGACATGAAATGAGAAGCTTCATAATTAAAATGCCTAACCATCCAAATGCTTCTAGCATTTTACTCAATGCATTGCATTTTCCCTGTAAATTTACTGAAAAAAAAAAAAAAGATGGAATAATGGAATTAAATACGAAGAACTGAAAAATGATTCAAAGTCTCAGCTTTAAGAAACATATGAAACCACACTGAATTAACTAGTAACCTGTCAAACAGGTTTCCATGTATCAACTAGTAGAAAAGCTGCCAGGCACATACAACTTATGAAAAAAACCAAAACAAAACAAAAACTCCTAAAATTGGTGAAAATAGCCTCAGAAACAAAATATCACATCAAAATGATCAGAGCTATTTCTGTAACATTTCTATATAGAGGTTCCTTCAGATAATATATAAACACTGTATTTCAAAAATGCTGACTGTAATGGGTATTAATAGTCAGAACAGAAACTATCAAAACTAGCATTAACAGCTTATATAATCACATGCAGGTGTCTTTAGAGGACTAGAAGTTACTAGAGAACCACTATCTACCCCATGAAAGCATTTCTTATTATAAAATATAATTCCTAATGTCAATTTAGATTTTAAAATACAAATGCATCAAAAATAGTGCAAATATATGAAATGAATCAATATCAATATAATTATATGAAAATAATAGCAAAATATTTTTAAATGGAGAATGACCCATGGCATAAAACAACAACATATCAGAGGTGAATTGGAAAATCGCTCCTATTATACATGAAATATTTTGAAAACATAGAAATTAAAAAAAATATATATAAGTGGCTTTATCATTTATTCTGTGATTGACACATTACAATTATGTGTTTAAATATGAAATTTTATAACATTGTTTAACTGTATAAAAATAACTGTGATCATTAGTTGCCGGTAAAATACCAAATGTATGAATAAACAGCTTGATCAAGTACCAAGGTGGTATGTGTTTCAAATTAATGATAGCAAGGAACACAAGAGTCTGCACCAGATGAATGCCTCCCATTGATGTGATACGCTGAACACTATAAACTCCCAAAATCCAAACGAGATTTTAGAGGGAAATAAAATGATTAAAAAATATATATGTAAATTTAGAGGAGGGATTATAGCACATACTTTTACAGGAGTAAGACAATTTGAGAATAAATCAAGAATATGTTTTCATCAGCAAATACTTCGGTCAGTAAGTAAAATCCCCAACATTGTTATTTAAATACTCACAGGAGAAGGTCTAAACTGATTTAACCATAGAAGGGATGTGAAAAATGAATGGGAGAAGGATTTATACAATTTATTTAACTCAAAGTGAAAGATTGCATCTTTTTCTCTGAAGTAATAACAATTACAAATATCATTGTAATTTTCCTTATAAAACAATAAATATAAATTAAAATAGGGAATGAATTTTTCTTACAAGCTGGTGAATGAAAAGTGGACTTAATTAAGAAGAAATTCAAAACTATAGAGAAACTGCAGGAATTTTAAAGGAATTTCTGAGGATTATAAAAGTTTGTAAATTTAATGATGCCAGTATTTTAGTATGCTAACTTAAATTGAAAAACGTATTATTCACATTTTTCTTTATGTAGTTGTACTTTTTTTTTTTTTTTTTAAAGATTTTGTTTATTCATTTGAGACACAGAGATACAGAGAGAGAGAGAAAGCATGAGTAGGGAGAGAGGCAGAGGGAGAGGGAGAAGCAGGCTCCTCGCTGAGCCAGGAGCCCGATGTGGGGCTCGATCCCAGGACCCTGGGACCATGACCTGAGCCGAAGGCAGACGTTTAACCATCTGAGCCACCCAGGCGCCCCTGTAGTTGTACTCTTAATGTATTTTTACTTTTAGCTTCTGAATGTAATAGCCATCCTCCAAGATGGCTCCCAATGATCCCTATCTCCTGGTATTCACACCCTGGAGTCCCTTCCCATATTACAGAGTTTTGGCCTGTGTGACAGGTAGAATACGGCAGAAGTGGTGGTATGTTATGTCACTCTTGAGATTACTTTATTGTCTCGATTACTTTCTCTCTTGGAGCAAGTGTGCTCTAGGGGAAGTCAGCTGCAGTATCATGAGCAGCCCTATAGAAAAGTCCACATGGTGAAAAACTGAGGCTTCTGAACAACAAACAGTCAGCAAGGAACTGAATCTTCTGCCTATAGCCATGTAAGTGAATGTGGAAGTAGGTTTACCAGCCAAGTCTTCAGAATGATTGCAGGGTCAGCCTACAGCAGAGTGTAACTTCATAAAATCATGAGTCAGATTTAACTAACTGAAGCTCTGCTAGATTCCTAAACCTAAGAAACAAGGTGACAAAATAAATGCTTATTGTTTTGAGCAGCTAAATTTGGGAGTGATTTGTTAGGCAGCAAGAGATAATACAAGGAGAAAAGTAATTTTAATCAGGTGAGGAAGAAAAAGGTTAAGAGATAAAAGTGAAATGCATAATTACATAAAATCTTGTTGCATGTGAGTGCACATTCACATTTCAATTTTCCTAAATAATGTGGCACGATTTAGAGAGACTAGTACAACTTCAAAAAATAATGATAAAAAATTATGAATCTATTACCCAACTCCTGAAACATTTGTGAATGACACTTACTTACTTGTATGTCCTCCCATATCCTGTCCACATATCTTGCTTATAAGTCATTGTTTTATATTTACATATAATTTTCTCACTATATATAGTGATATATATTTGTGTATGTATGCATAAACTCATATCAATGTATTATTTTTTGTTTGCTCTGGAAATATATTAAGAAAGTATCATATTCTATGTAGTCTGCTTGGATTTGTTCTTTTCACTCAACATCATGTTTCATGATTCATGCATGTTATTATATCAAAATCATTTCCCCCATGAAATAATAGTCCATAGTGTGAAGATACCAAACTTTCATTTATTCATTTTTCCAACTGTGGGCATTGAGTCTGTTTCTAGGTTTCATTGTTACAAACGATGCCATTATGAGCATTCTCATACACGTTTTCTGGTTCATTGCAGCAAGATTGTGTCATTCACACAAAAGTACAGTTGTTAGGCCATAGAGTATGGGGGTGCTCACATTTCAAGATAATGCAGAATTGTTTACCTGAAAGTTGTATCAATTAACACTCACATTACCAAAGAATGAGAGAGCTCAGTAATGGAAAACCTCTAATATTTGCTATTATCAGATTTTTTTAGCAATTAAATGAGTATGAAATGGAATCTCATTGTGGTCTTACTTTGCTCTGATTAATCACTAGGCTGATGAGATTGAGCATCTCTTTTTATGGTTACTTTTTTTTTTTTTTTCTGCTGGGGAATGCCTGCTGTTGTCATTTGCTCATTTTTCTGTAGATTTACATGGTAGGTTGTTTAAAAAATGGTCCTAGTGGTTTCTCTTACCCTAAAGGCCCTTTGCCACTTCTTCCAACAAGATTAGAGTCTGTGTTTCCTCCCTTGAAATTTGTGATTTGCTTTGTTAACCTTAAAGTTAATAACCAGCACAGGATGGGTTTATTCAGGGATAAAAGAGAATTGCAATATGGGACAGATAAGCTGTGGTAAAACTGTAGGAAAGTCCAGTGGGGAAACTGAGAGGTATGCTTTTTTAAGGAGAAAAGGGGTAAATTGGAAAGGCTGTTATAAACTAAAAGTCCACTGGAGTGAACTGGGAGTTTAAAGTACGGTGCCTTTTCATTGGCTGAATTGTTGCCAGTGGGGATAAGGAAAGCATCTCTTCATCTTGCTCTGATAGTAGAACAGTATCCATGTGCATGGTCAAATCCATGTAAGGTCAAGTCCACCTCCTCCTGTTGGGTCCGCAATGAACTACAGGTGGTATAATATGAGAGCTCCCCTTGCTGAAACCTCCCCATTTTGCAAGGTTTCCATCACCCGTTTTCACAGCTTTGACAAGTAGAATGAGACAGAAGTGATGCTGTGTTACTTCTGGGTCTAGCCTTCAAACACTCTTAGTACTTCCCTTTTCACTCTCATGGCATCCTGAGCCATCGTATAAAGAAGACTGACCACCAAGCTGAATGGAGAAGCCACAGGAAGAGAGATCTGGAAGACGTGAGATTAAAATGAGAGAGTGCCAGCTAGTCAGCCACTCAACCACACAAGTGCAGGTGGCATAAATGTAGTTGTGTCATCTGGAATTTTTCTGCTCTTGTCTTTCTGCCCAAGTCAACACAATGTAGCCCAAAGTCAAGCCATCCCAATGGAGCACTGTCTAAATAGTGGACCCATGAAAATACATGGTTCTTGTTCTGATCCACTAAGTTCTGGAGTGGTTTGTTACGCATCAAAAGATTATTAAAGCAGATTTGTATCATATTCTTTATACTTTATGGTAATGTTTCATAAGTTACATGTATTGCAAATATTTTTCCAAGCTTATAGTTTGATTTTTTACTTTTTAAGGTATCTTTGGATGAACAGAAATTTTTGAACTAAATATAACCACACTTAATTTTTTTTCTTTAATAATGAACAGTTTTGTATCCTATTTAAGAAATCTACCACCTCCCAATATCAAAAATTATTCATCTACATTTTCTTCCAAACACTATAAAGATTTGTCTATGGTATTTCAAGTTTTAAGCTATCTGGGTTTGAATTATGGATACATTGTGAGGGAGGAATTCAATTTCACTTTCTTTTCATCTGGATAACAAATTTTTTGCTGCTCATTTTGCCACCTCAGCCCTAAATCAAAGTGGCATATTTGTGTGGATCTATTTCTGGGTTCACTATTCTGTTATATATGTCAATTTGCCTATGCTTGTACACTTTTTACACTGTCTGAATTACTATAACTTAAAATAAGTCTCAGGATTTCAAAAAGGTTTTTCTTCTTCCACATTTTTTTCTTTTTCAGAAAGGTTTAAACTATTCATAGTTCTCTGTTATTTTATATAATCATTGAGTATCTGTAGATCAGTTTGAATCGGTAGGAAAGAAATATCTTTATGATATTCATTCATTGTATCTACTGACATGGGGTATGCCTTTATTGTTTTAGAGCTTTAATGATTGTTCAGTAGATTTATAATTTTCTGCACAGGTCACAGATGGCTCAGGTCTTGCACATCTTTTGTTACAGTACTAACTAGGTATTTATTTTTTCTTGCTATTTAAATTTCAATGATTGTTAGTAAACACTGATTTTATTTTGCATATTTTTCTTATTTTGAGCTGTGTTGCTCTTGTATCCTATTGTCTTCAATACTGATAATAAGTCTGTGTATCCTTCCCCTCCCCTTGTAAATAATTACATTAGCTACAAATGATGATTAATTGTCCTCTTTCTAATCCTTGTGCTTTTATGTTTCCCTTATCATTTGCTACATCACCTCCTACATTGTTGAATGTATATAGTGATAATGGGGCCTGTCCCTGTTAGTAAAGAAATTGCCTCTCACAATACTCATTTAGAGTTATATTAGTTGAGAACATTTTTTACCATGTTTATCAGGTTAAATAATTTTCTCTGTATGCCAAATATTCTAAACATTTCTGTCCATGCATTTAAAATTTAAAAAAAGCAGATGCTAAATTTTATCTTTCTTTTCATTTTAGTGAGGTGATCATAGATACTTTTCCTGTAATTTAGTAATTGTTTCAACCATCCTTTGATTTTTGATTGTAACAGGGTTTTTTTTTTTTTTCATTTTTACAGGTTTCATTTTCAGTTTTATTTCCAAATCTGTTTTTCTTACATTTTCCCTGTGGAATGTTTCAGAAACTGCATAATTTGTTTCCTTAAACCTTTTATACGTGGATATCTTATATTCTGTGAATGACCTTCCAAACATAAATAATCCTTGAAATTAAA
The DNA here is from genome assembly GCF_004348235.1 of Phoca vitulina. Classification (NCBI taxonomy): domain Eukaryota; kingdom Metazoa; phylum Chordata; class Mammalia; order Carnivora; family Phocidae; genus Phoca; species Phoca vitulina. The sequence goes on along the minus strand of NW_022589729.1, from coordinate 12,263,267 downwards.
AATCTGTTGTTTATTGTTTCTTTTAGAACTTCATTCAAGGCTGCAGGGATTCTTGAGTACTTGGCCATCTTTGACCATGACTGTATTGCTTTAAGTAATTCTGTATGGGTTCTGGGTCTTGTACTGATGCTCTTCTCCAGAGAATGTTTGCTTCAACTGCTGACCTGTAAGTGGTTATCTCAGGTTCAGTTTCTCTAACTTATTGCTGTTTCAAGTTTTAGTAGCCTTGGTGTTGCTGCCTGGGCCAACCCAATCCTTCCTCGCTGCTTATGAATCCTGGAAGGCTCCCTAGAGTTTTCAGCACCCTTATTACTCAAGTCTGGGTTACCGGCCTATGATGTCTTCTTGCCTGACTCCTTTGTCTACTGGTTGTCTTGCTGCATGCTCTAGGATGCTTCCCATCCAGACACTTTTGTTTCTTTGAAGACTTTCCTTATTTTTAAGAACTTTAAATGGATTTTTAAAGACTGACAAGTGCCAATCAAAGAGAATTGAAGAGGGAGCATTGCTAGTCGACTTGCAAGTATAGTTTGGAAAGTGCACAATTTTAACAAGGTATTATTCATCTTATATTTTAAGCTTAAAACAAGAAAATGTGTCTGTCACTGAGGCCGTATGGCCATTGATGACTGTGAGGGGATTCAAGCCTTAGTAGCTACTCCTAGACATGAACTGGCAAGAGGTCTGTTTTTTTTTCAGAGAATGAGAACTTTAATACAAATGGCACAGCAAGCAGTGGGAGCTTCATGTTTGCATCAGTGTTCCGTGCCCCCCCAGTCCCGTGGCAATCTTGCAGTCGAGTGGTCTAGGTGGAGTTATTCAGTGGATATGTCCTGCAGTGGGAGCCTCAGCTTGGGAAACCCTGATTTTTTTTTTTTTAATTTAATTTTATTATGTTATGTTAATCACCATACATTACGTCATTAGTTTTTGATGTAGTGTTCCATGATTCATTGTTTGCGTATAACACCCAGTGCTCCATTCAATACGTGCCCTCTTTAATACCCATCACCAGGCTAACCCATTCCCCCACCCCCCTCCCCTCTAGAACCCTCAGTTTGTTTCTCAGAGTCCATTGTCTCTCATGGTTCATCTCCCCCTCCGATTTCCCTCCCTTCATTTTTCCCTTCCTACTATCTTCTTTTTTTTTTAACATATAATGTTTTTTTTTCCTGTTCTTCTCTTTATTCCAAAATGGATTAATTAACATATAATGTTTTAATAAATGCTATATACTTTTGAGAAGAGAGAGAGAAAGATAAAAATTGGCTAGTCACATGACAAAATTTTCATCTAGATGGGATACATATCACGTTAGCTCACATTTTATTGGTAAAATAAAATCAAATGGAAACACCTTAGTTAAAGTGGGTAGAAATGTCCCATGTTTCTAGTGATAACACTACAAATTTGTAAATAATCCTAACGGATAAAATATTCTGTCCTTCTATGATAAAAAAATAATCACTCATGCATAATATACTGGCCCTTCTTCAAGGAAGAAAACCCAAAAATTCATTACAACTCATTATATTCCATGTTCAGGCTCTTGGGAGAATCTTACATCTGGTCTGAGTCTAGAGACTTATGAACCAAGAAGACAAGTAATACTCTCTCCACAAACCCAGTAAAAGGTGATAGCTTTGGGGCAGGATAACCATAATAAACACTCACCTTTTGGAAAAAATAAAAAAGAATTGGAGCTATACATCAGCCCCTTTTTATAGCAATATTTAAATTTCAGAAGACAAATACTAGGTGAAGCCTCTAATCTCATACCCTGGGAACGGAGAATTTTTTAGATTAGACAGATTCTAATCCCAGAGAATAGCATCTTAGTTCATTCTCTAAATCAGCCTCTCATCATGCATGGTTCTTTCCCTTTTTAATTATCTTCTCAGCTCCATCTTTAAGGGCTGAGCATCTTTTTAAATCTGCCCTGCATATAGAAAGTAGGGAGCTCAAGGAAGGGTTTTAAGTACCGAAGAGTTATGGTTTCTTTTAATCCAAGATGGTGGTTCTTTGTGTAGCAGTGTAACTATCTTAGAAACGGGTTAGACATATTATTTGTTTGATTTCAATCAGTTGCATGTGCCAAATATCACACCCATAATTCACTGGAGACATAACTAGGTAAATTGTATATAATTTGAGCATATGAGGTCTCCCTGGGAAACTACACTTTTCTTTCAGTAAAACATTTGTTTTACTGAAAAAGTTTTCTGAGTATCATATTAACCCAGTCAGAGCTTTTAAACATGGGTGTGACAGCTACACCTTTTATTTTATCCTTAATAAGAGGCTAAGATAAGTCTTTGTGGCTAAAAGCATTTCTAAATTACATCTTTGACTAGACATCCATATTGTTATGGCTACTTTCCTGCAATGATGGCAGAGCTGAGTCATTGCAACAGGGACCATATGGCCCACAAAACCCAAAACACTTACTTACTAACTGGTCCTTTACCAAAAAAAAAAAAAAGAAGAAAGAAAGTTTGCCAATCCCTGATCTAGAGCTATAAGCTCATTATATAGAGAAGCAGTTTACTACATTTTGCCAGTGCATAACATAGTAGCTCTGAGAGCTTCCAATTCCATTTACTCCCAAACTCCAGTAGCACTTACCTCACCATTCTTTGGTTGATTCCAAAGGCCCTGCCACATATTTGAGGTTATTTGCAAACTACTTTTGGTTCCAATTAAACTGTCATCTGGAAGAGGCCAGGTTATGCTATGGAAACAATCAATCTCAAAGATCCTTGCGGCATAAAACAATGAAGTTTATTCTTTCTTCATGCTACATCTCTCATGGGTTATCATGGGAACTCTGTTCACTGTCTTTATTCAGAGGCACCATCTAACATAGGCCCCATCTTGATGCATGCTTCCAGGTTAAGAGTGCAGACTCAGAGAAAAGTGACTATAGTGAGAAGCAAATTGGTTCTTCAAATTTCTTCCAAGATATTCATCTATCTTCTTTTCACATTGCACTGGTTAATGCAAATCAAAGTCTATGCCTGAGTTAAAATGGTTGAGAAGTGTGATCCTATTGTGTGACTGAATGATAGTGATCCACATCAGAGAACAGCCTCTAGCATTACCGTAGCTGGGTAGTAGAAGGCACCGTAATGACAATATTATTACCTAGAGTAATCGAGAAATTGACCTGTTGATTAAAAAGCAAGCATATGGACACACACACACACACACACACGTGTAATAAAAGGTAACTGTTGACTCTCTAGAGGGTTTACAAAATGCTTTTCTTTGATTAGCTGCTGTTTTATTTATTTATTTTTTAAGATTTTATTTATTTATTTGACAGAGAGAGACACGGCAAGGGAGGGAACACAAGTGTTGTTTTAAATAGGAGATGGAAGAAGATAAAACAACTTAAGTAACCATAAGCTAAAATTCTCTTAGGTTTTAAATTAGAAAAATGATGTTCATGTTATATGCCTAATTCAATACCTTATTAACAAAGAACAAGGAATTACAGAGATCACCTTTTTTTTTTTTTTTTTTTTAAAGATTTTATTTATTTATCTGACAGAGAGAGACACAGCGAGAGAGAGAACACAAGCAGGGGGAGTGGGAGAGGGAGAAGCAGGCTCTCCACTGAGCAGGGAGCCCGATGCGGGGCTCGATCCCAGGACCCTGGGATCATGACCTGAGCCGAAGGCAGACGCTTAACGACTGAGCCACCCAGGCGCCCCGAGAGAGATCACCTTTTTTGAAGACAGCTGCATGAATATAATTTCTCTACTACTTTATCCATGAAAAGTGAGATACTTGAGGGGTTTGGGGAATGCTCCAATTAATCTTAACCTATATAATATTAAAAAGGATCTCTCTGAATTTGGTAAATTATTACCTTTTTGATTACACTCAATCATATTTCATTTGGGGAGGTCAAAATAGCAACCCATCAACTAAATTGAACCACCCTTAATTAATGATAATCATAGTTTAAATTTCCTCTCCCCAAGAGAAGCTCTCATTATAAAAAGGGATGGTTTTGTATCTACTGAAATGGCTCACACAAATTTTCTATTTGAAAAAGAAAAGCAATTATAAATTTGGCCAACTAAATTTTTTTATATCTGCAATTGATTAATTTGTCTATTTGATTTTTTTCTGATTTATATTCCAAATTATCTGTATTTAACAACAGTAAGTTTGTCATTACAAACTTTAAATTAATAAATATGAGGCTATTCATGATTTAGGTGATAAGTACATAGTAAATGCTCTATGCATAGAATTATAATTATGTGCCACATTTATATGATATATTACCAAGGACTGAAAAAGTCAAAAGAGGAAAAAACAAAGATATTATGCAGTTTCATAATATAAACTGAATTTTGTGCAATGTGTCTATTTCTGTTTTTTTTTTTTTCCCTCTTCATTGCTGGTCATATTTTATTGACTACTTGCATATTTTATATAATGTATATTTTTAAAAGATTTATTTATTTATTTATTTGCAAGAGAGAGAAAGTGTGAGGAGGGGAAGAGGGAGAGGGAGAGAGAAACCTTAGCATACTCCACACTGAGTGTGGAGCTCGATGTGGGGCTTGATCTCAAGACCCTGAGATCACAACCTGAGCTGAAACCAAGAGTCGATTGCTTATCAGACTGCGGCACTCTGGGCCCCCGATGTATTTTTAAGATATAATGGGTATCATGAATAAAAGAACCACAGAGCCTCCAGAGAAGGGGTTACCTTTGATTGGTGTTCTCTCTTTCCTCTGTCAGGCAGAGAGGTGAGGTCCATTCACCTCAGTGCACACAGGCCCTGTGTTGGCCTGGAGCTTGTTTACATTTTTGTAAGATTTCCTCTCCACCATCTATACCTGGTTGGCATGTGGCTGTCCAATTCTGATTGAGAACCTGGCATATCTCCATCTCCATAGCACTAAAAGATCGTGGAAGATTTGTCCTTTAGGGGTCCATTACAGTTCCCATAGAGCTAAACAAGTGTATATCTCAGAAGGTACAAGGTCAATGATTCATATAAGTTAAAGTATTTTATATAGTATATAATATTTTAATTAGGAAGGATGCTCACTTATTGAGAAATTTTAAGCAAATAGCATCTGTGCTTAATACTTAGGTGTTTTTCAAAATTTAACATCTATTTTTTTCTATTTTGCGTCAGAACCTCCTGTTACATACATGTGAGATGATTTTTGGCTCTTTATAATTGCACCATTGCATTTTAAATCAAGGAGTATTTTAACAGCATGTAGGGGAAAGAGTGTAACAAAAAAGCCAGCTGTTGGCCTTTCAATTAAGAAAACAATAAACTTCAACATAGTGACAAAGAACCAACAATCCAATCACAGCAAAGCAGGAAACAAAGCAAAAACTGTAACAGATGCTGTTTTCAATATTATCAAACACTCTATATAGAAGAAACTCCCTTGAAAATTTAACAGTGAGAACATGCCAATTTTTGATTAATTCAGATTTTCTTCAGCTCTCAAGAGCTCAACCAGAAAACCTACTTGCCCCTGTGGTGCTAGAAGTAGAAGCAATGATCAAGTAATTCAAAAGAACTAAAACTTTGAGTCCAGATGGCTATAGAGCAAACTATAAAACTTCCAAGGAAAATTTAAGTGCACTCATTAAAAGGCCTTTCTTTTCATATGATGAAACAATATTTTACTACCTATCCAGCAAACCATAACTGTAAACGTGATCCCTAATGTTTTTTGATTTCTGCCTACTTAGTAGGCTCCACATGATTCTAAAGCAGCAATTCTGGTGGAAAGGTTCACCAATGTTCCTTCATTTAAATGCAATGTCTTTCAACATGTTGCATTGTGTGTGTGACTATTTAAAGATCTAATTAAAATTAAGGTTACTTGTTGGAGAGAAATGTACATGTGAACTCACAAAGCTTTGTGTAAAAGTACAGAGAATTTTCATGAACCTTAAAACAGATAGCCAGGCTTTAAAAAAGTAAGATCTTGAAGTTAAAAAGAAAACTGCTTTACAGACCCCATGTGGATACGAGAACTTACTATAAGAGTCACATTTGAAATCAGAGAAGAATGTTCAGTAAATGATGTTAGAAAATGTTTAGAAAAGCATATCCATTAAATCCCTACCTCACACTATCCCCAAATCATTCTTGATGTATTAAAGACCATAAATAATTTTACAAGTAATAAAAAATAAATAAATAAAGGGGAATATGGAAGACCAAATTTATGACCTTAGGCTAGGGGAAGGTTTTTTCAAGAACACATAAAAAGCCAAAGTCATGGAGGAAAATAAAATAATCTAAATGTATCAAAATTATAAACCTCATGGGGGAAAAAGTAACTGTAAAGAAGTTTTAAAGACTCTTGGCTCTCAAGGAGAAAATATTTGAATATTATAATAGCTAAATAATATCCAGAATATAATAATAATACTATTATTTTCAAAAAAATAAGCATTTCACAGAAGCATAAATAGAAATGAGCATTAAGGCTATGAAAAGATGATTCTATTAATTATTAGGAAAAACAAATTGAAACAACAATGAAAAGGCATTATTTTACCCATCAAATTGTCAAAACATAAAAGTTAAAAAAATATTGACTATTAGTATATATATGGGAAGAAGAGGAAATCTTAAATGTAGCTAATGGGTTTATGTATTGGTAGAGGTATTTAAGAGACCTGTTTTGTGATGGTTATAAAATTAGGAAGAATGTACACATTCTGACTTAGAAATTCTGTTAATGGGATCTACACCAGAGAAACTTTGCATACTTGCCTGATAACTTCTATAAAGGTGTTCTTTGCACTATATTTTCTAATAATGACCAGCCTAAAATCAATCTAAATGTCCATAAACTAAGGAAGTATGGCATAAACTATGATTCAGTCTATGCCTCAGTTAGAAAATGGAGGTAGGTTCATATTACTGGACATAGAAGGATCTTCAATATATACTAAGAGAAAGAATAAATTATAGAACGATTGCACATAATACCATTTACATTAAAAAAAAAGGCAAATAAGCATTGGAAGAAATTCTGCATATCTACAGCTATTCAGAATATGTAATGTACACAAAAAGACCTGCAAGATATACAACAAAAAAAGAACAATAATTGTCTCAGAAAACAATTGCTCAGTAATATTCTAATTTTTACAAAGAAAATATGCTGTCATGTAACTTGTTCAATTAAAAGATTACATTTTGTGTAAAACTCATCACAGATTTGAGAAAGTTTAGAAGAACAATGTACAGCAAGAAAAATATTTACCATGAACCCCTAAATGGTACACATTTGAAACACAATTACTTTTCTTTATTATGTTATGTTAATCACCATACATTACGTCATTAGTTTTTGATGTAGTGTTCCATGATTCATTGTTTGCATGTGACACCCAGTGCTCCATGCAGTACGTGCCCTCTTTAATACCCATCACCAGGCTACCCATTCTCCCACACCCCTCCCTTTGAGAACCCTCAGTTTGTTTCTCAGAGTCCATAGTCTCTCATGGTTCATCTCCCCTTCCGATATCCCCCCCTTCATTACTCCCCATCTGCTATCTTCTTCTTCTTTTTTTTTTTTGGACATATAATGTATTATTTGTTTCAGAGGTACAGGTCTGTGATTCAACAGTCTTACACAATTCACAGCGCTCACCATAGCACATACCCTCCCCAATGTCTATCACCCAGCCACCCCATCCCTCCCACCCCCCACGACTACAGTAGCCCTCAGTTTGTTTCCTGAGATTAAGAATTCGTCATATCAGTGAGATCATATGATACATGTCTGTCTTTGATCAACTTATTTCACTCAGCATAATACCCTCCAGTTCCATCCACATCGTTGCAAATGGCAAAATTTCATTCCTTTTGATGGCTGCATAATATTCCATTCATTATATATATATATATATATATATATATATATATATATATATATATATACCACATCTTCTTTATCCATTCATCTGTCGATGGACATCTTGGCTCTTTCCATAGTTTAGCTATTGTGGACATTGCTGCTCCCTTTGGATCCCTACATTTGTATCTTTGGGGTAAATACCCAGTAGTGCAATTGCTGGGTCATAGGGTAGCTCTATTTTCAACTTTTTGAGGAATCTCCATACTGTTTTCCAGAGTGGTTGCACCAGCTTGCATTCCCACCAACAATGTAGGGGGGTTCCCCTTTCTCTGCATCCCCGCCAACATCTGTCGTTTCCTGACTTGTGAATTTGAGCCATTCTGACTGGTGTGAGGTGGTATCTCATTGAGGTTTTGATTTGGATTTCCCTGATGCTGAGAGATGTTGAGCACTTTTTCATGTGTCTGTTGGCCATTTGGATGTCTTCTTTGGAAAAATGTCTTGTTCATGTCTTCTGCCCATTTCTTGATTGGATCATTTATTCTTTGGGTGTTGAGTTTGATAAGTTCTTTATAAATTTTGGATACTAGCCCTTTATCTGATATGTCATTTGCTAATATCTTCTCCCATTCTGTAAGTTGTCTTTTGGTTTTGTTGACTGTTTCTTTTGCTGTGCAAAAGCTTTTAATCTTGATGAAGTCCCAATAGTTCATTTTTGCCCTTGCTTCCCTTGCCTTTGGAGATGTTTCTAGGAAGAAGTTGCTGCGGCTGAGGTCGAAGAGGTTGCTGCCTGTGTTCTCCTTTAGGATTCTGATGGACTCCTGTCTCACATTGAGGTCTTTCAACCATTTTGAGTCTAGTTTTGTGTGTGGTATAAGGAAATGGTCCAGTTTCATTCTTCTGCATGTGGCTGTCCAATTTTCCCAACACCATTTCTTGAAGAGACTGTCTCTTTTCCATTGGACATTCTTTCCTGCTTTGTCAAAGATTAGTTGACCATAGAGTTGAGGGTCCATTTCTGGGCTCTCTATTCTGTTCTATTCACCTATGTGTCTGTTTTTGTGCCAGTACCATAATGTCTTGATGATGACAGCTTTCTAATAGAGCTGGAAGTCTGGAATTGTGATGCCACCAGCTTTGCTTTTCTTTTTCAACATTCCTCTGGCTATTCGGGGTCTTTTCTGGTTCCATACAAATTTTAGGATTATTTGTTCCATTTCTTTGAAAAAAGTGGATGGTATTTTGATGGGGATTGCATTGAATGTGTAGATTGCTCTAGGTAGCATTGACATCTTCACAATATTTGTTCTTCCAATCCATGAGCATGGAGCCATTTTCCATTTCTTTGTGTCTTCCTCATTTTCTTTCATGAGTATTTTATAGTTTTCTGAGTACAGATCCTTTTCCTCTTTGGTTAAATTTATTCCTAGGTATCTTATGGTTTTGGGTGCAATTGTAAATGGGATCGACTCCTTAATTTCTCTGTCTTCTGACTTGTTGTTGGTGTATAGGAATGCCACTGATTTCTGTGCATTGATTTTATATCCTGCCACTTGACTGAATTCCTGTATGAGTTCTAGCAGTTTTGGGGTGGAGTCTTTTGGGCTTTCCACATAAAGTATCATATCATCTGCAAAGAGTGAGAGTTTGACTTCTTCTTTGCCGATTTAGATGCCTTTGATTTCTTTTTGTTTTCTGATTGCTGTGGCTAGGACTTCTAATACTCTGTTGAATAGCAGTGGTGATAGTGGACATCCTTGCCGTGTTCCTGACCTTAGGGGGAAAGCTCTCAGTTTTTCCCCATTGAGAATGATATTCACTGTAGGTTTTTCATAGATGGCTTTTATGATATTGAGGTTTGTACCCTCTATCCCTCTACTCTGAAGAGTTTTGATCAAGAAAGGATGCTGTACTTTGTCAAATGCTTTTTCTGCATCAATTGAGAGGATCATATGGTTCTTGTTCTTTCTTTTATTAATGTATTAATCAAACTGATTGATTTGCGGATGTTGAACCAAACTTGCAGCCCAGGAATAAATCCCACTTGGTCGTGGGGAATAATCCTTTTAATGTACTGTTGGATCCTATTGGCTAGTATTTTGGTGAGAAATTTGCATCCATGTTCATCAAGGATATTGGTCTGTAATTCTCCTTTTTGATGGGGTCTTTGTCTGGTTTTGGGATCAAGGTAGTGGTGGCCTCATAAAAGGAGTTTGGAAGTTTTCCTTCCATTTCTATTTTTTGGAACAGTTTCAGAAGGATAGGTATTAATTCTTCTTTAAATGTTTGGTAGAATTCCCCTGGGAAGCCATCTGGCCCTGCGCTCTTGTTTGTTGGGAGATTTTTGATGACTGCTTAAATTTCCTTAGTGGTTATAGGTCTGTTCAGGTTTTCTCTTTCTTCCTGGTTCAGTTTTGGTAGTTGATACATCTCTAGGAATACATCCATTTCTTCCAGATTATCTAATTTGCTGGCATAGAGTTGCTCATAATATGTTCTTATAATGTTTGTATTTCTTTGGTGTTGGTTGTGATCTCTCCACTTTCATTCATGATTTTGTTGATTTGGGTCATTTCTCTTTTCTTTTTGGTAAGTCTGTCCAGGGGTTTATCAATCTTGTTAATTCTTTCAGAGAACCAGCTCCTAGTTTCGATATCTGTTCTACTGTTCTTTTGGTTTCTATTTCATTGATTTCTGCTCTGATCTTTATGATTTCTCTTCTCCTGCTGGGTTTAGGCTTTATTTGCTGTTCTTTCTCCAGCTCCTTTAGGTGTAGGGTTAGGTTGTGTATTTGAGATCTTTCTTGTTTCTTGAGAAAGGCTTGTATTGCTATATACTTTCTTCTTACAACTGCCTTTGCTGCATCCCAAAGATTTTGAACAGTTGTGTTTTCATTTTCATTTGTTTCCATGAATTTTTTTAATTCTTCTTTAATTTCCTGGTTGACCCATTCATTCTTTAGTTGGATGCTCTTTAGCCTCCATGTATTTGAGTTCTTTCCAACTTTCCTTTTTTGATTAAGTTCTAATTTCAAAGCGCTGTGGTCTGAAAATATGCTGGGAATGATCCCAATCTTTTGGTACCAGTTGAGACCTGATTTGTGACCTAGGATGTGATCTGTTCTGGAGAATGTTCCATGGGCACTAGAGAAGAATGTATATTCTGTTGCTTTGGGATGGAATGTTCTGAATATGTCTGTGAAGTCCATTTGGTCCAGTGTGTCATTTAAAGTCTTTATTTCCTTGTTGAACTTTTGCTTAGATGATCTGTCCATTTCAGTGAGGGGAGTGTTAAAGTCCCCCACTATTATTGTATTGTTGTCAATGTGTTTCTTTGCTTTTGTTATTAATTGCCTTATATAATTGGCTGCTCCCATATTAGGGGGGTAGATATTTATAATTGTTAGATCTTCTTGTTGGATAGACCCTTTAAGTAGGATATAGTGTCCTCCTTCATCTCTTATTACAGTCTTTGGTTTAAAATCTAATTTGTCTGATATAAGGATTGCCACCCCAGCTTTCTTTTGGTGTCCACTAGCATGGTAAATGGTTTTCCACCCCCTCACTTTCAATCTGGGGGTGTCTTTGGGTCTAAAATGAGTCTCTTGCAGACAGCACATCGATGGGTCTTGTTTTTTTATCCAATCTGATATCCTGTGTCTTTTGATTGGGGCATTTAGCCCATTTACATTCAGGGTAACTACTGAAAGATATAAATTTAGTGCCACTGTATTGCTGTAAGGTGACTGTTACTATAGATTGTCTGTGTTCCTTTCTGTTCTATGTTACTTTTAGGCTCTCTCTTTGCTTAGAGGACCCCTTTCAATATTTCTTGTAGGGCTAGTTTTGTGTTTGCAAATTCCTTTAGTTTTTGTTTGTCGTGGAATCTCTCTATCTCTCCTTCTATTTTCAATGAGAGCCTAGCTGGATATAGTATTCTTGGCTGCATATTTTTCTCATTTAGTGCTCTGAATATATCATGCCAGTCCTTCTGGCCTTTCAGTCCTCTGTGGATAGGTCTGTTGCCAATCTAATGTTTCTACCATTGTAGGTTACAGATCTCTTGTCCTGAGCTGCTTTCAGGATTTTCTCTTTGTCTCTGAGACTCGTAAGTTTTACTATTAGATGTCGGGGTGTTGATCTATTTTTATTGATTTTGAGAGCGGATTCTCTGTGCCTCCTGGATTTTGATGTCTGTTTCCTTCCCCAAATTAGGGAAGTTCTTTGCTATAATTTGCTCCAGTATACCTTCAGCCTCTCTCTCTCTTTCTTCTTCTTCTGAGATACCAATTATTCTAATGTTGTTTCATCTTATGGTATCACTTATCTCTCGAATTCTGCCCTCGTGATCCAGTAGTTGTTTATCTCTTTTTCTCAGCTTCTTTATTTTCCATCATTTGGTCTTCTATATCACTGATTCTCTCTTCTGCCTCATTTATCCTAGCAGTTAGAGCCTCCATTTTTTATTGCACCTCATTAATAGCCTTTTTGATTTCGACTTGGTTAGATTTTAGTTCTTTTATTTCTCCAGAAAGGGTTTCTCTAATAATTTCCATGCTTTTTTCAAGCCCAGCTAGTATTTTTAAAATCATCATTCTGAACTCTAGTTCCGACATCTTACTAACGTCCATATTGATTAGGTCCCTGGCAGTGGGTACTGCCTCTTGTTCTTTTTGTTGAGGTAATTTTTTCTGTCTTGTCATTTTGTCCAGAGGAGAATAAATGAATGAGAGAACAAAATGCTAACAGGGTAACAACTTCCCCAGAAAATATATACTAAATAAAATCAGAAAAGACCTGAAACCAGGGGAAAAGAAAGGGAAAGAAAGAAAAAAGAAAAAAAAAAAAAGATAAAGATAAAAACAAACAAACAAAAACAAAACAAAACAAAACAGAATACGATCAGATATGATCAGCTGGTGCATAGATCAGTGCCATACACTAGATTTCGGGCGTATTTTTGTCTGTTAGAAGAAAATGCCTCCCAAAATTTTAAAGAAAGAAAAACTTATATATGTACAAAAATAAGGGTTAATATGATGACGGGATGGAATATGACTGTAAAGATGAAAATTTTAGAAGATTTTATAAAAGGAATTGATAAGATAAGAAGTTGGTTGAAAAAAGAAAGAAGAAGTTTAAAAAAAAAAAAAGGGAGAGAATGTGATCAGGCAGGAGACTAGAACAAAACCATACACTAGAGATTTAGGGTATATTTTGATCTATTAGAAGAAACTGTATCCCAAAATTTTAAAGAGAGAACAACTTATATATATATACCAAAAATAAAGTTAACTACTATGAAGGGATACAATATGATTCTAAAAATGACAAATAAAAAAGATTTTTTTAAAAAAGGGATTAATAAGATGTTGGTTGAAAAAGGGTAAAAGAAAAATTTAAAAAAAAGAAAGAAATTTAAAAAATTAACTTTGAAAGACTAAAGAATCATGGGGAAAAAGCCATGAGTTCTATGTGCAGTATTCCCCTAGTGCTGGAGTTCTGCCGTTCTCATTGATCAGTAAACTTGGTCTTGGTGTGCGGTTCTTGCTGATCTTCTGGGGGAGGGGCCTGTTGCCGTGGTTCCCAAATGTCTTTGTAGGAGGTGGAATTGCCCCGCCCTTGCGGGGTCCGGGCTAAGTAATCTGCTCGGGTTTGCTTTCAGGAGCTTTTGTTCCCTGCAAGCTTTCCGTAGAGCTTTGGAGGACGAAAGTGAAAATGGCAGCCTCCCAATCTCTGCCCCAGAGGGGCTGAGAACTCAGGGCCCCACTCCTCAGTGTGCACCCAGAGAAAACCAGTCAGTCACTCCCTACTCCCTGGTCTCCGGCCACACTCTCTGCTCACCTGGCCTGTGACCGAGCATTTCTATCTCTGGCACATGACCCTGTGTGGAGTCTCCAAACCCAGCAGATCCCTGTGGTGCGCTCCTGCACCGCTCCTCCCAGGGGAGGAAGGGGAGTCTCCCCGGATCTGCTGCTTGTTGGGTCCCTGCTGGAAGAGCAGTGGCCCAACTGTGCTGCGGATCATGGTTTATGGCAACCCTGAGCTGAGAGCCCATGCCTCAGCTCCGTCTCTGCAGCCGGCTTCCTCGCTCTGATCCCTGGGAGCTCTGCTGCACTCAGGCACCCCTGGTCTTTCTGTGACCCCGAGGGTCCTGAGACCAAACTGTCCCAGTGAGGGTTTCACCCCCTGCTTAGCCACTGGAGCGACGTCCCTCAGCAGAGCTGACTTCTAAAAGTTCTGATTTTGTGCTGTGCTGCTCTATCACTTGCTGGTAGCCGGCTGATGGAGGCCCCCTCCCCTGCCCTCTATCCTCCCGAATATTGCCTCAGATTCACTTCTCCATACCTTCCAGAAAATGGTCGCTTTTCTGTTCAGAGAGTTGCTGCTATTCTTTTCTTCAATCTCCTGTTGAGTTCATAGGTATTCAGAATGGTTTGATCCTTATCTAGCTGAATTCCTGAGACCAGATGAAATTTAGGTCTCCTACTCCTCCACCATCTTGCTCCTCCTCCTATTTGAAACACAATTACTTCTAGAAGGTTCAACATGCACCTGGCACTGTGTTACAGACTAAACAAATGTATAACTTAATTTTTACAACAACTCTATGAATTAGCATCTCATTTTACAGATGAAGAAATTAAAACTCGGGGGTTTGAATAAGTTTTAAAAGTTATTCACAGAAAGTCAATAATATGGCTAGGGTACAAATTCAGGTTTATCTGATTCTTAATTAAACTTAGTTGCAGGCATCTAGCAGGTCTGTGCAAATAAAGAATACACTTGGAAATTAAGTTCATTTTCAATTTATAATAATTTTTGAGACCTGAAAGCAGATTATTTGAAGATGTCCTAGGCAAAGTTTAAAAAATTGCAGGTGAGAAATTTATATGTGAATAATGGAAAGAAAATATGAATTGAGGAAGATAATATAGTCAGGTCTTGAAAAAGTTTATTTACATACATTTAACTTTTTATTAAAAATTCTAAAAGTAGATAGGCCAAGCTATTGTTAATATCCTTCAAGCTGTAATTCTACTAATTTTCTACTCAGGAAAAATCCTTTAAGACAATTATTTCATTATATATATTTTTTTCAGTGTTATGTAAAATAACTCTCCCAAAAAATTAAAAGTAGTTATGATAGTAATAAAGACAAAAATATATGAAACATCAATGAAAGAAATAAACTAATGAAAATAATATTTAGACATAAACTGCTATGAAAAATAAATAAAATGATTAGTTATATGGAATTTTCATTTCTATAGGTTCAAAACAGTTGGATACCCATGATTTCACATGGTACTAGCTAATACTTTAGAAATTATCCACATACTGTTTTTAAATTATCTATTCCTCTCTTGAGGGAGTTATTATTCTTATTGCTCAGTGACTATTTTGTTCATTTTAAATTATAAATTTTTAAAAAATTTAAAAATTATAAAAAAAAATTCATTTAAATTCTCTCAAGAATATTGACATAAAACTAGGATCAGTTTTTAAAAGGTAATCTAAAGTAAGTAAAAAATTAGGGGATCTAAAAATGCACAAAACAAAGACAAAAATTATTTGCCAGAGTAATAAAATAATAGAATTTGAGATAGCAAAATTAGAATTCCTGTTACCAAATATTAGATATTTTAAACAGTATTACTCATGTATAGAATTTTTAATGGAAGTTCTATGATATTCTGAGAAATACAGTATTTACAGAAAACAGCATTTCCTAGGTAACAGTTGGTTCATAAAAATTACATATATAATCACTTAATATATAATTATTGAACATTTGTCATATATTAGAAATTCTGCTGAGCACTGCAAAACAGCTGTGAATAAGACAGAATGCACGTTTGATGTGACTTATGATCATTTTATCAAAAGAAGAGATCATGCAACTGAACTTCACTCTTGTATTGTCACGCCAAGCTTACTTAACAACGTCAGTTTAAGTCAGACTTGGTCAGGTTAACAGATTGTTTCTTCAGTGATTACCCATCGTGATTCTAACCACAGTGACTATTACTCACTGAGTCACATGACCGATTTCCATCCACTATTATCAACCTCTAACCTCAGTGTCAGGGCCAAAGCATTTTTTAACATTTTAAATCCAGATTCCAGATTTAAATCTGAGTAAGACTCATTTCCCACATCCATGTACTTTTCCAATAATGCTCAATAATTGCTTTCTGAAGCCACGGAAAACTACGAAGCAGGCAATTGTGAACTACATATAATAGCATCCTGTAGTAGTTTAACAAATTTATAAATACATAATTATGAAATTTATAATTTTCAGAGATGTTTTTCATCATATATTTTAATGTGGCAAAGTCATATTTTATTAATAGACCCCAGTATTTTTTTCACTCTGTAAAAATTAAAAAGCCAATAGTAGACAAATTATTGTTTAGTAATTATTACCTCAGTGTATTATCTTATTTGGAAGTGATTTAGATATTCAACAAATATCTATTTAGTTTTACTTCATATAAACATATTTATATCTGCTTAAATTACTTGTTTTTAATCAATTATGCTCAGATTAGATATCAAACAGCTAACCATCATCTTATTTTTTTTGTTGACAAATTTTATAACATAGATATAGCAAGAGCTTATTTGCCTAGTAAGCCAAAGTAGAAAAATTTGTATATTTGCATAGTATTTAATGTTGACAACTCTGAAGACAAGCCTGTTTTATTAAACCAGCAAACTTAAGGTAGCTTTTATATATCAAAGATAATCCTAGACCATGTGAACTTGAAAATCATTTGGATTAGTTTATTTCTGAAAGTTTTAGAAATCCCTAATTTATAGTAAGTGCTCATTTTTCTTTAAGTCAATTAAATAGAACTCTTTTAAAACTATCACATAGAGGAGTGCCTGGGTGGCACAGTCCCTTGAGTGGCTGACTCTTGGTCTGGGCTCAGGTCATGATCTCAAGATTCTGAGATTGATCCCCGCATGGGCTCCATGCTCAGTGCGGAGTCTTCTTAAGACTCTGTCTTCCTCGGGGCACCTGGGTGGCTCAGTCGTTAAGCGTCTGTCTTCAGCTCGGGTCATGATCCCAGGGTCCTGGGATCGAGCCCCGCATCGGGCTCCCTGCTCAGCCAGGAGCCTGCTTCTCCCTCTTCCACTCCCCCTGCTTGTGTTTCCTCTCTAGCTGTCTCTCTCTCTGTGTCAAATAAATAAATCTTTAAAAAAAAAGAAAAAAAAAAGACTCTGTCTTCCTCTGCCTCTCCCCCTGTGCTCGCTCGCTCTCTCTCTCAAATAAATAAAATAAATCTTTAAAAAAATAAAAGTATCACATACACATAATATACATAGATACATATAGATACATATAAATATATAATATTATGTGTATATATGCATATACACAGAGAGAGAGAGAGAGAGAGACAAACACAGAGATCTTAGAGCTTTCGTTTTTAAATTTTAGCCATGTTTCAGGTACAATAATACAAAATTCAAAGGAAAAACTGAATCCGAATTGTGTTTCTGGCAGATGTACTAAATTAAGGTTATCTGCTCAGATGGCCAAAGGGTTTTACAAAATGTTATTTACATACTATAAGGATCCTTTTAGAGAAGTTGCTTTTGGAGTCATGTTGTCTTTTAGAAGCTTCTGCATACCAAAGAATGTACTGCATTTTTTTTCTGAGGAGTTTGGGATCCTTTTTTTCAGTCATGCCCCCTAAGGTAGATTATATTATCTAAGTTAAAAGTTCCCCAAAGTGGCCATGACAATTCCAAATTATCCAAAAGTTTACTCATTTTCCAAAAGACATAAGATCCTGGTCCATAGTGGGTATACATATAGGGCATCCGTGTACATACATATAGGAAGCAGTAGTTTTTGAGAGAGGTAAGAGAGTTTTTGACTTATCTTTACCTGTAGATTCCTCAAGACCTCTTAACTATGAGGGGCCCTGTTTGTAACAGCTGTTCCCAAACACAGGGAATTACATGTTTTCCCCCCTTTTGAACAGAATGGGGTGTCTTAATAAGAAGCTTCAAAAATAAAAATATAGATATGTACAATAAAGTTGTAGAGTTTAAGACACAAAGATAGCAGAGCGGGGCTCCAAGAGAGACTTAACTTCCAAACTCCAGTGTGGGCAAGAAAGCAGTAAACTCAGTGGGTTCTGTGGGTCTAATACCTGCTTGTTCATTAGTCTCAGCATCATTGGGGGCGGGGCGGAGGGTATCCTTTGGTTCTCACTTCTTATTCCAGAAACTATCAAAAATTCAGAAATAGCACGATTAAAACCACCAAATCAGTAAATAGTATTTAGTAAGAGTTTAGTGTGCAAAAAAAACTGTTCACCAGCTGGGAGTCTTCAAATTCAAAGACTGATAGGAAGCTCCAAAGCATGAAGTCACAAGAAGGCTTATCAATTGAAAAATGAGGAAGTTGTTTACCCTTTCCAATGGCTAGTCATTACAATGGGGGTTTCTAGACAGCGGGAGATTATTTAAAATTTATTATCTCATGCCATTTTTAGGAAGATGACAAGTTTCTTTTATGGTTGTCAGAAGCATTTACAAGAAATAACCTAAGAACTTTCCTATGTCCATGAAATAAGATAGATTTAGTTTTGCTTATGTGGTTTAAATGGTTTTGTCTGCTCAGGGAATTTTCAAATCTGGTCTTCATTTTGTATTTAATTTTGACAAAATAAAATCTGTTTATCTGGGGCGCCTGGGTGGCTCAGTCAGTAAGTGTCTGCTTTCAGCTCAGGTCATGATCTCAGGGTCCTGGGATCCAGTCCCGTGTCAGGCTCCCTGTTCAGTGGGGAGTCTGCTTCTCCCTCTCCATCTGCCCCTCCCCCTGCTTGTGCTTTCTCTCACTCCCATTCTCTCTTAAATAAATAAAATCTTTAAAAAATTTGTTTATCTATAAAAGAATATATTATGCAGCAATTAAAAACCATGCATTGAATTTATATGTATTTTACATAAAAATATGTCCATGAAATCCATGCAAATTTGATTGCAAATGAGAGAGAACACAATAAGTGGTTTTAAAAAGGAGAAATTTAAAAAGACAATAACACAATAACATAAAAAACTTAAAAAAAAAGTAGAAATGTTTTTCTCTCACCTAAAGGCAGGGAGTATTGAGATGGTAGTGAAGTCCCATAATCTTCAGAAACCCTTGTACTTTTAATCTTATTGTTCTGCCATTCTCAGAGTGTGGCTTTTACCATAATGTCAAAATGGCTGCTTGTGATTAAGAGGAAGGTCCATATTAAGCCAGCACAAGAACAAGGGAAAGAGTTTACATCTTCTTCCTCTACGGCACTGGTTCTCAAAGTGCGGTCTTTGAACCACAGCAGCATCTGGGTCACCTAGATATTTATCTGAAGTGCAGATTTTCAGGTCTCATCCCAGATTTATTGCATCAGAATCTCTAGGGTTGGGGCCCAGTATTTTGATTTACCAAGCCTTCCAGGTGATTCTGATATAGCTAATTTTCCAATGTTTTAAAGATATTTCTGGGAAGTTTAATACAACACTTATGCCACATTTTAGTCATTCAATTTGACCACAACAAACTGCAAATCAGGATAGAACAAATAAAATCTAATCTAGATGTCCATAAGAAAAGCCAAAATCTTACAGTTATATTAAAATAAGAAAAAGGGGGAATGGATAAAAGAGTCAATGAACAGTTTCTGCTACATCCACAATGACTGTCAATAAATTATAAAGCAATTTACAGAAGAAATATACAATAGTCATATACAATATATATTATACTCACATAAATTATACTAAAAATATCAATATATGCTATTATATTTGTGAATTTCTGCATATCTATATGGGTAACTGTACCTATCCACATGTCTGTAGAGTGAGATTATGGGTTGAGTGGAAGTAGAAAGTGCAGATTTTTGCATTTTTACTTTAGACTTCCATACATTTCTTTTTCAAAAATCACATGCTGCTTTGAATGTTTAAAACAGAAAAAGAAAAAATATAGCCTCAAGAGTCTTAATTGGCAAATTAACAGTTTCAGATGGACAAACTATATGTCAATGAAATAAAAATGAACTTGAAAGCACATATCTGAATAATACCTCCGTTTTTGCCATTATACTTTAGAATGTTATTGACGAAGTTGGATAGCAACTCAATGTTTGTTTTTCTTGTTGTTTGTATATCAAACTAGGATGAGGCCAAAAAGGATGGCATTACTACCAGAATTCTTATAAGAAATCATATAAGGATTCATAAGCCCTATAACAAGAAAAAATTAAAATCAGTGAATTATGTTTCTTGTTAGCAACTATGAAATGTTTTTTGAATTATCTAGGTCAATGACCTTTGAAGTATGATCTATGGACCAGCAATAGCAGCATCACCTGCAAACTTGCTAGAAATTCATATTTTTGGGCACCACCACACACCTATTCAATAAGAAATTTTATGGGTGGAGCCCCACAATCTGCCTTTTTTATAAAAAAGCACCACAAGTGATTTCAATGCAAGCTCAAATTTGAGAACCACTGACCTGGATAATTACTTTACCTTTTTGCTTTGTTTCCCTTCTGTAAACATGTCAGTAATTGTTATGGAAATGTATTATAATATAGTCAACATGCAATTATCTCTGATATTCAGGGAGCAGAGTGATTTGGACAAGAGAATACCATGGATAATCCCACATCTCTCTTTAGCTGTCAGTTTCAGACTCCGCCCACCCATACATTTTTTGCCAGAGCCCCTAATGAGAACTGTAATTGACTGTCTTGTGTTTAAGCTCTTATTTCCTCCTGCCCACTCTCTGGTGAAGGTGCTAATGAGCAGTGAAGTAGCCTGAAGGCAAACAGCAGGGGTGAAAAGGAGGAGAGGGCCCTGTCCCTCTGAATATTTGAGAATATACTATAGTATCAAAAACAATTTCAAAAAAAAACAACTCTTTTTCCTGTCTGAAAACTCCTTCACATGCCAATAATAAATTCATTTTAAACATTTTCCAGTAAAAAATCTTGAGCTATTATAGTGCTACTAATATTTTCTCAATATTGCTGTATTTCTCTTCAACTATTATTTGATTCTCCCTCCTTTAGTCCTGTTTGACTACTTGCAATCTATTCTTTTCTATAACTGCTATCAACAAAGCTTTTCTCTCCTTCTCTAGCTCTATAAGCTTTCATCTCCCTTTTCAATTGGCTTTGAATGCTAGTCTATCAAACTACATAAAAACAGATGAGAAAAGAAAGGAAAAGTAAAATAACATTAAATACCAATCCACTATTATGGGTATAATTCGAAAGGTGTTCCAGGGTTTGAAACATCAAATAAAACTCAGTTTGAAGGTATTATTTGCCTTCTCTGTATTGCTTTCTGAAAAGTGATAGCAACAAAAAACCCTCCTTTTATAAAATTCTTTTGTGATTTGGACTGAAAAGTAAAAACCCATATTATCATTATAGTCATAATAATGCCAAACTCTTCTTTTTTCTATATTCTGGTTGTGTTTGATTCAAAAGATAACCCTTCCAAAAACAACCCTAATATTATGACCTCATAAATCTTAAAAATGACTTTATGAACTCCCCACCCTGGACATACAATAGTATTGCAAATTATATATCACTTGGTACAGTAGAGAACCCTGGGTAAGAGAACTGGCATGTTGACCCAGTGATATTGATGAGATTGTTACAGTTATCAGCACTGATGCTGATGCATTTTAATGAAGAGCCATCTCCACTGTCCCCATTAATAGTCCCACATTAATCCTAATTCTCTTCCTGAAAGGCTGAGCCCTATGCCATATTTGCTGTCATTTAGCTCATTGATCTTTGTTAGATATCCTCGTTAAAATCAAAGTAAAGGAAAGAAAATTACAAAGAGGACATTTGATCATTGTATCAATGTTTTCAAGGTTTGCAACATAGAAATGTAAACCGGGACACAGATACCATAAACAAGGTTTCAGTGTAAATTATAACTGCTTTTATTTAAAAGTACAGTAATTCTGGGGTACCTGGGTGGCTCAGTCGGTTGAGCATCCAACTCTTGGTTTCAGCTCAGGTCATGATCTCATGGTCCTGGGATCAAGCCCTGCATTGGGATCCATGCTCAGTGCAGAGTCTGCTTCAGATTCTACTTCCCTCCCCCTGTTTGCTCAGGCTCTCTCTCTCTTTCTCTCTAAAATAAATAAAATCTTAAAAAAAAAAAAATACGGTAGTTTTTCCTCTTCAAAATTGTTTCTTTGAGATGCCCTTATGTAAATGTTCCTGTTAATGTTTAAGGCTAATTTGAAATCTTTAAAAAAATAAAATGGTTTTGAAATTACATCCAATAGTTCTCAATGTTTTTAAAGCTTTATCTGTCAAAACTGAATTTTAATTCTGATAAAGACTCAACAATATTTGGGGCACATTCTAGGGAATGAAATAAGTAATCAAGCCTCAGTAGAAATGAAACATGATAGCACAAAACAAGAATGATGTTCTCTAGTGGCTGTGTAAACAGAAGCTGAAGACAATTCCATATTTTGGTCTTTAGCAGAATTAAGGGAATTAGTTATGAGCCATGTTTTTATTAGTTCCAAGAATTGTCTGATTTACCCATGTCCTATAAGATTATTGATGAAAGCGTATGGCAGATGCTACTTAATGGATTCATATTGTATCAAATATATTCAATTTCGTAATATAATCAATCATTAACTAAGCACCGTTATGCCACCAAAACTGATGGAGAACAGTAGAATCGGGAACATAGCCTGCCAAGGATGCTCTGTCTCAGCTGTCTGGGAATAAATGTCATGAAGTACATTCTTGTCTGTAGGAAGATGAAAGGAAAAATATTTTGGGGTTTGAATTTTGCCCTATATACCTACTTGAAATCTCTATTTTTATTTTGTTATCGGTTGTGCATGAATGCGCAGCACAGTTGTCTAAAACAGCTCAGGACAATATGTTCAATATCTTTTTTAATCTCTGCATTTTAAATAAAGATATATGTGTTTTGCACCTGTCATTTGACAGAATGAACAAAGCAATAATGCATTTTTAATAAGCCAATATTAGTTTTGCTATTAAATATGTGCAAGCCTTACTCTGTAAAGTCAACAGCTGTTCTCATATAGCAGCCCTGTTTCCAGACTTCATGAAAATAATTCCTACCATTTCTAATTCAGGCTTATCTACATGCTTAGAGAGTTGCAAACATCTGGCAATCCAAAGGTTTCTGCCTATATTTAAGTCTAAATCTTGACTATTTTTTTTTTTAATACTGTAGGTCTTGGAAAGAAAATCCATTTAACATACTGATATTAAAATGGCCATTACCTTAGAGACCAGGTACTGTTGCTGAATACAAACCACCACAAAACTCAGTGACTTAAAACAACATTTAATTATGCTCACAAATTGTATGGATCAGGAATCCTGACAGGACATAGCAAGAATGATTGCTTTATGCTCCATGATGTCTGGAAACTCCACTCAGAAAACTAGAAGGCTGGCAGTGAACTCGAGAACTGGATTTGGAATCATCGGTTGGCTCCTTCACTTACACATCAAGCTCCTGGGCTGGAATGATTTGACGGTGAGGACTGCCAATGGAAGCACCTCCGCAGGTCCCTCTGTTGCAGTTTGGCTCCCTCACAGTATGGCAGACTCACGCTGGTTGAAATTCATACATGGCGTCTCCGGGCTTCCAGTCCAAGTATTTCTGTGGTGCCTCAGGGCTTTGCATCCAAGTATTTCTGTGAGTAAGACAGAAATTGCATTGCCTCTTAGGACCAAAACTCAAAAGTCACTCAGTATCAGTTCATCATACAATATTGGTTGAAATATGTAGAAGTCCACTCAGACCCAAGAGTCAGGTCTACCCTTACCTCTTAAAGGTAGGACTATTAAAAAAAAAAAAAAAAGGGAGACCTATTTTAAAACTGTCACACTATTAAAATAAATAGCTAAATATTATTGAAGTTGAATGTTTCCATCAATGCCTAATTCTCATTTATTTAAATATATGAGAGACATAGTATGTAGCAAAAAATAAACCCCAAATCACAAGGATATCCCCTTCCACATCATGTTCTATACTGAATTATGCAAATATTACACCACTAATTATTACAAACTAGAATAGATTATGCAATATTGGTATCATAAAGTGTTATTTACACATAAAATTTTGTTGATTCTAAATGTGCACTTTCTTGAAAATACATGCTTTTTAAACTGCTTTTGATATATAATCGACATATAATACCTGCACATATTTAGAATGCATAATTTAATAAAATGTGAATTTATATAAACCCCTATAACATCACTAAGTCAAGATAAATCACCCCTGAAAGTCTTCTAATGCCCTTTGCTCCCCTAGCACTGTAGCCTCAGGCCCTGTTCACCTGCTTTCATTCATTAATAGATTGTATTTTCTGTAAAATTTTTTTTATCACCTGAGTATATGTGGGTGTATGGAGTAGGCAAGTTGTATGTGCAGAATGCATTGTCTTTTGTCTGACTTCCTAAGTGCAATTACTTTGAGATTCACCCATGTTGTTGTATATATCAGTAGTGCATGTTCTTTATTGCTCAGGAGTAACCAGTGGTATGAATACACTACAATTTGCTTATCCACTCATCTATCGATGATTGTTTGGATTATTTCCAGTTTTTGACTGTTACAAACAAAGCTTCTAGGAAGCTTTCATGCGTAAGTATTCTTATAGAAATATACTTTCATTTCTCTGGAATAAATGCCTAGAGTAGACTGGCTGAGTGACTTGGTATACAGATACTGACATTGTTAGGAAATCGCCTGCTTTCAAAACTGTTTATGCCATTTTACATTCTCACTAACAGTATGTATGAGAATATATATATGTACCTATATTCATTTCGTCTGTGTTAAACTTCATCCTTGAATGCATATTTAGATATATTCACATATATATCAACATATAGATGTGATATTAATCTGCATATTCATATTGGGAGTCAGGAATAATCCTGCACATTATAAACGTTTGGCAATATGAATTTATCATTTTAAATGTGTTTAAGTTCTTTAGAAGGATGCATATTATGATTTTCACACAGATGAATTTTTGTTGCAATTAGTGTTAACATTTTGCTCTCTAAATCTTGCTTCATTTCAATATGTTTATTAAGGTCTTCATATTTCCTCTTTTACGAAGGAATTTTTTACCTTAATACATGATTAGTTTTTCAGTTTTCCATGAGATAATATAAATTATAGAATGCAGAAATTTATCTGCAAAATCCATTTGGGAGAGTTGACTGTTTTACTGATTTTTCCTTGTTATTTCTGACAGCTTTACTCTTTATAGGATGTATCAAAAGGCTTCTGATTATAACAAATACGACGGACCATCTTTTAGTAAAACAATAATATACACAAGAAAAAGTTTGGCCTTTTAAAAATTACCATGTTTTCTGACAAAATTTGTCCATATACATGCATACTGTTGAATTAATGAATAACTATGATTTTTCACCAACTAAATCATTACATGTTTCATAATTGGAGCTAGACACATTTCTGAGTAATTCTCAATAAAACTTTAACAAAGAGTATTTAAATAATCTTGGAGAATCAGGTTATGGATATTCTGTCTCTCATACTAATTTTTTTCATGTTTTGATTAGAGAGGAGCAGCAGAGAAGAATGATTGATTAAGGAATCTTAAGAATTTAATTGCAAAAAAATTATAGAAGTAAATAATCTAATAAAGGGTATTTATATTTGAGGAGAATAAATATTATGGATGAGGACATACATATTAATTTATATGTTCAAAGATACTAAATATCACCAGCAAACACCTAAAATTGAAAATTAAACAATGTTCTATATATATCTTTATAGAGAATGCTGTTGAAGTTTAGAATTTTGAGATGATTGATAAACGATTTCTCTTTAATCTGTTTTTGAGTAAAATACTTCATTTTGTGATGAAAATATCAGCTTTATGTGGATAAACTAAAGAAATTACTGATATTATAATGCCAAAAATTTCTATTACTTGAGAGTAATAGAAAAAGCTATTTTCTAGTGAAAAGGAGTCTAAATAAGATTTAACGTTTTAGGGCGCCTGGGTGGCTCAGTCGTTAAGCGTCTGCCTTCGGCTCAGGTCATGATCCCAGGGTCCTGGGATCGAGCCCCACATCGGGCTCCCTGCTCTGCGGGAAGCCTGCTTCTCCCTCTCCCACTCCCCTGCTTGTGTTCCCTCTCTCGCTGTGTCTCTCTCTGTCAAATAAATAAATAAAATCTTTAAAAAAAAAAAAAAAAAAGATTTAACGTTTTACATTTTATTCAGGAGAAAAAAATAATTATTTTTCCTCATTTCTGTATGATGCACTAAATAATATGCATTAATTCTAAGAAAAATGTACTTTATCAAATTAAAATATGTTGATGATCCATTATCTCATAACAACCACATAAAATTGTGTTACTCTTTTCCTAATGAACACTAACTCTTGTCATAACTCTTTATTTTCTTTTTTTTTTAAAGATTTATTTATTTATTTGAAAGAGCGAGAATGAGAGAGAGTACATGAGAGGGGGGAGGGTCAGAGGGAGAAGCAGGCTCCTCGCTGAGCAGGGAGCCCGATGCGGGACTCGATCCCGGGACTCCAGGATCATGACCTGAGCCAAAGGCAGTTGCTTAACTAACTGAGCCACCCAGGTGCCCTCTTTATTTTCTTTATTCTTTCTTCAAAACAAGCATCTGATGTATGGAATTCAAAGCCTTTCGTCAACTTACTGCCTAATCCTCTGCCAATGTTTTATGCTCCTACCTTTTGCATCGACATTAGAGGCATATTACCTTTTTCTAAGAACCAGTCTCATAATTAATTCCCCCATCTTCTTACGTCAAATATTTTGCTTAGTATTGTTAAATAAACACGATGATATGTCTCATATCCATTCCATTTAATGACCCCCATTCAATTCAAAGCTATTTTCCTCTTACTTAGTCTACTGTACCCAGAGATGTCTCAGTCCCCACAGTACTTTTGTGTGAATTAGGAAAGGAATCCCATTTGTGTGGTCCTCAACTTGGCCAAAGGGAGGCTTCATTCAGCCCGCCTTATCCTCTTGGCCAAGTGCCCTGTGCAGCACACAGCTTCAAGTCTTATATCATGGCCCTCATTCTAAGTCTCCCTTGCTCTGTCACTATTCTCTCTAAGTGACGTACTCTTATTCCCATTCCAGAGCATCACTTAATGCCACTTGTCATTTCAAAACACTTATAACTCCTCTGGCCCCATTGCAAAAGAAAAACAAAACTAAGCGAAACAAACAAATAACAACAAAACAACCAACCAACCAACCAAAAAACACCTCAAGTCAAATTAGACTTCCTTTCTGAGTTTGTTTACTATTCTTCTATATATAACTTACACTGCAGTGTAAGGATGGTGCAGGTGAGTGCCTACAGAGACCATGTGGATAACTGGGTGGTCTGAAACAGGCCATATCAGGGGCTGCAGCTCAGCACACAGATATTTGTCATGTAGAATAGGGAATCAAGGCTTTCCAGATTTTAGTTTTAAATAGAAATCAGAAATCCATTATTCTGTGAAATTCACTGTTTCTTAATGTTAGCAATTAATTCAAAGATTGAAATAAACACTATGTGGATCAAGAGTGGAAGACTGGGCTAGAAGACCTCTAGTGACATAAAACTACTCACAAGTAATTCCTGGACATGTCCTTACTTTCCCACCTCTGTGCCTTTTCTCATGTTACCAGGTTCTTTCCCTAGAATCTTTTTTCCATAATTCTCTGAATTATTCTCCTTATTTCTTTTTAGGATTTTATTTATTTATTTGATAGAGAGAGAGCACAAGCACGGGGAGCATCAGGCAGAGAGAGAGGGAGAATCAGGCTCCCCACCAAACAGGGAGCCCGAAGCAGGGCTCAATCCCAGGACCCTAGGATCATGACCTGAGCTGAAGGTAGACGCTTAACCAAA
The DNA here is from genome assembly GCF_004348235.1 of Phoca vitulina. Classification (NCBI taxonomy): domain Eukaryota; kingdom Metazoa; phylum Chordata; class Mammalia; order Carnivora; family Phocidae; genus Phoca; species Phoca vitulina. Next base: position 12,235,398 of record NW_022589729.1, on the reverse strand, counting down.
TGAGCCACTCAATTATTCTCCTTAAAGTCTGAATTCAGATTCCTCCAATATGATGACTTACTCTTCCATGGTGTTTACTTTTCAGTCCTGTGGATCCCAAACTCTGTGCTTAGGTGTCTGGCAAAGCCCCAGAAAATTAAAGAAAAATTAAAATTAAAATTAAATTATGGGATATTTTAAACATTTAAGATAAGTGTAGCAATACTTGACATCTGTCAGACATAATGAAAAATACTAGCTTGAGATAGTTTACAATTTCATTATGAGATTAAGCCGTGATCGTTTTGATCACATCATACCTATGTAAAGCTGAGTTTCTGATAGTTGTTGTGATAAAATAAAATAATGGTGCAAAAGTCACTATGGAAGAAAAAAGAGAGTAATGGTGTCCAATATGATTCTAAGGTTTGTGATATACTCAACAATGCACACATCCCAGTAGTAAGTAGTTTTGGTTATTTAAGAATTATTTTTAATTTCAAGTCTGTTATATGTTCAAACAGACATCAAGTTGTCAGGGCATATATACTTACAAAAGTGTTTGGACCTAATTAGTTAATAGGCTGAACTGTTAGGAAATTTCTTTCAGTCCAATGGTATCATGAAAAAAAATGCTTAGAAACTAAGAGTCATGAGTAGCACCTTCTGTTTCTGCAGTGACATGGTTTTAAATATAGAATCCTTTGGAAATTCTTAAAAGTATCTGTAGTAGATATTACCAAATTTAAACATTTGGCCCCATATGTATTTTAAGATTTTTTTCTATTTTTTTAAAGTGTCATTGGTATTTTGATAAGGACTGCATTGAAACTGTAGATCACTTTGGGTATTATGGATATTTTAGCAATATTAAGTCTTCCAATCCATGAAATTTTAATTATGCAAGATGAATAAGTTCTAGAGATTTGTTCCATTACATCATGCCTATGGTTAACAATATTGTATTGTGAACTTAAAAACATTTGTTAACAGGGTAGATCTCATGTTAATTGTTCTTACCTCAAAAAAAGAGAGGCACAAGAAAACTTCTGGAGGTGATAAATTAGCTTGATTAGGTGTTTATTAGCTTGATCGTGGTGATGGTATAATGGGTGTCAAACTCACAAAATTGTATACATTAAATATGTGCAGTTTTCTGTATATAAATTGTAACTCAGGGGTGCCTGGGTGGCTCAGTTGGTTAAGTGTCTGACTCTTGATTTCGGCTCAGGTCATGATCTCAGTGTTGTGAGATCGAGCCCCACATGTGGCTCTGCACTCAGTAGAGAGTCAGCTTGGGAGTCTCTCTTTCCCTCTGCCCCTCCCCCCATTTATGCATGCTCGCTCTCTCTGTCTCTCAGATAAATAAATAAATCTTTAAAAAAACAAATTATAACTCAATAAAGCTGTTAAAAAGAAAAAAAATAATAAAAGTTACATATGTGAACTTCTGGTTTGTGGTGACTCTTAACTTCTTATTCCCCATGGTGTGCTTATGTCGCTTGGCTGGGAGGGGCTACGGGGTAAAGTTGGAAGGGTGACAAAAAATTATTTTTTAATTAGTATTTTGGAAGAATCTCATTACAAATAAGTGCTCAATAAATTAGGTTTTGGTAGCATGGACCACATAGGAGCACTGGTCAGCAACTTCACTGTAACTTTTATCTGAAACAGTAACAAGTAGTAGTAAGAATGCCAGTGCTTATTTTTCTCCTCCTCAGAGATGCTTCTAAAGTTAATACTAGCACAATACTGCTGCTGCTGATGTTACTACTACTATTATTACTATATTATCAGGAAAAATTTATCAGAAATACATCATATACTCATACATTTAATATTAATGCAATATGGAAATTAACTCCTTATGTATAGGATAGAGATGTGAGGTTGTGAAAACCACAACGAGGGAAACATAGCTTGTGTTACACATTACTTCATTCATACACATTTATCCAACTGACACATACTGAGAAATGATTACATGCCAGGCAATGTTTTATTCATTAAGGATACAGCAATGAACAGGATATAAAAATCATCGCATCTAAGAGGTGTATATTCTAGTTGGAGAGATAGAAAATAAACGAACTAGAGTATAACATAGTGCCAGTGAATGACAGATGTCACATAATCGAGGTAATAAGTCATTTGTGAATGAAATCACATCTAAATAGCAACTAGTAAATATTAAGGTCACCATTCAAGTGCCAAAAGTCTAATTGCACAGTCCTTGGAGACAAATAGATCTCCTTTAACAACTTCCCTCATTTATTTTTGTGAGTTACTAAGAGGTTTCATAGATTTAGCTTCAATGGGGTAATTTCTGATTTTATATTTTGCTCGAATTTCTAACCAGATTCCTTGTGACCATATCAATGGCATCAGTGACCCTGCCAAAGGCAGGGAGTCCCAAAGGGGACTGATGACAAAGGCCATCAAAATTTCTGTACAATCACTGCACATGGAGTTGGAATGTTTCCAAAAATATCTTCCGTTACTGCCAAGATGCCAGAACTTATCTTGCCAAAGGTAGCAATTATATTTTGTATTTTCAATGTGTGATAAAGATGTCATGAAACACCTCTTTCAGTTTAAACAAATCTCTAATTTTAAGTTGTATGCCCAAGTAGACCATTCTTAACACTGAGATTCTGGTAGAGAATGTGAGAAAGGATAATGAGAATAAAAGGGAAATGTAAATATCAATATTTCTATAGAAAAATAAGTCTCAAAAATGCAGTGCCTTAATAATAAAATGTAATTATAATCTAATTCCTTAATAGCAATCCTTGTTTAACTTAAATATTGTTAACTTTACTTATGACACCCAAATGCATTCTAAAAAATCAATCTGTGTCTATCCATCCACTATTTATAATATTTAAAATGCATACTGATTTGCATCTTGGAAATAGAGACACACAAGTAAGTGTATCAGTGGGAAGGGGAGATGTTAAACCATCTGTGCACAATGGTAAATGTACACATAACGTTTTTAAAAATGGAAAACACTTTTCTGCCAATGTCTGAATTCCAGAATTTCTACCAATATCTGAATGCCAGAATTTGCACTGTAATTTCATTGAATCTAAACTCTTTGTGAGTAGATTATAAGTATATTCCATTAGGGAAAATATTACTGTCAGACATTATTAAATATGTGCTAAGACATTCCATTTTTGTATCTAAAGATGTATTGTATTATAATACATCTAATTTTATATCTCTCTCCCTATAGTTTAAGTGCCAAAACTTTCATTCTAGCATATTATTTATAAATATACTGGAATCTGACCATGGCAGCATGGATTTACTTAATACCAGAACATTCTGAGAAGTTCTGTCCTGTGAGTTAAAATCATTCCTACAGTTTAAAATTTTGCTTTAGTTGTTCATATTTTTAAATAATGCATATTATATCAAAACAATATTTTTATTAAAGAGGATGAGTGAAAATTTACACTTGTATGACATTTATAGTTCACGAAGGAATTTTCTGAATGCTTATTTCTTCCTTCAAAAAAAATGAACTCTGTAGTATACTCAAAGTAATTTGTTAGAATACACAAAAGTATGAAATATTTTCTCTGAGTTACATAGCCTTTTATTTTATGATTTATTTATTCAAATTAACAATTTAATCGTAATGAAAAAATAGACCTTACAGTGGAGAAACTGGCATCTTTATCTTATATTATTAATGTAAAAATATTTTATGTACAAGATCATTCACATTTTGAGTACAAAGAAATGTGAAGATTCTTGTTGAATGGATCTATGTCTGATTGCTCATGAATATTCATAGACCTTAAGCAAAGAAACACATAGCACCTTGAATTTTATGATCACAGTTTTGTTAACAGTTCAAAAGTTGTATGTTCTCCTATGAGGATCCAGTCTCTGATATACTTTTGAAAGATTGGGTAAAATACCATGTATTCAATTTTAAGCAAATAACAAATTTTTGCAAGTAAAATGTAAGCTGTTTGGTTCTATCACGTGGGCTCCCTAGACCTAAAGAATACACTGTTTAAATTTTTATGCTGGAGTCTTTCTTAAGTTAATTTTTGTCTTTCTTCTAAGACTTTGACACCTCATGCAAGCTCTTACAAATTTCTTAGAGAATCCAGAAGAACCAGATACATATTATCAACTTCAAAAGAAATAACATGATTAGGCACCAAATAAATGTAAAGAAATTAAAAGTAGAGCAATAAAGTGTATTCTGTCAAACATTTAATTTGTTAAATGCCTCTCTCTGTTCATAACATTGATGATATTTTTTCTGCATATTAATGTCTGAGAATAATTATTAGAACATATGATATTTACTGTTTTGACAGAAGAGTTTTTTTAGATTGTGAGGAATTTTCATGAAAGGTAGTATTAGGTTTAATTTGTAGCAACATTTTAACACACTTAGCTATGTAAACACTAAGAAACTTCAAAATTAAAAAGAAATAAGAATGTTGACTAATAAAATTATTTTTGTCTGCAGTGTGCTACTGGGCAATATTTTCATGCATGGTGAACATTTATTTCTGTCCTTGATTTTTTCAAGTAACGAACTTACACAATATTAAGAACTGATCTCTGGCTACTGCTGTGAATTAATTTCAAATTTAAAGACACTTGTTTATAATAAAGAACACAAACTCAGATATAGAATATTTCAAAAACTGATTAGGTTGCATTTATGGGATGATCTCTATATTTTTTCTTTTTTTTTCTCAGCTATGTTTTTTTTTTTTTTTTACCTAATAAAGATCTGTGATCATTTTTTACCCATCATTTACTTCATTTGAACACTTTGGATAATGTACATAAAAGAATATATAAAATAAAATAAAATGCATAGAGAATTATAAATTTATCTTAATGGGTATCAATTACATAGTATAATTGCCAGAAATAACTAACATAGCAAAATCAGACGGTCGTATGCTTAAATGATCATCTGTGAATAACAAGCAAAAACAAGCAAACAAACAAACAAACAAAAACTATTTTGAAGTACATCATGGTTTAGGCATCTCATCCTAAACTTATATGCTGTTTTTATCACATCTTTAAATTGTGAACCCAGTAGTTCCTATGGTTAAATTTTTTCCTTTAGTTGCATTTTTAAGCATAGTAAGCTTTCTTCATAGTTTTCTGAAAAATCTTAAGGATTTTGTGCTGCTTTTGTTCTCCTTAATTTGGTGTTACATTTCTCTTAAGGCTACATTTTTCAATTAAGAACAACTGTACCCTTAAGCTTATTATCTATTTGGTATAGAATATTTCAATTTTAATTTTACTAATCAGTGCATTTGGAAAGATCCCTCAAACCTTTTTTCAACTAGAGTACGCTACTTAAAGCAACTTGCTTTCTCTAAAACTATGCTAATATTTTATTGACTTTTCTATTATGCAGGTTCAATTAGAAAAAAAAAACTCAGGATTCTTGCAAGCGTTACATTTTCATTCCTAAGAACTGTTTAAATTTTTATTGTATTGTATTATTAATAGATTTTTTTCTCTATGATCTTTAAACTTAAAAGAACAAATTACCTGTTATTTAATAACTGTTTAGGTCTTAATCTGATTCGTTTGTTAAATAAGAAAATACCTTGAAGATTTGGACATTAGCCATGCTATAGTAATCCAAAACCTTTGTAAACTCTGGTCTGATTGGGCCGCTGGTGGCAACTGAACCTAAGCAGAGCTTTCCATTGAACTGCGATGTGGCTTGGCACAAAATGATGAGCAGGCCAAATTAAGGAGAGAGAGAGAGAGGGAGAGAGAGATTGATTAAAACATCCAATTATTAACACCAGAACTGATGCTCTCTGGCATTAGGTTAATAAAATATTTTTAAGGTAAGAAGAGTGTAGGGCTCCTCAGTGGCTCAGTCAGTTAAGTGTCTGCCTTCAGCTCAGGTCATAATCGTAGGGCCCTGGGATGAGTCCCACATTTGGCTCTCTGCTCAGCAGGGAGTCTGTTTCTCCCTCTCCCTCTCCCTCTGTGCTCTCTCTCTCTCTCAAATAAATAAATAAAATCTTAAAAAAAAAAAAAGGTGGGGCGCATATGTGGCTCAGTTGGTTAAGCGACTGCCTTAGGCTCAGGTCACGATCCTGGAGTCCTGGGATCGAGTCCCTGCTCAGCAGGGAGTCTGCTTGTCCCTCTGACCCTCCCCCCTCTCATGCTCTCTCTCTCTCATTCTCTCTCTCTCTCATTCTCTCTCACAAATAAATAAATAAAATCTTTAAAAAAAAAAAAAGTAAGAAGAGTGTGTACTTGTTCCTTGCCACCAAAAATATCTACAAAAAAACTTAACCAAAAGACTGTAATTTAGGAACTCATAATTCAACAAAAACTAATGTCTTATTAACAGTATTAATACAATCAGAGAAGAAAAATACATAGTTTGGGATAGCAAGAAATCTCAAGAGAGATTATAAACTTTTTACTTGTTTCTTTTTCATATCCACGTAGAGTAAGTCAGAGTGAGTTACATAAGGACAAGATTTTTTTTGTCTTGCGTTGTTCAACAGTGTATCTTAAACATCTATAAACATTTATATATTGTGTAATTTTTAAATACCTCCTTTCTATTCTTCTTTTCTTCCTTCCCTTCCATTTTCCTCCCTTCCACACTTCAACAAATATTTCTTGATCATATTAAGTATAAAATGATTTGTGAAGTAAGAGGTAACAAAACTTTCAAATTTCTGCAATCTTTGAAGAATTTATAGTCTAGGAATAGAGACAAAATAAAAATAACCTATGTTTGAAAAAAATAAAAAGAATAACAGAGGTTAAAGTGATAGAAACAATTGAGATGGATACATGCAAATGTATCTGCCATTTTCTTGACTGACTGTGGAATTGAGTTCCTACGTGGATTCTTCAGCATGAGTTCCTGACCAGAGTTTCCCCGACAACCCACTTTAGATATGTAATAGGAGTGAGAAATAAAATGTTTTAAGCCACTGAGATTTAAGATTGTTGGTTGCTATAACATAATCCATTCTATTCTGACTGATGCATCCTGAATTTTCATTTTAAATTGCTCTGCTTGAATGTGTATTCTTTAAATGATTAGCTTTTAAAGTAAGTGGACTGAACAAATATGTTATACCGTATGTACTTCTCTTGGATATAACACTGTTGGTGAGTGCACCCTCAGCTTTTAATTAATTAAAATTGAATTAATTACAATCACTTAGGAGTTTCTGACTTCTCAAAATGGACAAGTACCTTGGTCAGTTTATCATTCCAAGATAACAATGATGAGATCAAGAAATTATATCTAAGAAAAACAAATTGGGAGCAGTATAGAGGGATTAAAAACAGGCAAAAAATGGAAGAAATCTATCTTGATAGATGGGAAGTGTAATTAATGAGAACTGCAAGTGGGGCCATTTACAGTGGGAAACTGTCTCGTTTGTTAGTGGCTAGAGTGGCATGAAACCAGTCTTACTGCCTTGAGAATAAATTCTAGAGGTAGAATTTGGGTATGGAAGAACAGCCAGAAAGTTGAGTGTGTATGTAGGGGGAGGGATCCACAGAAGGAGTGAGCCTTCAAATATGAAATGAAATCTGCCAAAATCCTTGGTTTACTACTAAGGTATAAATGGCTGGGAGAGACTCCAGGGATACCAGTAAAAAAAACAAAACAAAACAAAAAAAAAAACGGCAGATGGATGCTGCAGGGTAAAGATTAGAGTTTAAGTCTGGCCATGGTAGCCACACGGAAAACCAAAAATTACTCTTCAAAGGAACACAACAGAATACAGAGTCTCCAAAATATATACTATTCAAAATGCCCACTGGCCTAAAAAAAATCATTAGACATAAAAAGATACAGAGAAATCTAACCAATATTTAATGAAAAAGAAATGCACTCAAGACATACTAACCCTGAGATTACCCAGTTGCCGAATTTAGCAGATAAGAACTGTAAAGCAACTAACATGAATATGTTCATGGGTTTACAAAATGTCTGCATAGAGAACAAAGTGATGAGGAATCACAGCGAAGAAATAGAAATGTTTAAAATGGAATTTAAAGAACTTAAAATACAATAATTGAACTCTATTGCCTTTTCAATTTTTATTCATATATATACATATGTATATATATATATATATATATATATATATATATATATATAAGCACCATAAATTTTCCTGGGAACATTAATTTAACTGCTGATACTTTGTGTTTTCATTATCATTAGTTTTTGGAAATTCTGTAACTGCAGTATTTCTCATTTTACCAGTTAATTGATTAGTGAAATGCCTTTTTATTATAACTTGTTGAGTTTTCTTGCTTCTTGTTTGTAGCCTATACACAGGGTTTGTTTGTAAATTTGAATTTTATGGAAACTACTTTTATTTATTTTTGCTTTAGAATGTGATCAATTTGGGTGAGCGTTCAATATGTGCTTGACAGGTTATATTGCCTGTGATAGAGTGTAGTACAATTGACCCTTCAGGAGCATGGGATTGAACTGTGGAAGTCCAATTATACATGGATTTTTTTTTGTTACAGTACAGTATTGTATTTTCTTTTCCTTTTGATTTTCTTAATAGCATTTTCTTTTCTCTAGCTTACTTTGTTGTAAGAATACAACATATAATACATATAACACAAAATATGTGTTACTTGACAATTTATGTTATCCCAGCAAGAGTCAACACTAAGCTATTGGTCATTAAGTTTTTGAGGAGTCAAAAAGTTATACAGATATTTTTGACTGTGTAGGGGCACCTGCACCCCAATCCCTGTATTGTTCAAAGGTCAACTGCATTTGAGATATAGCCCAAAGATCTACCTTATTGCTCTTGTCTAGATCTTTTATATCTTTTCTTATTTTTCATTCATTTGACCTGTCTGGTTCCAAGAATGGTATATTAAAGCTTTGTTGTTAATGTGGCTCTTAACATTTTAGAAAGTGTCCTTTTTTGTCTAATTTTGTGATCTTGGTAGTGAAGTTTACTTTGTCAGGTAGCAGAACTGCAAACTAACCTTTCTCATTATTTGCATTTGGTTAAAGAATCTTTATTCATGTCTAAATAATTTTACTATTTTAAATTCCTTCATTTTAATTCATTCCTGGGCATATTTGGAAATATTTTTCTCTTCAAAACAATTCACTCATGCCATTTATTAATAACTTTTTTGTTGCTCTCAGTTCTGAGTATTATGTTATATTTGGTGTTCTCTATTTCATTATTTTGTGTGTTCTATTTGCTTTTTAATTTTTTGTTATTTGGGAGGGTTTGTATTATTATTCTCATAGTTTTCTGGGCCTGGTAATATTTTTTATAGTTACCTTCATCTTTTTTTTTCTAACTTAACCTTTTACTATCAGTCAGTTTTAAAAGAAATCATTTGATTCCTACATATTATTTAAAGAACAGTCAACAACACTATGTTACTTTCCTCTTTTACTCACCCCACTTTATTCATTTTTATTTGCTTGTTTTCTTCAATCAGGCAGATAATACTCACATATATTTTCAACTGATGACCCCACCATGTATTAGTCTTAGCTCTACAATTAAATATACGAAACGTTCAACATTGATTTTCTAGTTTTTTGTTGGGATAAATGCCATCTTCTTTTTGGTTCCTTGGGAAGGCCACAGTATTTAGCACTCCCTGAATTCTACCTCAACACCTGAAAGACAGTATGATGGATAAAATATTTTTGATTGGCACTTTTTCCTTAAGTAAATAAAAAATTCAGTAATCAGACGTCAGTCCAATTCTCTTGTTCCTATTGGAAGAGGAGAAAATTTTTGATTCTCCCTCAAACTAGTCTATCATTTCTTTTTATCCATAGCATATAACAGCTTATTACATATTATGTAGTTTACTTATTTATCGTGTCCTTTTATATTTATTGTCTGCTGTCTCCCTACTAGACTACAAGTTCCATGTATGCTATTGTTTTGTTTAATGATGCATCCCACAAACCTAGAAGACTGCCTGACATATAGTAGGCACTAAAAAAGAAATTGAATAAATGGCCCTATATACCACCTTGTTAGCTTTGACCACAATAACAGCATTCAATTTAACATTGTGAGAAGTCTGCACTACTTAGCTACAAAAGGAGGAAGAAGGTGTACTCACTGTGAACTAATAATGTTTTAGAAGTAATACTGTTAATGTTCAAGTTTATTTTATTGGAAGTGGAAACTTTGGGGGTTCTAGATATATATTTTTGTGACTTTTCAGTGGTACAGAAAGAAAAATAGCCATCTCCTCAAATAATTTAAATAGTATTACAATGCAGGAAGGCTCTGCAATTTAAAAACATGCTTGAAATTATCTTTCCAGAGTGCTGTTAAATGTACAAAGATGATGAGAAATATTTTCTTTTACAAATGTAAGCTAATGCTGCTCATATTTTAAAATTGCATCTTTTATCTAGATCCACCAGGTCAAAAACTATATGTTGATTTTTTTAAACTAGAATTCATTCTTCTTATGCATGACATTCCAACTACAAATAGAAGTTTTGTGCTTATCATGTTGTCTGAATTGTTATCTAGCAAGCAAGAATGGACTTACTAACATCTGTTCAAAGCAGCAAAAAATTTATGGCCAACATTGGCCCAAGAGGGCAGTCTGTCTGTTGAAAGAGAAAACTCAATAAATGAGCTGAATAGTAGAATCAACACAGCTGACGGGCAATTTGGCCAGCTACTAGATTGAATCGATGAACTCTCTGAAAGTGATTGATCAATCACCTTAGCTTTTACAGTAACCCCCTTTACTCCCTGCTGATTTAGCAGCATAAAAGACAAAAATGGCCAGTGGCAGTCTTGGCATCCAATTTTAAGGGGACCATGACTATGATTCTTGGTGGAAGCTTTTCTCTCTTGGGGATAGAACTCACTGAGTTTAAGATTATTGAAACAGAGGGAAATTTTATTTCAGCATACTATTTGGTTTTACTGTGAGAGAGCCACATATCCCTCACTTGATTGCTGAACCCGTGCATACTAATCATGTGAGAAAGACCATCACATACTGAGTATTAATTTAAGATGTATATAGCACCATTAGAACTGCATCATAACCCGTGAGGATATTTTTTCCTCCAAGATGGTTCCATAACTAAGAGTACAGAAGTCCATCTCACAATTTTCTCAAATAGCTGCCTCTGATTAATGAAACATGTGGTTGCACCAGTGAATTTTTGGTTGTGAGCCAATTTGTTCCGATTCTTTATCATAAAACATGTCCTTTTATAGGTAGAGATGTTGTGTGAGATACTGTGGCATAGGCTACAACTTTCTGTAAGTTTACAAATGGTGGGGCTGGCAGAAATACTGTGGGCAATAAGGAAATTCTGTACTTCTATGGACACATATTCCAAATCATTGCTCTTTCCATGATGAAAGGAGTCTAAAACAATCAATCTGCCAGGATGCTTGGATGGCACTCTGCAAATTATGCCATGTAGAATTTGTCATTGGCTTCTGTCATGCACAGATTGGCACTCAGCAGTGACAATAATCAGATCAGTCTCAGTGCAAAAATATCATGTAGTTGAACCCATGCAGAGTTTCCATCTTTGTCATCATGGCCACTGTGTATATGTCCACTGAGCAAGCACCAGTATGACTGGGAAAAGGAGTTAATAGTAACATTTTCCATCTGTTTATTGAGGTCTTTATCTACTTTATAACCTACCATGTTCATTTAACTGGGACACTTGATCATCATAGATCCAGTCTGAATAAAAGCCTAAAGCACTGTAATAGATAATTCTCAAAAACTCACAAGAAATATTCTGTCATTTGCAAGAGGTTTATGAAATAGCCACAGACTGCCTTTGAATGCAACACGCAAGTGGCTGCTGACAAGAAGCCATTGAAGCTGCAATGCGATTTAATGTTAAGATACCTTAAAGGTAACTAGGTATATGGTGAGCCCAGTGAATTCCATGAACATGAGCCCACTGTTGCCCCTAATTTTCTGTGAAATAAGTTTCTTGGTCAGAAAAATAAGTCGTTCTGTAAGTTCAAAGATTTGATTTTAGCAAAAACATTGTGGACAAGGAGGTAAAGCCATACCCAGAGAATCTTTTTGGGAAGGAAAAATTTGCTGCCTAGTTCCTTAGTAGAATCTGTACAATGTAATCGACCTGCCACTAGGTGGCTCACTATTTCCTCTGGCGAGTATTTCTATGTCGGAAACTATGTTGCAGGAGGGGTACTGAGATAAACAAAAGTTTGAGAACTGTAATTGGTTGGGGGGGAAAATCGCCAGAAGTTTTTCTGAGCCTTATCTAAATTTTTCTTTGAAGTATGACTTTGGGAGGAGATGGATCTCACAAGTGAAGTCTGTTTTTCCCTCTCTTAAATCTGAGCTAATCCACTGTGTGCTTTGACCAAAGGGACGTTAACAAATTGGGAATTTCTCACTTTCAACTTCTGGAACATTGTCTGCCACATAGTGAAGAAACCAGGCTACCGTGAAGAATGTTGAGTGACATAAAGCCTTTGCCCCTAGCAACCCAACCAATAGCCAACCAACTACTAGACATGTGAGTGACACCATCCTAGATCTTCCAGCTACCAGCTGACCAATCAAATCACTAGAGGCTCATCAATGAGACAAGCCGAGATGAGACAAGCCAGCTCAGAGAAGAAGAAATGCCAGTCAACCTACAGAATCACAAGATAAATAAACGGTGGTTGTTTTAATCTACTAAATTTTGAGGTGGTGTGTTTTTATAGTAATAGATAACTAATAAAGGCATTTAGGAGTAACTGGAACCAGATCCCGACTGGTGAGTGGAAACCATGTTGCTCAACCGGTACATAACCTCTGTCACTATCACCATGCCAATTTTGTTCATGAGCCCATTGGAGAAAGAACAACATCCACAGAATAGCTTATCTAGTCTACCAGATTGTTGAGAACTCCCTTTGTATTTACATGGGACATGATCATTCTCATATTTCCTGACCCTTACAAGAGGTCCATCCACATATCTCTTTTCCAGACTTTATTGTCATCCATTTTATAATGTTGTTCCTTGGCCATCTCGCTATATAATTATTATCTGTGCCAAGTACCTGACCATTCAGAAAAAATTATTAGCCAATAAGTCAATGTAGATCTGTACATTTGGCCATCTCTCTTTCCAGGCAAAGTAAACACAAGGTGTACTGTTCACATATATGCAAATTAGGATTTCCCATTACCATTGTCTTTCAGAGTTTGAATGGGACTATAATGCTATCACTATCCAATTGCAAGTGGCCCAGCTTATTGCACAAAACCTTCTATATTACAGGCCTTATTATTTACATTTCAGTTTTTGTACACTTGATGGTTTAATATCTGCTCTAGATGCACATACTGGACACACTTTATTCTGGACAATCCAATAAATCACCGAATGAGTCACCTGTCTCCTCGTCTCATCCCCCCTACCTCCTGGTGAGAAGGCCTCCTCCTATCGGCATGCTTTTTAAATACAAACCATCCAATCCTGAGTTCACACCGCCAACCACCTCTCTGTCGGACTCTGGTACTCTGGTGCACTATACACCTGCCCTAATTACCTCAGGCCCAAGCACCAGACCAAAAACAACAGCTCTTATGCTCCAGAGCCTGCTGATATGATTGAAACTAACCAATTCTTATGTCTTCTGACCTTGCTTTACTTGCCCTTTTTGTGGAGAACACAATAAAAGCTCTTGCAACAGTCCCTCACCTCCTCCCCTCCCCCCACCAACCTGGTGACAAACCCTTGTGTTTCCCCATGATGTCCTCTATGTCATGGTAAGACCCCTTCTCCTGGGGCTTTACTATACCTCAAATTTTCTATTAATACACAATATTTTAAAACATGGACCCAGATTATAGTTCTTCTTCAATTAACTAGCCATATGGACTTCCTCATGCAACTATAGTTTTGAGGAGAGAAAGAGGAGATATCCAAAGTCTATGCCTTGGAGGTTTAAGCCACTTGCTCATGCAACTTACTCATGCCTCTGCCTGCTGAAACTGATCTCACACGTATCATTGGATGCAGGCTAGGTGAGTTAGGTAACAGTCAATTCATCATGGGCAGCTCAGGTCACACAATAGGTTAAAAGCTAAAAGTTATGCAATCGATATCTACCAGGGCCTGGTCACAAGGTGAATGTCGCTTTTCAAAGTAAGGATAATTCTATTCATAATGCAACATGATGTGCTCCAAAATGCTGAAGTTATGATATGTGATTCACCCATAGGGTTGCCAAAGTTTCCATAGAGCAACCCTATGTAAAACAGACATGTCGGTATCTGGAATCTCTTAAATCACATGAGGAAAATGCAGGGCAACTGTCATATAGCCCTGACCTACTGCACAACGTTCTTTCTCATAGGGTCCTGCTTAAAACTGGCAAGATTTTTACATATATATTGACCCTGGCAAATAGCCATACATCAGTTTGAGGAAGCAGAGGAAAAAATAGCTTACGGTATAAATTTTTGGTAGTATAGCTGTGTCTTATCTCAAGAGGATACAGCCTCCCTCTCCTTCATTCAAAGTGTTTGTCTGTGAACTGACTCATGTCTGAAAAATTTGTGAGCAGTCATAACTCTTTGGGAGTGATGAAAATCTGGTGTCTGTTCACTATTCCTAGCAGATTTTAATTATGCAGTGAAACTTGAATTATCAAGTGAGGCTTGAGTAGGATACATTTCTATTTCAGTCCCTAAGGTCTCTTTGGGAACAAATAATTCTGGTTATTGCTCTGGTCCTACCACTCATTAGAGTAACTATATTCTTTTTGTATCCTGTAGCTAAGTGCGACCACCTGACCTCTGCTTGTCCAGAACTCCATCATTAGCATTGAATTCAGGGAGCCCTTTGGAAGAGTGGTATTTATCTCCATTATTCCTGGCCTAGAGAACTGACATTACCAGCCCTTTCAGGGATGCTCGTATCCTCTGCATCAAAGTGTTTCTCAAAAGCTTGATAATGGTGGTATCTTCTGGACTTTCCTAGAGACATAGAAAGTAGGAGAACAGATTGAACAAAATAAATTCATAGTATCATTTCTATGTCCCTACATTGCATCCTTGGCATTTTAACAAAAAAAAAAGTGAACACATAAACTTTCCTTAACATAGGTCACCACTGAGCCCAGATTTCAGGCAATTGAGCAAATTTCTCAGCTGCTTAAAGTACACAGCGGGTCCAGAATCTATGGTCAGTGCACCCATAAAAATAAATCCAGCCTGATTATACATTATTTTTTCCACTCTCATCTAATATTTTTAGAATATATATAATAGATTTGTACATATATAAGATATATTACATATGTAAATATAAATTGCAAACTCTTGTCATTCTTTTGATGTATGTGTAACTCTTTCTAGTTCTGACAATATTCGGTCTACTAGGGAATGCCAAGATTCAAAACCATTTATAAATTGTGCTTCTAGACTAGAAGCAAAGATCTGGTAGAGTACATCTTGAGAGTATTGCAAGGGAGCTAACTTAGGTGAAGTCTTGATAGAGTTTTCAAGCAAAAAAATATTAACTTCCTTAGATAGGGCTGCTTCTGTTGGCAAGGTAAGCTTGGCTGAATGTGAGGGTTCAAGGTACGCATCTTCATGAGCATCTGGAAAATTTGGCCCATTCAAGCTTCCCATTTTCTCTTAATCAGTGCTCTAGCATGATCTTAACAGAACTTAAAACACTTTTATTTCAACTTGTATTGTAATTACAACATAAGTTCCAACTAGGCCAGACTCTAAGGTTTTTAGAAATCTCCATCTTGCAGGTATAAGAATATATATATATTGAAAAAGTCACAGGAGATTTCTGATTCCTTATCTCGACCTTGAGCTGGGAATTTGAAGCCCCAAGCTAGTAATTTTCTTTCTCCAAGTTTTTTAAGCATGGATAGAAGTAGAAAAGTTATCTCATGATCTTTGTCTTTATATTTTCCCTGCAATATTCTATTGCAGAAGCTGCCTCATCTCCTAAAGCTTGCTTTCTCTGGGTCTTCAACTCCAGGCAAAACTCACTAATGGTAACAAGTAACTCTTTGTCAAAGCATTTCATGGGCTACTGGTGTCCCATATACTTCTGCCAGTGAAATCATTATACACAGAGAACAAACTTCAAGGACCCACCCTCAAAGTTCTGTTCCTCCGGAATTACTTCCAGTACCAAATTTCTATCAGTTTGCGTTTGGTTAGGAAAACAGTCACTCTATCTAAGGGAATTAAGGAGTTTAATATAGGAATTAGGGCCTAAATAACTATGATTGATAGTTTAGAAAGAGTCACTGAAAACATCAGGTTAATGAGCAGAAGAAGGTGGTTTGCAAAATCTCACTGGGAAATTCTGTAAATCTCAGAAGTCTCTAGGAACTGTTGACCAGAGAAGCCACTGTATATTTTGTGGTTGTCCATTTGTCTGACCATGTGGTTTCTTGATAATAATTCCCTCTCCTCACGTTCACCTCCCAAACCTGATGTGTGTTCCACTCTCATATGGACTCTTAAAAAGAAAAGCGTCCTTGGAAATCTAACTCCTCCTTCTCTTTCGAAGTGCAGTAAAGTCCTTAGATGTGGTTGGTAGTGTTGCAAAGCCGGAAACTGACCATACAGATTTGAATATCTTCACATTGGATACCTATCATGGAGTGTTCAACCACACATCTCCCCTAAGACGTCCTTGTCACCAGTCTCCCAAGTTCTTATTCCTCTGAAAAACTCTTAGCCACTGCTAATGAATCAACGTGGTTTCACACTTAACGCTAGCTATCATCCCAAATAATGTAAGCAGCAGAAGGTCCTACATGAAATTCTGCCCACTGGAAGACATTTCTTTCTCCATTATCTCTCAGGGACACTCCTCACTTCTTACTGTGTATATATTACACCAGTCAGACAACTCCAATTAGTGCCAGATCCATCACTAAACCAGGCTTATTATTTTTTCTTTTTTTCTCAATTTCCTGATCATACTGAATTCCCATAGGTATGTGGGTTGAGGGAAGGTTTGCGAGCAGCAGGAGCAGATACCATGAGAGCCCAGGCCAGCAGTTGTAAAGTCTGTGCCTGGTGTTGCATGGACTATTTCAGTTTTACAACAGCATGCTGCTGTGCATGGCCAATTTCATGATCTGTAGATTAGATAAAACTCATTTTATGATGGGAAATTTAGGATGCATTGTTACTGGTGTCCCTTGGACATGTTTACGGTCTTTATTGAAGCACAGCAGCAAACCAGAAGCGGCTTTTCAAATGGAAAACAGTTGGTTTGTATTACATGAAAACTTTGAGGGTTTGAGCTAGATGCACCCATTGTCTGAGGTTCCACAATGCACCACATACATCAGTATCTTTGGCAGGCTAGGGGAAAAAGTATGGTTGTCTAGACTTGTCACCAAATACTCTTGAGTTTACATAGAAGATGGGTTAGAACAGCATCCTCAAATATGTTCTCTTTTGCCTTTTAAATTAAAAAAGTATCCCATCGAGGTGCCCAGGTGGTTAAGCGTCTGCCTTCAGCTCAGATCATGATCCCAGAGTCCTGGGATCAAGCCCTGTGTCGGGCTCGCTGCTCCCTCTTCCTCTGCCCCTGCTGTTTGCTCTCTCTCTCTCACTCACTCTCTCTCTCTCAAATAAATAAAATCTTAAAACAAAACAAACAAACAAAAAATCCCATCAAATATTGTATATCCTTTCTCTGTTTTGGGCATCAAAAGATACAGCAACTTTGTTTTTTCTTAAAGGGAAACCTAGAAACCTCATTGCTGTATGAGGTTCTTACACATGCGTGGAGTTTACTTTCCATTCTCCACCATGCATAGAAGTTAAGAGGGTACCTTGGCTGCTTTCTACATCCTGCTCAGCAGCACCACATTCATGGTCTGCCTGATGGTAAGAAAATCAGTGTCATCCCTGACTATAGCAAAGGCAAGGGATTTGATAGATCAAGATGAAAGACAATGCAAGTGGCCATCCTGCCACATGAAGGCTAACTGCTCCCACGTTTTTGGTTGGTAGGAATTTAATTAAAATCAAGTGCTCGATCAATGTCTGCATACCAGTTACAGAGACTTTATTTGCTCCAGTAAAGATACTACATCCAGAAATACAGTTGTAACTGGCATTATTACCTGATTAGTTATGTTATAATTAACATTCTTCAAGGAACATGTGGCTTTTGTGATGGACAAATAGAAAACTTGAATGTGGCTACCATGAGGAGTTCAAGGAATTTGGGGAGTTAAGGAACAAGATATGATCATAAGGTGAGAGTACGGCACACAGCTTTATTTGAGGAATGTTTTGACATAAAGCAGTCTAATATGCATGGGGGAGAATGGGAAATAAAAGCCCATGCTTATATAAGAACAGCTATATGTAAGCAAAGTCCCTCATCATATGAGACAATATAGGGGCCAAAGTTCAAGGCTTACTCAGAAGGGAAGAAGAGTAAGCAAAGTCCAGGAGAAAGGAGAATCAAAGATGGGACTTATATATTTAGGGGATGTCTTTCAGCAGCTCAGTGGGGACTCTTTTGGACAGAGAGCTCCAAAGGGCAGCAGTGGCTTGGGATCTTTATAGTTGTGGGTTTTATCTAACCCATGGCTAGCAAATGTGTGGGAGCTTTCCAGGGTATGCAAAGCAGACAAGCTCTAAATGCCCAAAAATCTGCTTATTTGAGCTATGTTTAAAACAATTAGATGCGTCAAAATTTGAGTTTGGCACCAGTGGACTTTCGAGATAACAAATATCAGCCTATATAAAGAAGTAGATAACTTAGAGGCCAAGATACAGAGGTCATCTTAGGCTCATTTATATAACATCTATGTCATTATCACTGTCCTTGAATCTTTCAAGCATTCCCTGATGAGTCTAATCACTGCATGACACCCCAGGATGGAGCATTGCGTTCAGTTTATTCACCTGGTGGTTAGGGAGCATGTGTGTGAGGGAATGGTTATTCAGGACTTCCTCCTTAACTGTTTCTTGATTCGGTAAGTAGAGTTAGTAAGACAAGGATTGGGTCAGTTACCAAGGTTATCTACTCTCACTATTTGTTCTGAGCAAAGAAATAACTGCAGCATGGTCTACAGTCTCTCTAAACCCACAGTTAGATGGATTTTGCCAAGAGGCATCTTTTAAGCCCCATCCTGACTGGTAGAAAGTGAGGTTTCTGGTCTTCAGAGATATGTGTGTCTTAAGAGCCAGCACCTTATACCTCTCAGAAGGGATGGGCAATTCATTTCTCACAATGCACAAGGCCTCAGTAAGTGGCAGCAGTTTTCTCTGAAGGAAGCTTGCAGATGAGTCATGGTGTTATAACTTGTGGCCTGCAGGATCCTTCCTTAAACATTTCTTGCCTCCCTTCAATGTAAGATATCCTTGAGTAAACTTACCTAAGTATGGGGACTGGATAAGAGAGCGTGAATGCCCAATTGATGATACAAGTTAATTTTCTTCCCACTAGGCATAAAAAATTTGCACCATAATATAGCAAGCTATTCCACTGCTACAAATCCAGTAACCATTTAACCATTACCACAAATCCCTGCAGGTCTCAAAATACTCTGGATTACCTTTTCAGCCCATAGCTTGATGTGGCTGGTTGTAACTACTCTGTCCCTGGTTGTTAGCACCACTACCTACCACTTACAACTGTAAGATCTCATTATTTCTATTGATATCAGGAAATGCAAATCCGTTACAGCACCCCTTAAAACATCATAGCATAATGTCTTAAATACGGAGAACAGTCACTGCAGAGAGCAGTCTCTATTCAAGGATGCTTCTTCCCGCAAAAAAAAAATTTCTTAGTACATGTTCTAAGTCTGCCTTTATGATATATTCCTGGGGCAGCATTGCAGCATTCTGAAGGTTTCACATAATATTTTTTTTCATCCCAACATTTCCACTTCCTTAAGACTTCATATTTCTTCCATTACGGATGTTAGGTCATTTCAAACTCATTCACTTTAGGCCACTGTTGATTCTGGGTCTCCTGCAATGCCAAATCCACTGCGAGTGCACGCCTATCAACACATTTGACCTATTCTTACAAAAAGGCTTTTGGGATTATTGGAATTCTGCTGAATTTATAGATGAGTTGGGGAGACTTGACATCTTGAAAATGATACTACTACTAATATATGAACATAAAATAGTTCATATTTCTAAGTTCCTAATATATGAATACAAAATAGTTCATATTTTTAAGCTCTAGTGTGTTTAAACTAATAGCATATAAGTTAGATTTCAGTCAAAGGAGAATTCCAAAGACACATTTTATAATAAAATAATCTGTATTTATTAAAATAACATGTTTTCATATTAATTTAAGCAATGTTTTGTAGTATATAAATACAATTGATATTTTATATTGGTCCTTTGTCTTATGACTTTGCTGAAAATATTTAGTTCTAGTATTCTTTTTGTAGATTCCACTAGATTTTCTGTAAAACAACCTTTTTATCTCTTAATAAAGTTACTTCTTTCTTCCCAATTTTTATGGTTACTAATTGTTCTTCTTATTTTACTGCATTGATTAGGACACCCCGTACAATGTTAAATAGAAACAGAAAGAAGACATGCTTGCTTTCTTCCTGAGCCGAAAGCATTTCATCATGAAGTATTAATGCTCACTGCAGGATTTTGTAGATGTTCTACAACTAAAGACACTCTTTTCTACTTCTGATGGGTTGATAATTTTTCTTTTCATAACAGTGGCTTTAAAACGTTTTTGAAAAAAATCATGTTAGTTTTCTCCTTTTTGTCTCTTCATTTATGAGAATAATTTTCAAATGTTAGCCCAAATTTAAATTTCATGGATAAGCCACATTTGGTCTAGCATTATGTGTTCCCCCATTTCCTCCTGCTATTGGTAATTTATGTCTTCTCACTTTTTGTACTTTTTCCTTGATCAGCTTACCTGGGTTTTACCATACTTTTTCTGAAAACAAGCTAAATGATATCTCTACGTTTAGTTTTTAATTTTTACTTTTTTTTTTAATTTGGAGTTTTATTTTTGAGCCAGTTACAATAGTATGTTTTGGGCTTTTGGATAGGTAAACTACCTTACATACTCTTAATCTGTGAATATTAATCCCATGACTTCTCATTTAGTTCATATATATATATATATATATATATATATATATATGTTTTATTTTTTTATTGCCAAGTTTAAAATATATTGAACACATGTTAGCTATAACGAAAAGTAGTATGCATATGTTTTTGATATTTTAATCAAACTGTTTTCTTTTTTTTAATCAAACTGTTTTCAAATGCAAAAATAAAAACAAAAACAAACAAAAAACTATACTGAAAATCTTTCTCTCCATTTCCAAAAGTATCTACTGATAGCCATCCACAATATTTTAAGGGATTACTATACACTGGCTGTAAGTAGATATTATCTCCAGGAGACCCAAAATATATTGTGATTCATAGTTTTAAAAGATTTCATTTGTATAATTTCCTTACCATGTAAATGTATCTAAGTGTCATGATCTAGTTTTGGCTCAAATCTATGTCAAAGTGGGCCCATTGGGTCCACAAACCTGACTTGTGTTTTTTCTCCTGTTTTTGAAGCTGTAGATGAAATAAGGATTGGCAGAACACTCATGTTGGTCCCTAGGAAGTGGACTGGGGGCTCTTACAGCAAGAAGGGCCAAGTGAAGCTGCTACACTTGTCTCTCTCCAAAATATTAAAACAGAGCCATATCATATTTTGGGAAGAATTAGCAAGATTAATGCCACAATAAAAACTGTTAAACATGGAGCAGTGAGGAATCCCATCACATCCTTGTTGAGCTTGCTTATTTGGACAGTGAAGAAGCTAAGAGATCTTGGAGAATATTAATGAGTTATCATGAACCACCCCATGTTGTTGCCAATCACAGTTACTGTTCCAAATATGGTCTCTTTACTAGAATAAATCTCTGTAGTCCCCAACATCTGGTGTGTAGCTATTGGCAGGCTGGCCTACAATCATGCTGATTAGACTGATAAGCAGAAAAATTTTATATACCATAGATGTTTTGGTAACAACACACATGTGTGTCAGAGGTGCAAAATCAAACTCATTCCTGTTACCAAAACTATAGCTGTCTAAAATCCAAGAGCAAACAGAAGCCATATTAAGTTTTTCAGGTATGAAAGAGTTAATATAAGAATTAAAGGCTGATAAGAATGTTAGAAGAACAAGAAGAAAGGTCATGAAGGCTGACTCTGAAGGGTAAGGAACCCAATAAGAAATTTCAGGAAAGCTACCAGAGATCTCAGCCAGAAGCTCCCAAGAACTATCTTGGAAACTGCTACATGCTCAACAGTCTACTTGAAACTCTGTCTGAGTGTGCAAAAGCCAAGCAGCTAGAACCCCAGTGCTCTTTGAAATGATGCAGCAATGGAATCTCCCATTTGTTCATTTGTTTGGCTGTGACAGCCTCCAGAGAATAATGGCTTCTTCTGCTCTTCTGTCTTCCAAGGCTCACAAATATCTATCATTGGCAAACTCTAACAAGGAGACATATGGGGCAAGGAGGTTAGGGAAATGCAGAGGAGACCTTGGAAAGATGTGTTAATGATGCCACATTGACAATAGTCAAACCATCCCAAGTAGAAGTTAAATCATCCCTTTTTATAAGTGAGGAAATGGCACAGAGAAGTTAAGCAAGTCGCTCATGGTTACACAGCTGTTAATTGGCACAGCAGTTTATTTACCAGTTTGTACCCTTCACAAAATTGTGAGCTTTCTCTTGACTGAAAAGCAAAGGTCGTATCTTGTTTACTACTGTAACCTAAAGGATTCATACATTTGCAGGTGTGTGCTAAGCATTAAATACCTGCTAAAATTTTAATGATGTTGTCATATTTTGAAGGAAAAAAAACAATGTTTTTGCTCAGAAAACTTGCTTAAAAATTTTTACTTGATTTTTTTAATTGAGATATAATTGACAAATAACATTGTATTATTTTCAGGTGTACGATGTAATGATTTGTATTTGTACATATTGTGAAATGGTCACTAAAATAAATCTAGTTAACATCCATCTCCACACATAGTTACAAATTTTAAATATTGCTTATCTTCTATCTGCTTTCCTTAAATGAATCTGGAGTTATTCCTAACATAAACTAAAACTTCCACATCTATCCTCCAAATCTACCAAAAGTTCAAATGGGAAAACTGTTTTGCTGGTGATTTTCCTATGTTGTTCCAATATTTCCAGCATGCTTCAATCCAAAGTGGAAGTGCTAGTGAAGTTTTATTCTGGATGTCTTTTACACTTTTTACTCTTGTGATCTTTTTCTTCATATATGGTGAATTGATGGATGAAGTGCTCCTCCTTCAATTTATCTTTTATTTTTTCTTCTATAACATTTATATTATTTCAGAGTTCTCTACAAGCTCTTCAAATGTCCTGTCATAGTCTCTAATTTAGTATTCTGTATTACTTAACTGGCTACTTAATGCCTGTGACACATTTCATATATGGCAATAATGGGATCAATTTCAAACTAATCTACTGATCTCAGATTTTGTGGTTTTTATGTTCTCTCATATCTTAATGAGAAAAGGAATTCTAGATACTAACTTTTCTCTTTCTCTCAGTAACTGCTTATCTGAAGGATCTTATTTTAACTTCTTAAATTGATGGCTTTCTTTTAAACTACTTTATATAATCATAATTTTGAGAAGAACAAGTTGGAATGAGTGAAGGATTTGGTTTTGTCCTGTATTTACTCAGGCGGGCTCAATTTTGTCAGTTCTTTTTTTTTTTTTTTTTAAGATTTTATTTATTATTTGAGAGAGAGAGAGAGAGTGCACAAGGGGTGAGGGGCAGAGAGAGAGAGCGGGGAGCTCGGTGTGGGGCTTGATCCCAGGACCCTGGGATCATGACCTGAGCTAAAAGCAGATGCCCAACTGACTGAGCCATCCAAGTGCCTTGTCAGTTCTTAAATCAAAATCTTTTAAGGGAGTTGAAAGAAGACAGAGAAACTTAATTCTATTGTAGTTTAATAATGAAAGATTAAGGATCCACGTGCCTGTGCAGAGAATGAATGAAAAATGAAGAAACAGCAAATTTGCCTCTTTGTCAACACTTCATTTTTGTATTTGTTGTGGTAATCTTAGTAATGTGATCCTAGTGATGTGCTGCCATTTTCAGATGAGACTATCATCTATGAATCAGCTGGGACAATCAATATTTGGCCACATTAAATATAAGAAGGAGGTAAAAAAACGTGTCACAGGAGATAAATGCCATGGTGGCTTTAGTACCAGGTTCTCTTGATGCAAGTGCCCATGGAATAAGTTTTGCCTTCCTGCCAACAGTTGCACCATAAATTTATTATTCTATATCCCATATCACTCCATGTTATGAGTGCTAGAAAATTTCATTGGGATTTACTTTGTTGACTTTTTTTTTTTTTTAGATTTCTAATTGCAATAGAATTGATCTTTCCCTCAATCAGGTTTTTCTTACACTAACCATTCCCAAAGTTGTCTGAACATCGAAATGGAGAAGTACACAAATAAAGTAAAATAGACAAAATAAAATATGTTATAGTTTATATTTTTAGGAAACTCTCCAGATGCCACTGTTCAGCACCTGGAGTTGGAACCACTAGTTTTTTGTTTTAGATATTGTTGTTGAACTCGTACCTTGTCTCTGTGCGTGTGTGCAATCCTAGTTTCTGGTGCAAAAAGTGCACCAGTGGGCACTTTAACAAAAAGTGACTCTGCCCACCTTCCTATGTGGTTCCACAGGTTCACTCTTATTTGTATATGTCTTTGGTTAATGTAATAGAAACTGAAAGGAGAAGGGCAAGTAATTCCTCCAGCTCATATTGTTTATATTGAAGGAGAAGCTGTCAATTTTAATAATTTATCCTTTTAATCTTTCTCCATGAACATAGGTATGATACGCCCCAGTTTTATTTTTTTATCATATCAGTAATCTCATACCATTCATTATAATATTAAATAATAAGAATGATAATATAGAATGATAATTTTTAAGTAAAAGTTCTAAATATATTTTATTGTAGCAGATTACTTAAAGTAGGAAGGCAAACTTTTATTTTTAGAAGATAACTAAAATCAGAAATGAGAGCAAAATTCTTTGATTTTCTATTAGAATTATCATGTGATTTTTCTTACCAATTTGATGTGACATTAATGGATTTTTATCAAGAAACTTTTGTTTCATGGAAAAATCTAATTTAGTTAGAAATACTAAATTTATTAAATATGTTTTTTCAACTTTTGTGATTTAGTCGTTATATTATCTTGTGAACAGAGAATAACCTGAATGATTTTTGCTTTTTAGAGTTAACTTATAGATAATTTAATGAAATACTTGATAAAATTTAATCAAGTTTTATGGATGCTTCAAAATGAGATGGAGTCATCTCTATTGTTTTTAAAAAGTGTGTGCACATTCTCTTGGTACTTCTATTTCTTTCTTAATTAGATTTTTTAGAAAAATTAGTTTCTCCTTAATATCTATTTCACTTTCAAAGACTGGGAAAAGTATGTGTATGTAAAAATCTACAATACCAATTGAATTTCTGGTTTTTAAAACTCTTGTTTGATATGTTTTGGGGTTTTTTTGGACATAAAGTTTGTATTTTCTTCCTGAGTTGTAATCTCACTTATATAAAATATATACTGTCTCAATCTCTATTATCTATCTGTAATTTTTTTTGAGAGTGGGGGTGGGCAGAGGGTGAGAAAGAATCTTAAGCAAGATCCACACCCAATGTGGAACCCTATTCAGGGCTCAATTTCATGATCCTGAGATCACAACCTGAGCTGAAATCAAGAGTCAAACACTTAACCAACTGAACCAATCTCTACTGGCTCCCCAATATTTATTATATTTTTAATAAAATTTTCATTTTTTATCTTTTTTTTTCTGTTAGGCTAGTAATAAATATTTATTGAGTGGCTATTTATTGAGCATTTAGTGTGTTCTGGGAACATATATAAATCAGAGGGAAGAGTGAACAAGGCAGAGAATAGCTAGTGGAAAGGCTTGGTCTGTTCCAGGAACTGGCAGATCAGCATGGTAATCCAGGCAAGTGATAATGGTGGCTTGTACCAGAAAGGTAACAAAGCAGAATAGGGAGATACGTAAATGAATATGAGCTATATTTTGAAGAAGAAACCCAATGTTCTTTAATTAATTAGATATGGTAGGTGTGGATAAGACAAACTTGGGTATTTATTTGAACTTCTATATAGATGGTGCGGCCATTTCATGTTGGGCAAGCCAGGATTAAGAATGGATTTATTTGGAGAGCAGAGGGGAACAAGCTAGATCCCTGAATAAACTATATTAATCGGGAATGTCAAGTAGGCATTTGGAGAAGCATTGTGGAGAGCAAGAGGAAGATCTTAATTTGTGAGTCATTAACATATGAGCAATGTAAAATTGTGAAGTCTCATAGCCTTAAGACAAGAATAGAAAGCTAAAACAAAGACAAGTTCATAAATAATACTAATATGAATACTGGGATGCAGAAACATTTGCTAAATACTTATTATATATCAGGAAATATAACTATTTACATTATTAGCATCTTATTTAATCTTTACAAAGACAAAATAAGGCCCATACTATTATTATGCCTAGTTTACAAATGAGAAAATTCAGTTCATAAGAAAGTTAAGTACCTGACAAGGATCACACTGAACAATTGTATTGGAGCAAGCATTTGAAACCTACGGATAAGATCCCAGGGCCAACACTCTTTTCCACTGTAATAAACTATCTCCATACAACTATACATGTCCATATCTATGCTATCGTAAGAAAAAGAAAGGGAGAGAGAGAGAACTTTTTGAGAGGCACAGAGGATTACAATACTAGCAATGATCAGAAAATATAGGCATCTTCTTTACTAAGAGCTAAGATTCTAAAGGGAAAGAAAGACAAATAATTCTTGATCACAGTAAAGAACACAGGCTGAGAGATATGCACAGCGTTATGATAACTCACAATAGGGACTTCTAAACCCAAGGGGCAGGTTTGCTGAACTTGATACCTGAGGTAAGTACTGTTGAATACATGAATAATAAATTATTATATAAAAAATAGCAAAACAGAAAAAGTAACAAAAAGTGACTCTGCCCACCTTCCTATGTGGATGATTATTTTTCCAGTATCAATGACATTTGCAGCATAATTTACTCATTCACAGTACTTTCTTCCTCTAAGAAGTATCTAGGAAATGCTTCATTACAAAATTTCATTAAACTAAATAAAAAATTTTGGAGAAATATTTGAATATGTAAAAAAAGCTATGGTCTCAATGGAATGTTAACATTGGATTTAAATCATTTGTGTAACCATGGACATAATACAGTAGGCCCCCTCAAATTACATGGAATATGGCTAATTTTCTTTTCTTACGTTAATAGAAATTCCACACAATTTATTTATTTTATATATCATACATTTTTGGTCAAACCAAAATATTTAAATGTTTTATCAGCTGAAAACTAGTATATCATGAAATATTGACAATGAATATTTCTTTGCTTTTCACTATAATTAAATGACTTTTAGTGAATATATCAAATGATGTGCAATTTAATTGAAAAGGACATTAAAAAGTCTGCATGCATTTTCAGAGCATGCATCTTATGCATGTAATATTGTAGATGTTTGCAGCACTATTGCATTTTTTATTCTCTCTGATATACAATTCATTACTGGTGCTTTGAGAAATCTCAGCATTATGAGAAGAGCTGTAGATTAAGGATATGTCAACATTTTAATCAAGAAAAGGTCAGAATATTCCTGAATATTTTACATTTTTAATTTAGGAGTAAGCATGTGAACTGAGATGTCATTAAAACAGGAATATCCCAGAAAGTTCAGGAATTTTTTTTTTTTTTTTTACATTTTTTAGTTTCTTGTGGTTCATCTAATAAGTGACAGTTTTAAAAAAATTCTCACTGTCTACAAACGTAAGAAGGTCATGGTAAAGAATATGGATTATTAGCTAATTGAAATAAGAGATATTTACAATGTTTAAAGCAAATTGGTCAGAAGGAGAACACACCATTTTATTTTACAGATTATGTGTCTATATTATATATATATAATTTAGATATTTTTTCCTAAAGAATGTGAGTTCAAAAAATTAAATGTACCTTTATTCTCTCCTAAGCTTTGGCCAGAATTGGTCAAGACATAGAAGATACCTTTCAATTCTAACCTCCTCAATTCACAAATGAACAAATAGAGGCTGTGAAAACGTAATTTATCTCTGTACACAGGAGAAGTAAATTGCAGAGTGAAGAATAAAGACAAAGACTTGAAATTGTTTATAACAGCTCCCATCTGGTTGAGGAAAGATCCATTGCGAAGTAATGATATAAATTTTATCTGGAAAATACACTGCCAGTCATAAAAATTTAAAAGGTTGTTTTTTCTTAATACATAAATTAATTCATAAATGACGAAGTCAAACATTTAATACTTATTCTGAGTCCAGCCTATTCTGCCAGAAATATATTACCCTAATGCAAATCATCTCACACATGTTCAGCAAATAAGAAATAATATTACTAACACTCAGAAGTCAAGTTGTTTTATATGTATTTTTTTTCAGTTACGTTACTGTTTTAAAGCTGTAGTTGACAACCTTTTTCACAGAGAAAAGGCAAATATGTAACATAAAAACCTTAAGAATAAGCTAAAAATCCCACAGAAGTGCCTTTGTTTAGTAGAAGTAGTAGCTAGTTAGTTGCTTCAAGATATTCTTTGAGTCTATTATGTGAAATTATTTTGGGAAGTAGAGAGCACAGATGAGGAAAATGTGAAAATACTTCCTCCATGGGGAAAAAAAAAAAAAGATGAAAGTGTAGTGTATATCTGGTGTCCTATAGTTTTGGAAGTGAATCCCCTCAGGGATCCACATTTGATGGAGAAAGAGGAATTCAAGTTTGAAGGCTAGTAAGGATGTGATGCTGCATATGAATGCCCACGGAGAGCTAGCTACCTGCCTTACTGTATTTGTTTGGCTTCTTTCTGTCTCTGTCTCTTTGTCTCTCCCTGTTTCTCTCTCTGTCTCTCTGTCTCTGTCTCTCTTTAAGGGCTCTACAGTTACAAAATTGCATGAATTTTCAGTGGTCTTCTTCTAACCTTACCTTTTTTTTTCTTTTTTTTTTTTTTATAAGCCTTGCTATTTTAGTGTGCAATTTAAGCAAAATATGAGATTATTCAGGAATACCTATATAGTGTTATAGCTAAAATTATTGTATACGATCCTTTTTAGTAGGGGGCTGGAAAACAAGAAATGCAATGCTAACTTTGTCATAGATCTATAAGGAAGTTTCCTTCCTCAGTTCTCAGCATTTTCTTTCTTTTTTAAATGTACCAAACTCTCCTGGCCTCAGTGTCCTTGCATATGATGTTCTCTTCACTGGGACCAGCACCTCTACCACTTACACCTGTCTAAATCCTTCAAGTAGAAGGATCTTAAATGAAATGAAACTTCCTCAGGGGAGTATCCTTTATCTATACCATGGATTTTAACAGCATGGACTCTGGAATCAGAATCTTCTTCTTTTTTTTTTTTTTTTAAATGACAACTTAGAGACGGTGGCTTTAATTAGGCACAACATTTAACTTCTCTCTGCCTCTATTTTCCCCATATGTAATTTGGGAGATAATAATGGCAACTACTTTAAATTATTGCTGTAAATATTCAATGATTTAATTTGTGTAGAGAACTTGGAATGGTGTCTGGCGCATATAAAGTATTCACAGTTTTATTGTTAGTGCTGGATTTTATTTTATTTTTTTTAAGATTTTATTTACCTGACAGAGAGAGACGGGGAGAGCAGGAACACAAGCAGGGAGAGTGGGAGAGGGAGAAGCAGGCTTCCCGCCCAGGAAGCCATATGCGGGGCTCCATCCCAGGACACTGGGATCATGACCTGAGCTGAAGGCAGATGCTTAACGACTGAGCCACCCAGGCACCCCTGAGTGCTGGATTTTAAATATTCATAGTTATTATGTTGAATTCACACACAAGTTGCCCTGGATCAGACAGATTTATTATTGCTTCAGAGCAAATAGTAAGTCTGTACCCCCCCATTGCCCTAGTCCTTACTTCTGAGGTGAAGTCCTGTGAGCCAATGATGGGAATTTTCCCACATGAGTAATTAGAGATCTCACAGTGAGGCTTGAGGAAAACTTATTTTCCTCTACTCGCAAAGTTGAAGAGGGTAGCTGTTCCCCTCTCTACTGAAAAGGTCTTCCCTCTCCTCTAGCCATTTGAGATGAGAATACAATCTCTGCAGGTGTCTGATGGTTCTCTTTGTCTCAGCTTTTAAGATGTAGAGTTTTCTCCAAGTGTCTGAGCTCATTACTCATTGATATGTAAATACTTAAGAAGATACTTACTTAACAGACCTAGTTCAGGGCAATAACTGTTCTGGCCTCTCTAGGAAGAGACATTTTACTACAATTTCGATTAGAACCATTAACTAGACAAATATCTACACATTTTATGGTATGTGAAAAGCTTCTTGGGAAGCGAGGGCTTTTCACAAGAACGTTGAGAAATTCAGGCAAGTTTAATCTTTTAACAATTAGTATTAGCATGAGTATTAATATTAGTAAGCATTCTTCTCATATGCTTTCACAACAGACTTACGTTCCATAACACTTACCACTCTCGCAATTTTATGTTTATTATTTCTTGTCACGTGTATATAAACTACTAGTTTGTAAATTCCAAGACACTGAGGATCACGGAATGTTTTGTTCTTGGCAATCAATTCAGTGACTCACACAGTGAGCACATGCCCGACTTATATTTTAGGCCATGTACTATCTTCATTATGCAACAAAAAACTGCACTGCTCAAACTGAAATTGACACTTCTGAAATAACAAGTTTAAAATATCTTTACCAGGTCAAATGATCACTCATGAATGTCTTTCTTATTTAAAAGAGTGGTAAGTGCATTAATGCTATATTGGTTAATAAGCACATGGGGGAATTATAAAGATCTTCATTAAGGACTCAAAGGAGTTACATTTTTTTCTATCTCCTCTATATCCTCTATATTTTTAAATCCATTAAATCAATCTAATTCATGATTGCAGCTAGTGTATAGTTCAGTAATTAGCATTTAGTAGTTGTTCAACAAATAACTGGATGGATTAATGAATCAATAAATTACATAAGCAGCTTAAATTTTATTTAACTGACTGAGCAATTTATTGAGCTGTCTTAAATATGTAAATAGTTAAGGGGCGCCTGGGTGGTTCAGTCAGTTGGGCATCTGAATCTGGATTTCGGCTCAGGTCATGATCTCAGGGTTGTGAGATCGAGATCCTTGTAGTGGAGCCTGCTTAAGATTCTCGCTCTCCCTCTTCCCTTGCCCCTTCCCCCTCTCTGAAAAATATGTAAATAGTTATTACTAGCAATTTCACTAGTTTTATTTACTAAAATTATCCAGAATCATTTTGTTTCCCCTTATTTTAGCATGTTAAAACTGGACAAACGTCTCTCCAGAATGTATGCAATTATTATTAAACAGGTATTACACTCCTTTTTACTTTAGCTATAAGATTTTAAAATCTTTTTATTAAATTATATTGTACATCACAATAGTACATTTAATCCTGTGTACCACTTGAAGAATTATCACAATGTAGACATACTTTGTAACTGCCCCCCACATCAAGAAATATTGCAGTACCAGCAATGCAGAGGGCCTTGGTGTCCTCCTCCCAAAATCTATACTCTCCCCTCACCCAAAGAAAACCACCATCCTGGCTTCTAACAGTGTGAATTAATTTTCTTTTTTATTGAAACTGAAATACAAATTATATAATACATTCTTTGATATATCACCTCTATATTAAGTTTGTACTACAGTAATATTCATATTCATATTCATCCACATTGTTGCATGCAGCATTAGTCATGTATACTTATTTTCATACTTACCACAATTTATCTAGTTTACTGTTGGTGGGTATTTGGATTGTTTTTAGCTTTGTAGCTATTAATGATAATGCTGAAATTACTATACTCATGCATTCCTTTTGATGCACATGAGAGTGTCAGTTATATATATTTCCAAATGAGGAATGGCTAGGTCATAGTGTGTGTATTTGTTTAACATGAAAAT
Source organism: Phoca vitulina (assembly GCF_004348235.1). NCBI lineage: Eukaryota > Metazoa > Chordata > Mammalia > Carnivora > Phocidae > Phoca > Phoca vitulina. Next base: position 12,203,226 of record NW_022589729.1, on the reverse strand, counting down.
TTGTGTCAAAGAGTTTCCAAATATAATTTAAAAAATTCGGAGGGGGAGACGAACCATGAGAGACTATGGACTCTGAAAAACAAACTGAGGGTTCTAGAGGGGAGGGTGGTGGGAGGATGGGTTAGCCTGGTGATGGGTATTAAAGAGGGCACGTACTGAATGGAACACTGGGTGTTATATGCAAACAATGAATCATGGAACACTACCTCAAAAACTAATGATGTAATGTATGGTGATTAACATAACATAATAAAAAAGAAAAAAAGAAAAAAAATTACAATCTCCCCTGCACATTGTGAGAATTTTCATGGTTTCACTTTCGCACCAACACTTGATATTCTCAGTTTTTCTTAATTTAGCTTTTCTAGTGGCGTATAGTAGTATCTCATTGTATTTTTAATAGAGCATTTACTTGATGACTACTGAAGTTTATTACATTTTTGTGTGTGAATTGGCTCTTTGGATATCATCTTTTGTGAAATGCCTGATAAAGTCTCATCCATTTTTTATGGGACTATTTGTCTTTTTTTTTTTTTTTTTGTAGAATTTATTTTTATATTCTAGATACAAGCCCTTTGTTAATTATCTGCACTACAAATTTCTTCTCCCACTCTCTAACTTTCCTTTTTACATTATTAATGGTGTTATTTGATGAACTGATTTTTATTTAATGTAGCCCAATAGCTTCCATTAATAATTAGTATTTTTGTCTTGTTTTAAGAAATTGTTCTCTGCCCAAGGGACATGAAGATAATTTCATATGTAATTTTCTAGAAGTTTTATAGGTTTACCTCCAAATTCTAATGTATAATTTGCCTGAAACAGTTATCTATCTATCTAACTGGACCTTTTATTGGAAACTTCACTCTTCTTATTCAACAGAATTTTTAATGGTGATAGAAATGTTTTATAACTGTGCAGTCCACTACAATAACCACTAAACCATATGTTATGAAGCATTTGACATGTATATACATATATATTGAGGAACTGAATGTTTTATTTTATTTCAAGTCATTAAAGGGTTAAATTTAAACAGCCATATGTAACTAGTGGCTACCTTATTGGACCACACAGTAAATTCTGTTCCAATGACCTATTTTTCTGTATTTCACACCAAATAGACAGTTACTGTAGTCTTATAATATAGTTGGGAGGCCTCCAAGATCATCCTCAGAGTCACAAACTAATAAAGAGTCTCCTAGAACCCAGAAAGAGTTGTTATACTCATGGTTTCCATTCATTATGGTGAAAGGATACAGATTAAAATTAACAAAAGTAAAAGTCATATTGGACAGGTGCAAGAGATGCCAGGCTTCCAGTTGTCATCTTCTAGAGGAGTGGTGTGAAGAGCTGGTATTTCTCTCTGCAATGATGTCTGGCAATTCTCATGGAATATTGCCAACAAGGAAATCCCATACACTAGTGTCCAGTTTTTACTGGGGGTTGATCATGTAGACATGGCTGACCACCCACTTCCAGCATAGACTAATAGACAATATCTCCAGGTAAACAAAGACAACTTTATCAGGAAGGCTTGGAGGTCATCTCCCAAGACATGAGGGCAAAGGGCCAGCCAGCTTTATTGCATACATAGTACATCTCAAGATTCAATAGATTATGTCCAACTTTATTCTTCTTTCTTCTAGACTTCCTTCAACATTGTTGGACCTTCAAATTTTCATATAAAATCTAGAGTCCACTTGCAAAGTTTCTTAACAGACTTTGGATTTGTTGAGCAAAGGTGGAAATAAAAGATTCAATAAAGAAAGGTACAGGTTTTTCAAAATGTCCCTGCTGCCTTTATATTTGGCACAGAGTTTAAAGAAGAAGAAAATTAGTATAGAATTTGGAGAATACTTTATGAGGGAGTTGATGTTTTAATCAAACTTTAAATAATGGCAAGCTTAAAATTGTTGACAAATAGAATGAGCATAGTAGTCAGGAGTATGACATAAAAAATTGAAAAAAAAAAGTTGGATATAAAATCCATCACAAGTGCTACAATTTGGATTATGACACTAAAATATTTCAGCAATTTGAATAATCATGCAACATGGCAAAGTCCTCTGAATACCACCCTACTGTTTGAAAAGCCTGAATAATACATTTAGTGAACCAACTCAAACATAGGGCTCAATCATATCTAACACCAGCGGTTATTTAGACAAAATAAAAGGACAAAGGGAAAATCATATTCAAAATATGAAATAAATTTCATGTGAGGCTTTGTGCAGGCAATGTAATAATTCTGAAGAGATTTACAAATTTCATGTTATTAAATCTATCAAATAACGACTTGTGTTGTACTTATTAAGAGGCACTGTTCTAAGCATTTGATAAATTTAATTTCTCTATTGATAATCTTATGAGTGTTGTTGAAATACATATTTTCTCAATTCACAACACAATTAATGTATGTGTTTTTTCTGTGTATACATTTAGAATATTGTGAATCTATTTCTCTCATTAATTAGATATACATGCAGGGATCACTGGTCATTCATAATTTAAAAGAAGGACAAGAGCACTTGGTTTTCTTTCTCAAGAGAGAGTGTAGGGAACTGGAGATCTATAAACCACCAGAAAGTTAAATTATCCTGCATAATACACTTAGGTACTATCTGAACACAAATTTTCAACCTTCCTCAAAGAATACACAGTGCACTAAATCTGTAGGTAGTATTGTTATTTTACATAGTCTACTATGTGATTTGCAGGAATTACTGTTACAACAGCAAAAAGCACTTGAAAAGTATCTGAAATTATTTTTCACTCAGTGCTATATATTTCTCTATCTAACTCTGACAGCGTGCCATTTATATAAACATATTTATGGCTGTGTCAGTTCATATCAAGCACATTGGGACAGTGAGAAAATGTAATCTAGATGGAAGAGAATTTCATGTGATTCTCAAGGGTCCACATCCTACTGTAATGCATTAGAAATCACTATCAGAATGTTGTAACCTGCACATCATCACATCTCATGAGACATTTGTTATAATAATAGAAGTGCCCGAAGCTTCTTTTAATCTAAAACTGTCTTTGTTAAGACAATAAATAAATAAATGGGTTATTAGGGGAAATATAGTATAATGCTTGCTAATTATTATTTTTGGAAAAATAATGCCAGAAGAACAGAAACAATCTCGACACATGTTTATGTCCCCTTAAGATGAATGTTGATGTGGATATTCAAGAGACACTAACCATTTTTCAAACACTGTATATCTTTGTTCTTATTGCCAACCTTTAAATTTTTCATGTCTAGCTCGCAGCATTACCTTAATTTGTTAAGATAAAACACATTCTTTGCTTTGTAAAGCATTTTTAGAAGAGTGTTTGTATACATTACCTCTTTTAATCTTCAAACCTTAGCATACATTATTATTCTGTACACGTTGGGTAGAGTATAATTTTGAAAAAAATAAATGGTTCAATAACATTACGTTTCTTCTCATTAGGTGATAGTATGGTTTTTAATTAAACAAAAAATATTCTAAGACCATGAGAACAATTTGTTGCTAATATATGCATTATATATTATACATGGTATGGATGATATAAATTATAAATATCTTAATTTACCTTTTTAAATAAAACCAAGGCATTGCAAATTATAAATTATTTATTTTTTTTTATTGTTTTTCCTTCCCTTATACAATTAACATAAATTGCACTTTTTCACTAAATAGCCACAGTATATTATTACATGTACCTTCAGAAATTATGTCTATATTTTACATCTACTTAGTTGTACATTGTATATAGTGTATGTTTATCTCATCTCATTTGTATCATACACTTCTAGAGTTTGATTACAGATCTTCTTCCTGCAGTACTTTCTCTCCCTGTGGCTAGAAATCAGTGCATTTAATCTTAGAGCCTAACTTCTCAAAACAAGATGATAATATTTCCAAATAGCCACATTGAACATGAAGAATGGTGTTTGAATATCAGATTCAGAAATAAGAAAGAATGAAGCTAGAAAGCAATGAAATATGGGATATCATAATGTTGATTTTAAAATTTCTTTGCACTAATATTTTTCCATGATTGATTGTATTTCTGTAGAAACACTTGCTCCACTAATTTCTCAAATTCTCTCATTCTTTGTGGTATTTGACTATGCTTTGTAATCTCAACCTTTTGTGGCCATTGAGTTGTCACACGAAAGACAAACTTAGAGAAAATTCTGGAATGGATCTTTACATTTCTCTATCTTGGTTTCTATTTTTACTTCGGCTTCAATACTCTTTTTTATTCCACTTTTTAAATGCTTACCCCTTCCTTAATGCCAGATGTTCTTCCTTCCTTGTTTCGTATCACCTTGTGGGCAAGGATCCATAGGAGCTCAACTACTCACTTAAAATTCATTGTTGGTATGATTTAATAGCTTCATATAAATAACATTATTTCAAACCTACAGTATTTCATCTAAAACAAAACAACCTTCATTGCACTGTAAGGCAGTAGTACCACCTGCTCCATGTTGTAAACATACAATATTCACTAAACTAGGGGCACCTGGGTGGCTCAGTTGGTTAAGCATCTGCCTTCAGCTCAGGTCATGATCTCAGGGTCCTGGGATTGAGCCCCTCCTTGGGCTCTCTGCTCAATGGGAGTCTGCTTCTCCCTCTCCTTCTGTGCTCTCTCAATCTCTCGCTCTCGATCTCTCTCAAATAAGTAAATAAAATCTTTAAAAAAAGAATGTTCATTAAACTATTAATGCAAGTTAAACTTTTTGCATAACATCACCATCCAGAAGTACCTTCTGATAGGCAAAGAGAGCATTTTTAGAAATTTTATTCTACTTTTTATATCTTTGGGATAATGGGAAACATATGGACTCCATTTTCTAATCTTCTTTTACTTTCCTAATTATTATTTTCTTCACTTTCATTGGGAAACATTCTCTTTACATTTACAACCTTAAGAAATCCCATGAAAATTTTCAGAATCTTTCTTTTCAGCATTTAATTAAGGAATATTTCTTTATTCATGACACAATATATTCAAAGATCTGGAAGCTGGACTACTTGTTCTAACATTTCACTGAAATATAATGGCTGTTTTGTGTTTAATATACATTTCCATCATTAAACAAATTTGCATCTAATAAACATTGTTCCAGAAAGTGAAACTATGTTAGTGAGCGATGTGGACAAAAACTCTGCTCTCCTGAACTTTACAGTCTGATTGAAGAGATAGCTAAAAAACAAATATGGACAGAGATGACATAATTTAAACAATAACATGTGCAATGAGAAAAATAAAGCAGAGTAAGGGGTGAGATAATCGAGGAATGATTTTCTGAAAAGATTTCATCAGAGTAGGGACCTGAGCCATTAGCAGGACTAGCCATATTAATTCACTATATTGATATACTATCTGCACAAAACTCACTTATATTCATCATGCCATGTAACCCACAAAACAATTTTATGAGGTAAATATTATTTTTGTACAATTGAGGAAATGATGCTCAAAAAATTAAATGTTATGCACAAGATGTGTATAATGGCAGTCAGAATGTGAATGCAAGTTTAACTGATGGTAAAGTCTGTAGTCTATACATTGTTATATTTTCGATGGTCCCATTTTCTCTGTTTCTTTCTTTGATAAATACGTTGGTTTCCAAGTTTCTCTCATTCTATGAAAATAAATATACGCCAGGAAATTGATCCCCATTTTCCATACCTAGTTCTGGTCAAGAGGTAAATCAATTCCATAAGCAAAAGTTGACATCTAGAATGAGGTATGTTTTGTTGATGTGAAATGTGGCCACATTAGTGCTAGTTCAGTGAAGGAACCCCTGGCCCATGCTCGGTCACTGAGAGATCCTGCCCTGGAAATTTAGGATTCAGACCAAGGGAGAGAAAGAGAAAAATTAAACTTTACTTGGTTAAAATTGGGTGGCTCTATTTTTGTTTTTGTTTTTGTTATTATTTGTTTTATTTTTTTAAAGATTTTATTTATTTGTTTGTTAGAAAGAGAAAGAGAGAGAGCACAAGCAGGGGGAGTGCCAGGCAGAGGGAGAAGCAGGCTCCCCGCTGAGCAAGGAGCCCAATGCAGGACTCTATCCCAGGACCCCGGGGCCATGACCTAAGCCGAAGGCAGACATTTAACCACCTGAGCCACCCAGGCGTCCCTTATTGTTTGTTTTTATCATGTGGATTGACTAATAGGGAATACTGCTGTGCTGGAAAAGATGAATGCAGCCAACTCAGAAAAATTAGAAATGAAAAACCAAAGAAAACTCACATGCTCTGTGTTTTGGATAGCTCTCTTTGTTTGGTTTACAGTCTTTCCTAAGGCCCAGCTGCATTTCTGTCCTGATATCAAACATCTCTTTGTACTTTAAAAAATACCCTGTTTTCCTTAAGCTAGCTCAAGTGAATTTCTGTTACGTGAAATCTAAAATGCCCTAACTAAACATACTTATTTTTTTTTTTGTCTTAGTTGGGCGATTAACCCATTTTTATTGTAGAAGGAAGCAAACACATAGGTAAAATGATTATTTCACTTAGTCCTACCATTCATAGTTAACTAATTCCCACCAAGCATGTATCTTTCCAGATTTCTGTGGACATACACATGTATAAATACTTGTACAAAGATATGAACATACTACGAATATTTTGGTGTCAGTTTAAACCTGTATCCTATTTGATGTGGATATAGGTCTGTATCATTAAGATTGCATTACCTTCTGCTGTAGAGATAAACCCAAATTTATTTACTTGTTTGTCACTGGACATTTTTGTCTCACTAATATTTACATATTGTAAACTCATCTGAAACAACATCCTTTTTACCTTTGTCTCTGGTATAATTATTTCCTTAGGAAAAAGCCCTAGAAATGGAATTGCAAGGTCTAAGAGATTATGAGCATTTGTAAGGCTTTACCACGTTGTCTTTAGGGTGTATTGTTAGATCTTGCTTCCAAACAAATTCATCTGTGTCGCCAATTTCTAGTCTATAGCTTTCAGCTCAGGTGAACAGCCAGGATACCACGATCGACACTCTTGCCCAGCCTGTCGGCCTTTAGGGAGTTGAGCAGCTGAGGCATGACCTGAAATTCAAATAGTCTCTTGGCACCACAGGCAATGTGGAATAACCTTTCCTTGAAGGATATTTTCACCAGAGATCCAGATGGGTGTAGTCCTTTTGCCATATCTGAGAAACTGTTCTGGCTCAAGGGCTATTTTAGTTTTAAACTTCTGGAAAATTTTATCATCCTTGGATTCATGTTTTGCCATGGAATCCAATTCTCCCTCAAGTGCTTCACGCATGCTCCCCATAATTTCTGATTCATTTTCTTTTTTGACAACTTCAGGTGTAATCTCATCTTCTGTTTCTACTACAGTTTTAAATTCTGGATAAAGGAAATTGTGGACTGGAATTGTTTTGTCCAAATAATATGGTTGCGTACAAACCTGCTTATGCTCAAATCTCCAGTCTAGAGTCTGATGCTCCTTACTGCAGTAATGTGCCTTGTGACATCTGGAGCATGTTTAGAGGCCTAAACAGCCACAAACCCTGCAGAGATGAGCACCAGACCTGATCTAGAGGGCCAGAGACTCCCCTGTCTCTGGAAGAGGATGCTCAGAAGATGACTCATAGGAATAAAAGTCGCTCTCCCTGAGTAGCTGATTTCTAAAATGCACAGGGCAGGGCCCAGCAGCAGAAGAGTTAAGAGATGGCCGGGGTGGGGGTGGTGGGGGGGGTGGGGGGCGGTGTGTGTGGACAGGGTAGAGCTGCAGCACCAAGGCCAGCTCAGGGGCTAAATGTCCTTGATTATAAATAGTGGAATTAAAAAGGAGTAGTGGCTAGAAGCTTCTGCATTTTACTTAAAAATCTGTAATAATGAGAAGAAAGAAAGAAGTTGAAATTTATTGTGCAAGTCATATATAAAAGCTGTCACGGGGGCACTTGGGGGACTTAGTCAGTTAAGCATCTGCCTTCAGCTCAAGTCATGATCCCAGGGTCCTGGGTTAAAGCCTCGCTTTGGGTTCCCTGCTCATTGGGGAGCCTGCTTCTCCCTCTCCCTCTGCCTGCAGGTCCCCCTGCTTGTGAGCCCTTTCTCTTTGTCGAATAAATAAATAAAATCTTAAAAAAAAAAAAAAAAAAAAACTGTCACAGAAAACCACCAACAGAATCAAGTATTTTCTGAAGTACCCAGAGAGTCCTTTGCCCAGATATAAAGGGGAGGTTCTCTACCGGTTATTTTTATCCAGCATATGCAATTTAAATAATATTAAGGCGAGGTTGTTTATTTGGCAAGAATTTTTGATAATGAGGGCGCCTGGGTGGCTCAGTCGTTAAGTGTCTGCCTTCGGCTCAGGTCATGATCTCAGGGTCCTGGGATCGACCCCCGCATCGGGCTCCCTGCTCCGCGGGAAGCCTGCTTCTCCCTCTCCCACTCCCTCTGCTTGTGTTCCCTCTCTCGCTGTGTCTCTCTCTCTGTCAAATAAATAAATAAAAATCTTAAAAAAAAAAGAATTTTTGATAATGAAATTTTAGCGTTTTGAATGCAGAGTGGGATGCTGTGAGTGACAAGGCAAGTGGAATACATTTTTATTTAATACAGTGTTTAGCTGGGGAATTCAGGTTACTGATTGGAATTTAAGTGACTAAAAGCTATTTTCTGGATTAATAATTTTAACAAATACTTATCTGATTTCAAGAGCCATTTTATGTTTGGGTTAGCTGGCCTGAACCACAGGAGAGCCATTAGATTAGAGCTTTAAATTGCAGTAGTTCCGTGAAGAACATGAACTGAGACATGTGTGAAGAAAAAAAATGTTAAGAGTTAATAAGAGCTGGCAGTGGCAAAACGACCTTAGTGATCAAATATATGATTACCGGATGCCAAAGGAAATTGTAATAACCTGGCTACAGTACTTTCGAGAACATTAAAAAACAAATCAACAAGCAAGCAAACTAACAATGTCTTTCTTGAAGTGTATAATGAAATACTAACAGTTAAAAAATTGGCAGACTTAGGCAGTTTTCTCTGAATTTCATGTTTTCAACAAACCAAATTATTGCTCAAGTTCTGACACATAATGCATTGTGATCCAAGGATTATGGATTTCATTCCATGATTTAATGCAATTTTTTCTTTCTCATTTTTCATCTGTAAGAGATATGCTATACTTTCGTAATATTATGACTTCATCAAAAGAGAATTAAGTCATTTTTTCTGTTTTAATGTTTATTAAATAGCTGTAATTAAATATTATAATGCTGGATTTTTTTTTTTTCCCCCAACAAAAGTAAGAGATAAATCAGTGGCAACATTATGGAATATGTTTGTTTTATGATATGTTAAGAAATGAATTTATGTTCTTAATTTTAAAACATTTTAGCCTTACATTAGTATGTTCATTATGTTCTGATTATATTTTATCGTTTATTAGTGTGCTCTGCATGCCTTCTATGTGGTAATCTATTATTATGTTGATTGTTCTTATATTTAAACAACTTTTATAAAATGGATCCTGGTGCTTTTTATATTAAAAATATTCATATTCTTAATTACTCAATGCTAAGTTAATTGAGACATTTTAGTGTTCCCTGGATTAGAATTAAATTAAATTTAGCTTCTATAAGGTGGCTAAAAGATACCTAGCACCTCATTGCTCTGCTTGCTGTGCTCCCCTCTCCTGCCAAACCAAATATCAAGCAATGGTGCACTGCAGGAAGGACAATATCGAGTCACGTGAAACACTAAGTAATCCTATAAAATATAAATACATGATTTAAAAGGGATCTCATTCTTCCTAAAAACATAAGTAATTAAAAACATTCAAATGACATTTATTTGTTGCCATATGTATAGTCTAGCTGATTATGAACTTGGAATTATTTTTTCTTAAAGAATGCAACAACCTGTCTCACTCCTGAATTGTTATTTTTGATGTCACTGATTCCCAGTAAGTTACTCTAATTCCAGAAGTTCTTTTTTTTAAATATAAATGGAAGATGATACATAATTGGATAAGGAATGTAGCCCACCGAAGCCTTTGGTATACTTTACTTCAGTTTATTACATAAGCTACAAACCAAAGCAGAGACAGAACTCTGGGAGAATGGAACCTAAGACAGGTGACTTTTGATAAGTAGAGAAATGAGAATTTGGATGATAGCACCAGGGACCTGTGGATGTTTGCACACCTAGAGCTATGTGGTTTCTGGAGCAGGGTGGAAGGCTTGTATCTGGGTCTGTCTAAGAGTCCCCTTAGCCATGGGACAAATTACCCTGGGATGTCTTACAAAAAGTGTGTCGTTCTTTGTTATAGTGTCTTATTAAGATACATTTGAGAATAATAAGGATGTTAGGTACCATTGGTCACAGAGTTACAAATGAAGGTGGTTAATAAGATGATACAATATTTTGGGGATGCCTGGGTGGCTCAGTCGGTTAAGCCTCTGCCTTCGGCTCAGGTCATGATCCCAGGGCACTGGGATCGAGTCCCACATTGGGCTCATTGCTCAGCAAGGAGCCTGCTTCTCCCTCTGCCTGCCTCTGTCTCTCTCTCTCTCTGATAAATAAATAAAATCTTAAAAAAAAAAAAATAAGATGATACAATATTTTGAATATATTTAAATCAACTGAAACATGATCAAGTTTTCCAAGTTGATATTTATATTGAAGACCTAGTTTTTCTTTTTTTCAATTTTTTTTTCTCTCTTCTTATAATGTTCCAGAAACATTAAGTAATGTATTAGGATTACAGAATTCCTTTCAGGACACTGATTCCAAACTTTTGGCTACCAAGTGATTATTTTCAAATACTTCTTTGGTCTTCCTTTCTTTTTGTTTTTGATTCTTTCTTTTAAATTCATGATTCAGGCTTAATTTAAGCCTGAGTTAATCAAAATCTCTGGGATGGGACTGAATCATGAACCCTAAAATAAATAAATAAATAAATAAATAAATATATATATACCAAAAATAACAAACTAAGGTTATGGAGTGTCACATAACAATGCTGGAGAGAGACAAGTAAATATGCAAGTATAATATAGAAATTGTACTTGTGACAAAAATCAAATTAAGATTACACACAAACTACTTGGGGAGTTTGATTATACAGTCTGGATTTAGTAGATTGTTAATGTGGAAGACAGATTGCTAATCTTGAAGGAAATAAAACATCAGCTGATATTAAAATATAGGGAATTGGAGAAACCTTAATAATACATGGGAATACGCTTTACAAACCTAGGGAATAGTTTCTGCAAAAGTATGAATACCTGAAATAGGTAGAATTGCAAGACAGTAGTAGGACTGGAAAGAAAACTGTTTCTTTAACATTGACAAGAAGTGCATGGGCAAGATGCGTACGCAAGGGTCACACTGACAGGCATTGAAGAATAGAAATTTTAATACTTTTTCCTGAGATTTGCAGAAACCAAAGGTGGATTTTAAACAAAATTGCATAATGACTGAACCTGCATTTTAGATCAATCTACTAGACAGGTGGACTTTAGATTAGAATGGTATGTTTTCCGAGGCGAGAAGATAAATTGCCCGTGAAACACTACTGGCAGAGTGATGCCAAGTAATATAATTTTTGCTTAAACATTGTGTATAAAAAACACTCTTAAAGCAAGTGCACATTTGGGCGCCTGGGTGGCTCAGTTGGTTAAGCGACTGCCTTCGGCTCAGGTCATGATCCTGGAGTCCCTGGATCGAGTCCCGCATCCGGCTACCTGCTCCACGAGGAGCCCGCTTCTCCCTCTGACCCTCCCCCCCTCTCATGTACTCTCTCTCTCTCTCATTCTCGCTCTCTCAAATAAATAAATAAATCTTTAAAAAAAAAAAAGCAAGTGCACATTTACCTTTTATTAACACTAATACCATTTTCTAAAGTTGCTATTTAAATTAACAGCAACCCTCCCCCCTCTGCTGGTATATATGCAAATGCAGCCTAAATTCTACTAATTGCTAACTTCTAATAATTATTTTTGCTCATGATACTCATAAATGGCTTCATTATGCTATATATTAACTATCTTGCTGCTGAGAGGGAATTTTATACCAGTGTTTCTGTATCAAAACAAACAAACAAACAAACAAAAAGCCTCTTTTCAATATCCATAGTACCATTTGAGATTTACTACAAATATACAGTCGTGATCTACTTTAAAAAATGAAAATGATAAGTTTCCCTTTTCATTCTAAGGGGAGTCTTCTGTATCCTGAGTCCTTCTCTCTTGCTCCAGAACCATAACGTTGGCCTACAGTAATTTCTGGGGTAAAAGTGATATCCTTTAAACATAAAACCAGCTTCTCCAAACAATTGATATTGAACTAGAAGTGACATAATGGAAAGAAAAAACATCTGACAGAGAACTTGATGATGTTAGACAATTCATATTTAGTGAAATTAAAAAAAAAAAAAAGTTTGTTTAATGTTGAAGAGTGAGTTGGGGAATTCTCGTAACAGGAAAGTAATGTGACCATAGAGCTCATTTTTGGGCTCTCAGGCACCATTGAGTGAGGAGCCTGGATGAAAAAATGTATTATAGAGGGTGTCATATTAAGCCAGGCTTTGAATTAAAAGTCAGGGGGTGTTAAATCTCAATTTAAAGAAATTTGGAAGCAGCATCCAAATAGATAGAGCAATAGATCTAAAGGCATACAGGAGGGGCGCCTGGGTGGCTCAGTCAGTTAAGCATCTGACTCTTCATTTCGGCTCAAGTCATGATCTCAGGGTCATGATCTCAGGGTCATGAGATTGAGCCCTGTGTCAGGCTCCATGCTCAGCGTGGAGTCTGCTTGATATTCTCTCTCTCCCTCGTCCTCTCTTCTGCCCCTCGCCCCCTGCTTTCGCACTCTTTCTCTCAAAATAAAATCTTAAAAAAAAAAAAGATTAAAAAAAAGCATGGAGTGGGGAGAGAGTGTGGTGTTTGAGAAACTGGGAACATGTGAAGCATCGTGTCCAAGATGGCTAGGAAAGAAGCGTAATTTTAAAATAATGAATGTGAAATTACTTATAAACCTTCTAACTCTCTTCTTTCTCTCCTGCCATTTCACATCCCAGTTTTCTTCTTTATTATTTTTCTATGTTCCCATAGATAGAGATATATAGAAATATAAATGTAGATAATATACCATCCATATCTATGTATAATATGTATACTATACATAATCTATATATAGATTTGCCAGTACATGACTATATTATAAATATACGGTATATTTATTATCTTTATTTTTCCAGTAGGATATAAGCTCCGTAAGGACAAGGACTTCTTTTTAGTTTGTTTTACTACTCTATACCCATGAGATAGAAGGACATCTGGTAGATAGAGGGAGCCCAATAATTTTTTTTTTTTAAAGATTTTATTTATTTATTTGAGAGAGAGAATGAGATAGAGAGAGAGCATGAGAGGGGGGAGGGTCAGAAGGAGAAGCAGACTCCCTGCTGAGCAGGGAGCCCGATGCGGGACTCCATCCTGGGACTCCAGGATCATGACCTGAGCCGAAGGCAGTCGCTTAACCAACTGAGCCACCCAGGTGCCCCGAGCCCAATAAATTTTTGATGAATGACTTAATGAGTAAAAAATGAAATGAATGCATGAATGCAGTTAGGTGGAGTTTTTGCTTTACCCTTAGACAACAGAGAGCCAGCTAATGTATTTTTTCCTAGTTAATCTCTGTGGCAGTTTCTAAATTACTCCCCTCCATCAGTTGCATAGAAAATAACATAACTACTAAATCCAGATTACTTTCTTTGAAACTCGTAGCATTCCTTCCTGTGTTAATGGCCTGTCTAGTCTTAGCTTTTAAGCATCTCCTATCATTTTCTTTTTCCTGCTGACCTATTTGGTCCTGTGTACTTTCCTTTGTCTGGCTCATATGACAATATGACATATGTTAGTGTTAAGGTTACATATTAAGGTTACAATAGTCCTAAACAATCAACTGCATGAACAAAATCTATGGTCACTAGAATTCAAGATCTGAGTTGACCTGTCTACTTTTTTTACATTGTACACCTGGTGCCCAGGACAAGACCCAGGCAAGAGGATGTGCTCAATATATGCATGATGAATAAAGGAGTGAACAATGAGCCCCAATATAATATTACTGTGAGCTAAAGAAGAGATTTAATGAAACCTTACAGAAAGTCACAGATAGGCTTATCACATTTGGGTCTCCTTGGAAGGATCAACCCAAATAATTATTTTAAATTATTTTAATTTCTTAATTATAGATATATTATTCAGTGTTTGAGATTGTATAATTTTTAAAGACATGTAAAATTTTGTGTGGGAACATTAATTTATTCAAAAAATTTTATTTTTATAATGTACTTTTATAAATATCAAGTAACCAGAAATATAAGGTGATAGAGTGCCTATTTAATAAGATGATTTCAAGAGGATTTTTTTTTTCAGCCAAACTGGAATAGGGTTTTAGAAGAAAATACTTTATTTAGAGCCCTCATAACATAGCTTTATCTTTATAATACTAGAGCTTTTTTTTTTTTCAGTCTTTAGCAGAAATATATAGCTTTAACTTTATTAAATTTAGAACTACTTTGGAGTTATCTAGAAGTTTTGACGTTGACCTCCTTTAAAAATGTGGGATACAGCTCTTTTAAATGGTGTTGCTGCCATCAAGCATTTATCTCAAGCTACAAAGACCCGTTCATTGACCATTTAGGCTAATTATTAGTGTTGAAGGATTATATTCAAATTCCCCATTAGTGCTTCTCTATTACTTTAAAAAATACTTGTTTAAAACAGCAACCAAAACTCTCAGTTGTGATACTATAGCTCAGGAATAAACACAAAATCTGGATAAAATAGCTTTGCATCTATTGTTCCTATTTCCATAAGGTGACCTCTGTATGTAACAAAATTTGATTTGGAGTGATATCATTTCTCGTTAATGTACTTTTTCCCAAAAGTACTTTGGATTTCAAAATAAATTATGTGAGAGATTTTACTATAATATGACCAGCTTTGCAAGTATTTAATATAAGCTGATTTCCTGCTTTCTGAAGGAAAATTTGGAGGACAAAACACCCTATGCCTCATACTTGGACATTTGCTTTTACTTGTATTGATTATCACAGGCCACTATGATGCCTGATCATGGTAAGCATTCAGTAAATGTTTTCTTTACTCAGTAACCATTTCAAGGATATATGCAGCTCACAAATATGTATGCATTTCTATTTGTATTTATATACATACACTTAAAATGTCATTGGGAAAAATTGACTTGGTAAGTGTGTCCTGCATACATCATCTCCATTTCCAAATTTCTATGATTATTTTGAGGCATAAAATATACCTGGTCATAACCTGAAGGAAACTCAGACAGTGCCTGCCTCCTCACTCTGGGACGTTTTTCCCCTAGATGACAGGCAGATCTGTCACAGGACGAGATGATTTATCTCCTCTGATTTCATCCTGTAAAGACGCCCTATACAAGGTGAAGTGATAATTTTCCTCAGAGTTAACATGTCCAATGTCTCATTTTTCATTCCAGTCCTTGTGAAATGACATCGAACACCAAATTGGGAACTAATTTTGGTTGTGAGGTTTGGCTGCCTGCCCACTTCTCTGGGAAAACAAGCAAATTATCTGTACTTTTTAGTCATAGAAGTTATACGATACTTGGAACTGACTGCTCAATAAAAGGATTTTTTTTTTTTACTTTTAACCCACACTGGAAAAGCAAAAGAAAAAAAACACATGACAGGGAATTTTGCAAATAATTTATTTTGCCAGAAAATTAATCAAAAAGAAATATGCAAAGTGTACTTGTGGAAAAAAATAGGACAATTTAGAGGGACTTAAGGTGCAGAAGTAAGTTTGGCAGTATATTTGACTACAACATTAAAATATGCAATTAATTCAGTATGATTTTTGGGGAAAAAACTCACAATTATTTGAGAGTAAAAATTCAACCAGCCAACATGGTATTTTCATTCAGCAAGAAAACTTGTTTGTAAATATTTGTCTAAAGATGGAACACAATTTTAGAACTTACTTTCTGAATGCATTTATTTTAGTACATAAATAGGGTAGTCATTTGCAAAGTGTGTTTGTTTAGGCAAAAGATTTATGTGATAAACTAAATTTTAGCCTGCAGAATTATATATGTTTTCCTGAATGAATAAAATTGTTCATGGGTTATAATTTACTGGGTAAGTGTATTAGCAGTGAGGCACTTAGAAGCAGGGAAGTTATATGACTTGAAGTCATATAAAGATAAAATAAGAATAGAGAAAGTTTGTGCTTTTTAAAGTTTCTGATTATTTTATAGGATGGATAAGCTAAAAGGATATGAGTATTAGTTGAATTGAATATAAGTTAATTAAGTAATTGGTATCTTAGAATTGGGGAAATCATTTCCGTGAGCCCTGACATTACGAAGGTCATAATCTAAATAATCTAAATAATGTTAAAAGTGAATATAGAAAATAATAGAGGAATAACTAGTGTTTACTGAAAGCTTGCTTTTTCCAGGTACTAGGTGAAATGCTTCATGTAGATTATTTTATTTATTCTTTACAATACCTCCATGAAGTAAGGATCGTTAATTGCATCATTTTATGGTTGAGGAAAATAAGACATAACAAGGAAAATTAATATTCTCACAATCTCCCACTTAGTAGAATCCAAACCTGCATTTTTTAACCTTAAACTAATGCAAAGCAAAGTAAGGTGCATTGTTTTTTAACCAAAAGCATCATTTTTTAATCTTAAACTCATAAAAAGCAAAGTAAAGTAAGTGTCTACACGCTTCTAGTAGCACAAAAGAGCCTGGTGAGACAGCTGCAATACAGAAAGGGAAAATCACTTCAACAGATAAAACGTTAACAGCAAAGGCAAGTAAAGTCAAAAGGTCCTTTTCATTGTAATTAACAAGTTTTCTAGACTGTCTGGAGCCAATGGAATTTGAAAAAGACCAAGCCTGGAAAAAGTATTAGCAGTCAGATCCTTGACTTAAAATTCCATGCTCAAACTATGCTATAAAAATAAAAAGAGTGCTAGGCAGGTATTCCTGTTTGTGTCAGCGCTGGCATTTCAATTAGTGGGAAAACAAGCAATTATTTGTTCCAATTGCTGGGAAGTTGGTTAGTGATGTCGAAAATAATTCATATGCCTACCTTACATCATTTAATCAAGTTAAATGTGGATATAAGAGTTAGATGCGATTGGTCTAGAATTCTTCAAGTCTACTAATATTTTTTTTTTCCTGTTTGTTTTTTCCCCTTCCTTAAGAAGATGATCCCTACATGTAATCACAAGTGTCCTTATATTATAGAGGGAGTTTTGAAGGGAATTGAGAATAAAGTCTATGTGACCATGGAAGCAGGGGAGAAAAGGTGAGATACCATATGTGACCATGAGCCAAGGAACAAGGACAACATCCAGAAGCTGAAAAAGGCAAACAAATGGATTCTCTCATAGAGTCTCCAGAGGGAGTGTGGTGAAATCCATCATGGACTTCTAGCCTCTAAAACCATGAAATAAATTTGTGTAGTTTTAAGCCACAAAATTCATGATCACTTGTTATAGCAGCCAGAGGAAATTAATGCAAAGATGTTCATAGAGGTCTTCATAGTATCATTATAAATTTATATGTTTATGAAATATTAATAAATTAAGTGTGAATTAATGCAAAATAATACAAATAGGTGGCTTAATTTTTCTGATTAAAGAATGGGTAAAACCTAAAAACATATAAAATTAATCAGTGCAACTACTGGATAAATTTGTCTACATAAAAAATTAAATATGTATACCTTTTTAAAAGCATAAAAATTGTGTGTAAGCAAAGCCAATATTGCAGCAAACATTTCATAGGGTAACTTATGTAACACACGGAGCATTTCTAAAAATTAAGGGGAAAAAAGCTATCAGTGGAAAACCTTAAAAACTCTTTGAGCATGGAGTTCAGAATTCAAGGCATGTGTGTGATTATTAAACAATAAAAGTTCACTCTGCTTATTAGAGAACAACAAATTAAAAAAACAAGTGAAAACATTTTTAATTCTATCAAAATGGTGTACATTTAATCACCTTATTTCAGCAATTTATTTATAAAATCTCCAGCAAGTTTATGCTAGAATTACTGTCTCTTATAATTCAGTTTCCTGATTTGCACTTTCATCATGAAACTTCCTGTTGCTAATGTCCAAACCTTTACAATCAACTTGCATCCTACGTTTTTCTGATACCCTATGTTTGTTCTTCTAAGAAACCTTGGTTTTACTTCCAAAATATATCTTCTCCTACGACCTTGGCCTGAATGTCCATGATTCTTGCCTGGGATTTTTGCACTAACATCCAACTGATCTCCATGCTTTGACCTTTGCATTATTACAATTCATCATCGAAGCAAACATCAAACTGATAGTGTGAAATTGGTCATGTCACTTCATGACGTAATCATCCAGTAGTTCTTTGTAATCGCCCTGAGGTCCTACAGGATTTTGCACTCCTTCCATTATTCTCTACCTAGCTTACCACCCTTCAGACATTTTTACCTCCTCATTATCTCTGAACATCCTGGATTTGCTTTGACATAATGGGTTTTTGCACTGGCTTTTCCTGGGTTTTGGAACCATTTTCTCTTAAAATAACTTTAAGGCTTACTTCCTCTCCTCATGAAAACCCTGTATTAATTAGCACTGCTCCTAAGTGCCCCATCGAAAAGTCCAAGTCCCCCAACACTTCAAATGCCTGTTACAGTCCCAATTTTTCTTTCTATAGCACTTATCACATTCTGATTCTATGTACTTACTATTTCAACATGTCTACAGTATAATTTTGTGTTTCTTCTTTATTTTTTAACATCAAGGAATTCTTGATGTATCTAAAAATTACCATCAGCCTGATATCATTAGTGACCCAACAGTGTGAAAAATAGTTTAGTTACACCTTCTAATATTATGAAAACGGTAGCAGTAAGGTAAACTAGATTTGAAATTATGCTTAATTTTTTCCTTGCCTGCCTCCCCTACCAGAAGTAAGCTTCATGAACGTCAACTTTTTTTTTTTTTTTTTTAACTTTGTTTACTCATGCATCTCTAAACCCAAGAATACTTTCTGGTACATGAAGAAATCAAATATCTGTCCAGTGAATTTATGAATTAGTGAAAACCAATTATACTGCTTCATTACATAGTAAATAGTCAATGAATGTTGGCTGTTCTAACAGTAATCTTCAAGAGTATGCAGAAACGTGGTTGCTAATACATTTTGGGGTAAATATTTGATCTATAGACAAAGACTCTGTCCAGTCTTCTGGTTACTTCTCCTCTCATGCTATTATTATATTCTTAGGAACATCTAAAAAATTCTCCTGAGCTAAGACACTAATTTTTATATTTTAATAAATAAACTAAAATTTGAAATAATTATTTTCTTCATTTGAAGAAGGGACTGCATTTGCAATCCAAAATAGACTGATGAGTTTTCCAAATAGTATTATACTGAATAAAAATGTTTCTATCATAAGAAAAGTTAAAGAACTGAGAACACCTAACTTGCTATTAATTTCACATTAACATTTTAGGTATATTATTTATGGTCCAATTATAAAGTCATTAAAGTCTCGAAGAGCTTAACCTTTTCATTTCTTAGATATGTTGGAAAAGGAAATTTGTATTCAGCAAGCTCTCTCAGATGTCATAGAGAAGAAATCTGATTCACTGCACTGTATGTAGTCACCAAGAAAAAAATGCCTGAATCTGATAGAATTCTCTCATTATTCCAATCTCAAGACAAAATTTATAACTTACAGATATTAATCTCTATCATTCAAAATGAAATGTAACTACCTCAATTTAATTTTGAAATCTTGCATGAGTGTCTGTCTTTGCCTACCGTCCCACCGAAATTTTATGTTGCTTCCAAAACAGTATCTCAGTTTGAAAGCTGGTATTATCAGCAGTATCTCCATCAAATTTTATAGAATTAATTATTATCAAAATAGAATCAAAATAGTAATTTCACACTTTGAATCTTGAAAGCAAGATTAAAATATAGACATCCATGCTGGGATCTGTATGATATTCAGTCTAAACACACCTTAATGTGATTTCACATTATATGTTGTTAAATCCTTTTATTCTTTTGTGAGGAAATCATATCCAGTAAAGAGTCAGAGTGCTAAAAAGAGCTATAAATAGTAGAATACTTCATATAACTAATTAAATAAGTATTGACTTTAATTTGTCATTTTTATTAATTATTAAAGCAATGTCTTTGAGATATTGCCATTTTTCCTTGTATGTTGACACAGAAAATATTAAGTATAATATTCTTATAATTCATATCCCTCATTCAGCTCCAGTTTGGTCCAATGTCATCCAGATGACACTAAGACCCAAGTGTAGGTAAGAAGTTTCAAGCATTAGAGTCTATATTTATTTCCACTTTAATTATCAGTTTTACCAAGGATATTTAGATAGTTGTTATACCCATCTCCCTGGGCTATATGAGATTAAATGTGATAAATTAAGTTATAATGTTGTGCATATTTTAAAATTGTATCAAAATACAAGGATAAATATAATTAAACATATCTGATTTGCATATCCTTCTATAAACTTTATTAAAACATTACATTTTAAGCAGTTTTATTAAGGCATTTTTTACATAAGATAAAACCAATCTATTTTGAGTGTTCCATTTCAATGATTTTTATTAATGTTACTGGGTGGTTCAATCATCATCATAAGTTGGTTTTAGAACATTTTCAGTCCTTCAATAAGATTCCTCACATCCATTTAGTTAATCCCCATCTCACCTCCAGCCTTAGGCAACCACTAATCTATTTTCTGCCACTATACATTTGTCTTCTATCATATCATATCATATAAATAGAATTATAGATGATTTCCTGTGTATGATCACTTAACATACTTGAAGTTCATAGCATGTGACAGTATTTTCTTTTATTGATGAATGATATTCCATTGTATGGATAAACTACATATTATCTCTCTACTCATTGTATTTTGATTATTTCTAGTTTTGAGCTATTATGAATATTGCTCTTATTAGCATTCACCATCAGGTCCTTGTGTAAAAAATTTTTTCTTTCTTTCTTTTTCTTTCTTTCTTCTTTCTTTCTTTCTTTTCTTCTTTCTTTCTTTCTTTCTTCTTTTTTTTCTTTCTTTCTTTCTTTTTGTTAAATAGCTAGTAGTCAAAATGCAGGGTAGTTTCATGTTTAACATTTTTAGAAACTGCCAAATTTTTTTTAGTGACTGCACCATTTTACATTCCCACCAGAAATGTATGAGGGTTTGTTACTCTATATCCTCACCAGCTTTGGCTAATGTCTGCTTTATTTATTATAGATATTTTAGTAAGTATTAAATAGCATCAAATTGTAGTTTTAATTTTCATTCCCATAATGATGTTCAGCACATTTCATTTGTCTATTAGCCATTCCTATATTGTTTGATGAAGTGACTATTTATATTTTTTGCTCACTTTTTGATGATGTTGTTGTGTTTCTTATTATTGAGCAGTAAGAATTATTTGCAAATTCTGGATATGAGCCATTTATATGTTTTTCTCAAGTATTTTCTCATAGACCATTGATTACGTTTTTATTTTTCTTAATAGTTCATTTTGAAGTAAAAGAGTTTTGAATTTTGGTGAGATCCAGTTTATCAATTATTTTTCTTTTATGGACCATGCGTTTGATATCATATCTAAGCAACGTTTGCTTAATTAGGTCTCAAAGGTATTCTTCTATGTTTTCTTTTAAAAGTTTATTTGTTTTAACTGTAACAATTAAATCTATGATCCAGTTTAAGTTAATGTCTGTGTATGATGTAAGGTAAGGTATTAAGTTCATCTTACATGCAGATGTTCAATTGTTCCAGCATCAACTGTTGAACAGACTATCTTTCCCCAATGAATTACCATGACGTCTGTGTCAAAAATCAGTTGAGTACAAATATAAGGATTTACTTTTGGACACTTAGTCGTTTTATTGATTTATGTATCTATCTTCCAGCACTACATTGCTTTCAAGCTGTAACTTTACAATAATTTTTGAAATCAGGAAGCAAAATTTCTTTAACATTACTCTTATTTTTCAAGTGTTTTTTTCTATTCTAAGTGTTTTCATTTCCATATAAACTTTAAGATCTACTTGTCAATTTATGAAAAAATAGCCTGCTAGAATATTGATAGGTATTTTGCTGCTTTTTTTTTCTTGAATAAGTACTCTAAATTGCTGTAAGATTTCGCTTAATTTTTGGAGTTCTGAAAAAGTTGATTTGGATCATTCCTCAAACATTTTTATTATTTTTAGGGAGGAAAGAATTTACAGTGGTCCTCACATTGCCATTAAGGTGTGAGGGTAGTTCTGCCTCCCTCTAAAGTACATATATTTAACAATTTATTATAGAATACCAGATAATTACAGTAGCTAACAATTAGCTTTCTAAATGCCAGACACTGTTACATGCACTATACCTGTATAAATTCAGTTAATCCTCACAACACTCCTGTGAGCTAGAAAAAATCATTACCCTTATTTTTATGTATGAGAAAACTGAGTCACAGAGACTGAACAAATAGCCTAATGTCAGATAGTGAATTAATGAGAGAGCGATTTAAAACCAGGAAATATGTTTCCAGAGGTACTAACCACTGTGGATTACCACATGCAATTTTCATACCACCCTAACGGGCATGTGATACTTTAGTCTAATATGAGCCTTCGTGTCCCCCAGGCCACTCATCTCCCAGTCTGTCATGCTTGCCTTCAACGCCTTTGTTAATGTCTTCCTGAATCAACTGCATTATTTTTGTCAATGTTAACCGTCCTTACCCATATACCCTAAATTCTATTGTTTCTTTTTTTTTAAGATTTTATTTAGTTATGAGAGAGAGAGAGAGAGCAGGAGCAGGGGTGGGGCAGGGGCAGAGGGAGAGGGACAAGCAGACTCCGGGCTGATCAGGGAGCCAACCCGCAGCTCTATCTCAGGACCCAGGGATCATGACTTGAGCCAAAGGCAGATGCTTAGCCAACTGAGCCACCCAGGCGCCCCAATTCTATTGTTGCTTTAAGGCTTTATCAAACATATAATTTGAAGAGAGCATTTATTCATAGCAAGCCATATAGCATTATTTAGAAATTATAAAATGCTTAATTCTGTCTTTCCAAGTTAATAATAACTATATTGAAGACAAGGCTATATCTTATCTCCCAGAGTTTCTAGAAGGAATTACACATCATAGTTTCTGTAAAGATTGGATAACTGAATAGACATCAATTCTTGAGAAACATCTTAGCAAGGAATTGTTTGCTATATAATATTTTATGTTATCTTAATTTATTGATTGAGGTCTGTGATATGAAAAACACTCTGTTAGGAATACCTTAAAGGCATCCACATAATATACAAGCATTTCTTATATTCTGTTAGTAACTGAAATGTTTTTGTGCACCTTATTTTTTACTGTTTTATTTCTATGATCCTAAAGTAATGCTATGGTACAATAACTAGGAAATAAAGTGCTCTATTTGCAATAACTTATATCATAAATATAAACCATAATTATATTATTTTCACCATTTTTTCTTTTGCTTTTTATTTCTTTTACAACTACACATTTCTAACAACTGATTCTAATGTGCAATATTTGCATAACTTCTGAGGTAAAGCACAAGACTAGAATTAATTCCCACAGCTTTAATATTACATATAACATATTAAACACTCATGTTTATATTTTATTTCTTCCACTTCTCAGTCCATCTATTGCACTGAGGTCTGATATGATATGTGAAAAATGTAGAAGAAATAAAAATATATAGAATAAAAATATCATGCCCTGTGTTTTTGAGATGATTTAAGATGAAGATAAATGTATCATTATACACATTTCTCTTCTAATTTGATGATTGTTGTTTGGAATCCACTATGTAGTGTTTAGTTTTCAAGTTATTATGATTCACTTATTTTTCATTTTTAATTTGTAAGAATATGTGGTTGTAATATTAATATAAGTTACATGGAATTCTGGGCAGACAATATTTTATAAAACTGCTGTGTCCTAAAAGAATACCTACACTTTGGATACGATATAAATAAAAAAAATGTTCTAAAGGGGTATGAGCTAGAAGTTTTCCTATTGAAAATGTTTGTATTTGACAGTCATTTCAGAAAGAGGAGGTTAGAGCATTTAAAAGCCAACATACCCAAACCAGTTTTTATGGAAATGACTTTACATTCACATCTGGCTCATTTAATTAGTTCTGCAACTGTTACACTTCAGCATTCACATTTTATAAGAGTATACTTGTCAACACAGTATCTCATTTACTTTTGTTTTTTAAGGAATCATATATAACCCTTAGTATTTTTCTTATTGTTGCTGTTGTTTTATTTGCTTAACTTCATGCCTTAAATTCCTCTAAATGCTAAAATATTCATTTTTTTAATTTTGGGGGATAGAATCTCTAGCTAGCATTACATTGTTTCCTGTTTTTGGTTTGCAATTCTATTGTCAATGTTCATATACCCTGTGAGTGTGATTTATCTCAGCATGGAACATCATGCTTATTTCAAAGTCGACTACCTTCATTTTTTCTTTCAAGATTTTCAATGTTTCTAAGAATCTGCTCAGCAGGGAATAGCACTTTCTGGAGGGACTGTATTTTGCTGCTTCATCTGACAATTTCTGTGTTTACACGATGAGTGACATTCAGATGGAGACTGGAAATACTCTTAATTTGGGTTGAGTCTTTCAATCTTTTCTTCTTTCAGAGTATAAATAAAAACTCAAATGAGATTCAAACATCTCTAAAAACAATCAGTGAACAGGTGATGCAGGAATAAAATTGTTTAAACATAAAATAAATAAGAAAATTGCAGAAAACTTATAGTAGAAAGGCATCCATTCCTTTTAATTTCATTAATGTTATATTCTACTGTAAACTAAACTGTTCAAAACAAAGAATATAAAGGTATACACGAGTCAGTAAGAGTATCAAAATAAATGATTAAGAGCGTGATAAACACATAGTATTTTATAAAGAGGGTAAGTGACAGGTGTTAAGTGAGTTTTTAAATAACACAAATGATTTGTGATAGAACCTAAGTTTCTAGACTCCTAATATGGTGCAATTCTACTATCACAGGGCTAATTACTGGACTAAGGTAATTGAAATCTTTAGTCTTGACTATGCTTCATTCTAAACATGTCATTTGGAGAAATATATGTGAATCATAATAATCTCTTCATCACATAATGATTATAGTTGTTTTGGATAATTTACCAGTTTTAGCAAGAATTAAATGAAATAATACAAATTCATTGAAATGAATAAACATAATTTGATATATTGATATAATTATTGTTATTATTATGACTATGACCTTCCAAAGTTTTACTTTGCAAAGTTTTCAGTTATTGGTACTGAGAATAAAGAAAGTACAGCTTCTCCATAAGCCATTCAACCAAACACAGTATAAGTACTGAGAATCTACTAGATCATCCACATTATCTCTCTCTCCCTTTCCTGGGGGTTGACTACCTTCTCTCAATCTACTCAGTTTTATAGGTGGGACTTAACTAGCAGCCCTGAGTTTTACTGCTCCTGAGGGCACATTTGGTTGGCTGAGGTAGGATACAAATGGCTTAATCAAAAGTATTTTCCCTGGAATTGGAATTAAAAAAAGAAAATGAGGAAGAAAAAAATATAGACAAAGAGTTCTGTTTCTCAGAGGTGTTTGGTGGCCTTGATTTTCATTATGTGAACTCCTCTGTGGGTTTTGTCAATATAAGTCCACCAATCAGAGAAAGAAGCACTCATTCTATTTTCAAAAACTAAATATCTGACTCATAATGGTGAAATAAAGACACTGGTCAGGGAAAAATTATGCATTTAAACATCACCTTGTTAAACTAATAAATATTTATTTATTTATTTATTTATTTATTTATTTTAATTAGTTTCAGAGGTAGAATTAAGTGATTCATCAGTTGCATATAACACCCAGTGCTCATTCCATCGTGTGCCCTCCTTAATGCTCATCAACCAGTTACCCCATCCCCCCACCCTCCTTCTCTCCAGCAACCCTCAGTTTGTATCCTAGAGTTCAGCATCACTTATGGTTTGCCTCCCTCTCAATTTTCATCTTATTTTATTTTTCCTCCCTTTTCCCTATGTTCATTTGTTTTATTTCTTAAATTCCACATATGAGTGATATCATATGGTATTTGCCTTTCTCTGAAAAATACATACCAATTTATGAGTCCTGCCACCAGATAACCAGGTTACTACTTAAGATAGCAAAATTTTTCACTTTTTTTGCTAAACAATTCTAATATAGTTGTGTTTAAAAAGATATTAAATGGGGGTGCCTGGGTGGCTCAGTCGTTAAGCGTCTGCCTTCGGCTCAGGTCGTGATCCCAGGGTCCTGGGATCGAGCCCCGCATCGGGCTCCCTGCTCGGCGGGAAGCCTGCTTCTCCCTCTGCCACTCCCCCTGCTTGTGTTCCCTCTCTCGCTGTGTCTCTTTCTTCAAATAAATAAATAAAATCTTAAAAAAAAAAAAAGATATTAAATGATCATTTTATGTATTATATTGCATACTTTACATAGGCTTCATTTCTTAAAGATTTTATTTATTTATTTACTTATTTATTTGAGAGAGAGAGCATAAGTGGGAGGAGCAGAGGGAGAGGGAAAGAGAGAATCTGGAACAGACTCCACACTGAGTACAGAGCCCTACATGGGGCTTGCTCCCACAACCTGAGATCATGACCTGAGCCAAAATTAAGAGTCGGACGCTTAACTGACTAAACCACCCAGGCGCCTCTTTTACATAGACTTTACATCATCTTATATTAAAACATAATAAAATGGTAAAATTATATATTTATGGCTTCAGGAGATTAGTATATTTGCTTAGGCTGTATTTTCAGCAAAAGTGACCACATATGTTATTAGACACTTTTTTTTTAAAGATTTATTTATTTATTTATTTATTTGACAGAGGGAGAGAGACAGCAGAGAGAGGGAACACAAGCAGGGGGAGTGGGAGAGGGAGAAGCAGGCTTCCCGCTGAGCAGGGAGCCCAATGCAAGGATTAATCCCAGGACCCTGGGATCAAGATCTGAGCGGAAGGTAGACACTTAACAACTGAGCCACCCAGGGACTCCTAGACACTTATTTTAGTGTAAAAAAATACAGATATATAGCATATTTTACTTAAATAACTTAATCACTTTCAATTTTTACATTGAAAAATGGTTTATCATCTTGAATTTTGATGTCTTTTAATGAATTAATGTAAGTAGTATTATTACTAAGCAATACAATGTTTAAGAGAAAGTAATATCTATAAGTTCTGGAAACATAGTAATGGCTAAATTATACGGAAAATTTGACATAGGTCTTTCAAGTAGTTTAGATGATTCACATTTATATATGTTAAGAAGACCAAAAAGGTGTGTAAAGATAGTAGGAAGGGCAAGCTGAAGGGGGGGAAATTGGAAGGGGAGATGAACAATGAGAGACTATGGACTCTGAGAAACAGACTGAGGGTTCTAGAGGGGAGGGAGGTGGGGGGATAGGTTAGCCTGGTGATGGGTATTAAAGAGGGCATGTATTAAAAAAAAAGAAAAGTGTTTTTTTAAAAAAAATACAATGAAATATTGCCAAAAGACCATGATTGAAGAAGTTCTTCTTGGTTAGTCTGCAATTAAAATATATATTTGAAGACTGAGGACAAATTTAATCAAGAAACATGGTTTAATAAATATTTTTAAAAGAATGTATATCATATAGAAATTATTGCTGACAGAGTAAAGTTAGTTAACTTAAAATGAAAATGTAACAAAAAAAAACCCCACAGTATTTAAAATAGCTGGAAAAAATAAATTTAGCCAACTTGCTGGCTTAAGTTTTCATGTGTGCCTTGAAGAAGGAAATCTTTATCTCCAGTAGTCAACTCTCAGCTTGAAAAAAAAAAAAAAAAAAAAAAATGGAAGAAGTTAAGACAAAGATGCCTATATCAGCCAAATTGATATAAAGTCAAACTGTGAACTTTAAATTGGAAGAAACTAAAAATTTTTTTTTCTATTGATCTAGAAATTGAAGTCAACCTTACTCTTAAAATATCAGACTCAGTAAGTATGTTCAAGTCACAACCACAATCAACACATTTCCTAGAACTATTAACATGGACAAAACTGCACAAATCAACATTCAGCTTTTTATGAAAGAGCATTTTTTCATAATATGAGAAAGGACTCAGCATGCTGAAGAAGATAAGCCATTCATCTATTGTTATCATGATTTCTGCTCTCATATTTTCTATGGTATATTGAGTTTAAACTAGCTTTCTATGGCTCTTGTTTATTTTGCTTGTTTTTTGTTTTGTTTATAGTGTAACGGTAGGTATCACAAATCATTAATTAGCCACTAAAGCATAGTATCATCACTTTTTCAACAGTGAGGTAGAAGCTGCTAAAGGCTCTGAGAGGGAGAGGGTTAGGGATATTAACTGTATAAAAGAATGCAAAGCAGAAGGGATAAAATTTCTCAAAACAGGATTAGATTGTAGAAAAAATGGAGCAACTTCTTCAAACATGATTTTCAGCCAGAATTGCACATTCAGTTAAAGTATTAATTAAGCATAAAGTCATAAAAATATTTTTAATTTTAAAAAGACTTGGGAAAATTACTCTTATGTATACTTTCTTAGGACACAGGCCAAGAAAAAACAAACGAACGAAGAAGAAAACAGGAAACCAAAGAATACCGTCTAAAGCACTGTAGAAATGTCAAGGGAAGTATGAGATTAGCATCTTGTGCCAAAGTGCAACCAGCTGATATGTAGTAGAACTTCTATCCTAGACTATAGCGGACTCTAAGAAGTTAGACCTATGGAAATATAGGTTTTTTTTAAATCAGTTTCTATTTAAAAACATTTTTCTCTTCTTTGCTGAGTTTGTGGTTTGTCACCAATTTAAATATATATTCTTTTGACTGACCTACAAAAACATTAAAAATTCCTCAGAAATTCATTGAAAAATTTGATACAATTAAATGGCTTTGGCATGTAGTTGCTGATTTTGCATAGCTTTTTCTTTAACAATATCAACAAAATGACAGGTGCAAGAAATAGTTGGCATGGTCATGGCTGTCCAACATTTTGAAATAACTTTTCTCTATTTGGGAATATTCTCAGTCTATGAGCCTCTGTCCTCCCATGGACAAATAAAAAAAATCATGTTTCTGGTGATCCTTTAGCTATGACAAATACAAATTATCTAGGTTTTAATAATTAAATGCATTTATAAAAGTGTAGGATTAGGAACTTAAACAAGGTGAGCAGACAAAATCTGGACAGAACTTCCATTGTTTTGCTGACAAAGATTAGCAAAGGTGACAGTGAGTTCCCTTACAAGTGAAGACATTTAATAGATTTATTTTCTGTAGGTTAATATTACTTTAGAGAATTAAAATAATAGAATGATCAATTTAAAACGTGAATAAAAATCAATCCCAGAGTGGGTAGAATGTTCTAGAAAAATTATTTCTTGGTTTAGGTCCTTTGCCACTGTAATGATCTTTCCACATATTTACATGGATATGATATTGTTTAATCTATTTCTTCCCTTATTTAAGTGGCTGCTGAAATATCAGATATCAGAGTTTAGACTTGTATTGCTATTTAATAGATTCTGAGAAGAGAAGGATTCAAAATTAAGTAATTTATATGGATTTTACTTATGTTGTGTATATTTAAGTTTAAAGAACTAAAATATAATTTGTTTATTGATTTTTACCTCTATTTCTGAAAGTTCATTTACAAATTACTGTCAGAGAAATAATGTCTGAGAATATTCATAGAGTTAATAAAATAGTTATTCGTTATAATGTTGCTTTATTGAGTGACTGATCATGAAAACTTGTAATCATAAGCCACGCCAGCAATAGTATCATGTATGACAAAGATGAAAAGGAGAATTTTTGATAGGGCTCTCTAAAATTGAGGGTTATATTTACTGAAAGAAGTTGTGCTTTTAAGGAGCAAAGTAAATCTAAAAGCAGGAATACACAAATTTTGCTACAACAGCTGAAGAGATATTTTTTTTCTCTTACTTTTCCATGGAAATTCTCATACAGAATAAAGTAGAAGGGATTTGATTTTTAGGTCAGATTTCTCTTTTCAATAGACTTGGAAATTTGCCAAAATGTGGACTCCCACTTAGTGGAGAGTCTTGAGATGGAATCTCTTCAGGGAGGGCTGAGGGGGAAAGCCAACACAATCTGGTTATCAAGTGGGGGAGTTTCTACCTCACTGGGAGCAGTCAGACTTCCTTGAGATATGATTGAACAAATGCTGGGATGTACTCTAATTCTTGTGCTCCCCACCTACTTCTGCTCTCCTCTTTTATTTGAACAATTCTCAAATAATGAATGATTATCCTTCTAGTTTTTGAACATACATTTACTCCAAGAAAGCTTTCTATTGCTATTTCTAAGTATTGAAACCCATTTCTCAAACTTGGCAGTGTGAATTTAAGTATAGAGAGTATCAGCAAGAATCCCAGATTCTCTTCATAGACAATGTCAGCCATACTAATCAAATCCAGGGATGGTGCTAAAGAGTGCAAGGCTACCTTAGGTCACTATTCAATGTGAACTCTAACAGTAAGTGTAAGGAACTTAAATATTAAATATATTGAATTGTGTTATATATGCTGACAATCTTTACACAGAGCCAGAATGGGTGCCAAAAAATCTGAGTCAATGCATTCTCATTTCTCCTTAATCATTATAGGAGATGAAAGAAAAAGGGCTAGTTTGAATTGTTTCCTTGTCAATCATGTTAGAAAAAGAAGATTCTCCTTAGTAATACATTTCTTTCTCAAACTCTTTGCAATCAGTCTTTGGAAGACTAGAGAAGGTATAATATGGAAAAAGAATAATAACAGCAACATTTTCACAACACTCTTGAAAACACCAAAAGCATTTAGAAGCTCAAAAGTTACATCCTTCGATGAAAGCAAACGTACAAATAATATAATTTCAACAATCTGATTTATGAGAATTTGGCCACATTGGTAATCCCAAAAATGTTGATGTGTATCTTCTCAAGGGAGTATTAGTATGAATTCCCATTAAAAAAAAAAGACATTGGAATAATTCATTGGTCTAAATTAAATTTTAAAATAAAAATTAATAAATACAGAGTAACCTGGTTATACTTTAAACTTTTAAAAGTTTAGTATATTTGAAAACATGAATGCTGATGAATCTTGCAAAAAAATCAGAACTCAACAGAAACAAGTTATTTTGCTTTTAAAAAGTAGAGTCTGAAAGATCATTTTTAAAGGACATACTAAATGGAATGATGCTTCTTTGATTTTCAAACAACTCATTTATACTAGATATGCTTCTTACATCATTTAGTGGTACAAGTATACTTCTACATTGTTTGCAATAGTCATCTTATTTATCACTTCATTGAAGCTTTATTAAAAGGTTTAGTTTGATGTATTTTATCTCTCTAAACTCACATAAAAAGGCTTCAGAAGTTGAAAATAATTCATCACTGGGTAAAATGATCAGGGTAAATTGCATTAGCTTTGGAGGTCTCTTTAGAAATAAAAATACATGGCTAATAGCCAGTTAGTAAATATCAACTAAAAATAAAATACAGATGCAGAAGTTAACCAATTAAATATTTTTGCAGTTGTTTTTAACAAGTGCATGAAAGTAACAAGACATAGAATATATGTGATATTGTTACAAATTATTTTGCACTTTTTGTGTACATATTTGTATATGCATACTTAAAATGATAAAATAAAATCTAATGTCTTCCTGGATTTATACAACCTAGAACTCAAAGAGCTCAAAACTGCCAATTCTTGAGGATTTTTCCAGGTTACATTAATGATATAGTTTGCCACTTTATTTTTTTTTTGAATTTTTTTAAAGGTTTTATTTATTCAATTGAGACAGAGATACAGAGAGAGAGCATGAGCAGGGGGAGAGACAGAGGCAGAGGGAGAAGCAGACTCCCCGCTGAGCCAGGAGCCCGATGGGACTTGATCCCAGGACTTAAAGATCATGACCTGAGCCGAAGGCAGACGCTTAACCATCTGAGCCACCCAGGTGCCCCTATAGTTTGCCACTTTAAAATGTGATCTCTTAGAAACCATTAAAAATTTCAGTAATTTTTATTTTTGTAATGAAATTGGAAGACTTCATTCGATTTTTTTTTCTTCCATAGCCAATGTGGCTATTTATTTCTGGGGAAAAAGAAGAGAAAAAGAGATAAAGATCATGGTTCCTGTCTTTTAAGAGATTACATTTGATTGAAGGAGATAAAACAATGATCTAGCTATGATTCTTTTTAAAGGATGTTTAGGATGTTTATGCAGGTTTTGAATATTATGGGACAGGGAGGCAGAGAGAGGAGGTCGTCGCTGGGGAAAAGTTTTTAATTTTCTTCTCTGATTAGGAATTTAATATGAAATCCTTGTTAAATAATTTTAAGATATCACAGAGAAATATAGAGAGAAAGTCTTATGTAATCCCATGGATCAGAACCATAGAAAACATCTGTAATGGTTCTTCCATCTATCTACATCTATCTTTGTGTCTGCTCATCTATCCATCCATCCATCCATAGATCTTTATACTCCCATGCCTTTTCTTCTATAAAAATATATTTGGAATCATCATGTTTATATATTTGAATGTTGTATTTGCTTTACCATATAATTATGTGAACGTTTTCTCATAGCATTAATATCTTTGATAATATGATTTTAATATCTGTATAATATTCAATCTTATAAATATACATAATTTAGAAAATTATTTCCCACTGATGAATATTAGTTTATTGTTACACTAATTTTGATAAATTCTTTCTAACAATTTCTTATTTACATCGCTAATTATCTAGAAAGAATAAATTATTAGAAATAAAGTTCTTGATGTGGCTTTCCCACCTACACTAATGAAAATTTAAACCACTTTACTCCCCTATCTACAATAGTACATTGTGTATGCCAAAAGATAGTTTCATCTTTAAATGTGGAATGCAAAGCATCTTCTTAATCATGACCTTTTCACATTTACATCTTTGTTATTCAGCATAGTGCTTTGAATACAGTAAATATGTAACAAATGTTTGTTTCCTTAAATGGTTTCTTTAGCATAAGCCTCAAAATCGGAGATGATACAGCTAAGTGGTATTTATATGGAAGGTTTTATCTAGAACTCTTCCATTTGACAATCTTGTTATAAATTGATTATAAACCTAATTTTGTAAATGTCTCTATGCCTTATCTCTTAAATATGTAAAACTAAATATTATGCTAACTCCAAATTTGAATTGAGTTTATTTTGATAGCTAAAATATTACAATACAATTTCATTATTCAATTCAATTTCAGAAAGATCCTTTGTCTATTTATATTATAAAATGTAAATTTAAAATGTTTATATATACAAAATGTACTTTGACAAGATATTTTCCATAAAAATCTGGTTTATTGGCTTTTTTCATAAAACAATCGAGAGATCTCTAGAACACTACAACACTCCTGACACAATGAGAGTTAATCAGAGCTGAGTAGTGGTTGCTCCTTATGGGCAGTACTCTGTTTACTTTCATTTATTTTTCTCATGTAGTCGGCCCAGGTAAATTTTCAAATTAGACACTCCTAAGCTCTATAATGCCAAAATAACTAGTTTTGCAGGAGTTTACATTAATTCACTTATTTAAATGTAAATAAAAACATTGCCTAATTGGTTATTTTAATGTGTCTAAAACACAGATATTTGCTTTCTATATTCAAGAAAATCTTGATACTCTAATATGTATCCTCTATTATCTACTGATCTACCATATTTCATATTATTCCAATAATATCCATTCAAAGCCAGCATGATATAATTAAACTTGAAGGCTAATAAGGATAGCTACTATAATATCATGTATTGTACTCTAATATCTCTAGATGCCCCCTTTGTCATGCATTCCTGCATACAAGAAAAAGAACTCTGGCATTTCACTTACAATTTTAAAAAGTAAGTTGTGTTAATTAAAGATCCTTTAGAAGTCTGAAACTCAAGATGAGAGTTATATGAATTTGAGATTATTTTCCTTCTCTTTGGTGATGGAATAGAACATACCCAAGTATTTTTAAATCGGTGTCTTGGCAAGAATCTTGGATTGGTGACGTGAAGAGCTTGGCAATTTTGTACCCCAAAAATGCAATAATAAAACTGTACCAAATTGTCAACAACAACTATTTGGGGATTCTGTAAGTTGACCAAAGGCAAACAGAAATGCATTTATTCAAGAAAAACTATTGAACCTTAGGTAAAAATCTTGGAAGTCATAGCACTCTTAACTGGAGTTTCCCCTTTTCCCCTAGTCCCAACTCTCTGTGTTTAGTATTTCTGCCAGAATAGACAAGCTATTAAAATCAGCAACTCTGCTGCTGAAGGTGCTCACTTGATTTGGAGTGGAGCACGAGACTACCTTATGCCTCAGGCATGGTGGGAAAAAGTAGCAATATCAGTGGCAACCAAATAGGAGGCCAATATTGCAGGAAGTCTTTTTCTTTTTTTTAATTTTTTTTTTTTTTTAAGATTTTATTTATTTGCGAGAGAGAGAATGGGAGACAGAGAGCATGAGAGGGAGGAGGGTCAGAGGGAGAAGCAGACTCCCAGCTGAGCAGGGAGCCCGATGTGGGACTCGATCCCAGGACTCCAGGATCATGACCTGAGCCGAAGGCAGTCGCCCAACCAACTGAGCCACCCAGGCGCCCGCAGGAAGTCTTGGTTGGGGCAAGCAGCAGCCAGGAAGGCTATCCAGAAATTTAACAGGGAAATGCAAGAAATGAAACAGCAAACATGAGCCTCCATACGATGCTGTACATCTCTACATGCTGTGTATAAGACGCAGTCTACAAAGCCGCATAATCAAACGATGTTGTACAGAAGAAGTTAGGGAGGGCTATTGCCATCCACAAGCCCATGGCTGAACTTGAGGCCATGCTCAGAATGCAGAGGAGATATGAGAGGACCTGGAGAGAAGTAGAAATCAAAATAGATGTTGTAAGCTGCCTGATTTTTTGCATTGCATTTCCATCCTGTGCAAGATCCATCGGCAGAGAATGGAAGTCTTGCTGAACGTTTTTAAGGTCAACCTTTGACTAATCACGAACTGACCTCTAAGCTACACTGGCACTAGGCTGACCTCTAAGAAGACAGGCGTAAAAGCTAAAACAAGAATAATAAAAATTAACCAGTGACATCAGCATTTGCACTCTTGTGAGGGAGTATATCTCTATTTAGCAAAATATCCTTAAAAAGGTATATATAATTAATCCCCCACATAGATTATCTTTATAAAATATATGTACAAATAGTATTTTATCATTGTTTTGTATTAATTAATTATTATTTATAACACTATCAATAATAATCTTGAGTGTAATAAAAAATGTTTAATATTAAAGATAGTACACTGTGGGGGTTGTAGTACCAACAAGTGACTTTCAGAGAAATTTGCAGGATAGCAGAAGATGAGGATTTCTGCAAGTGGTATTCATCTGGGGCTCCATGGGATGAAAATAGCTGTCAAAGTTGAGTAGCACTTATAGGACCCAGAGCCATGGTGATTACCAAACATAGTGGAAGCACTCTAATAGTTTAACAACCCATATGTCTGTATTGATAAACAGTTTTAGCATCATGAATATGACCATGGTGGTAGCCATATTTATTGAGTAGTTAGTATATCCCTGACCCTGCTTAAATACTTTTTTTGTATTGTGTCATTATTTGTCGAAACAAATCTATGAGATATACACTTTCCTTATCCTCACTTTTACCAAAAAAAAAAAAAAAAAAACAGATACATAGAGAGTTCTGAATCTAGAGCCCATACTCTTAACCAATACACTGCATTATAGAAAAAATTATATAAATTTGTTTGCAATGTTTAAAATGTCCTAAATGGGGCGCCTGGGTGGCTCAGATGGTTAAGCATCTGCCTTCGGCTCAGCTCATGATCCCAGGGTCCTGGGATCGAGTCCCGCATCGGGCTCCCCGCTCAGCTTCTCCCTCTCCCTCTGCCTCTCTCTCTTTCTCTGTCTCTTATGAATAAATAAAATCTTTAAAAATAAAATAAAATAAAATAAAATGTCCTAAATGTTTGCAAATGACTTAATATAAAAGGCTCTGCAACTATTTGAATGAGGTAGACCTATATATAACCACATGGAAAAATACTTTTGATATATCGCTAAGTGTAAAGATAAAAAGCAAATTGCAGAACAAGATGTATGGAAAATAATTAGATGTATATATAAAAAATGTGTATGTAAAGTCATAGCAACATTTTTGGAAGGATATATTAGTTACCTGAGGAAGAGTGAGGAGGATGCTGAAGTTGGGTGGGAAGGAACAGGAGAAAAGAGGGAAAGAGGACTGAGATATTTTTATATGCTTTTGTTGTCTTAAAAAAAAAAACAAAACATGTTGGGGTGCCTGGGTGTCTCAGCAGGTTAAGCATCAGACTCTTGATTTTGGCTCAGGCCACGATCTCAGGGTTGTGACATCAAGCCCCGCATCTGGCTCCATGCTCAGTGGGGAGTCTGCTTGAGATTCTCTCCCTCTTCTTCTTCCCCCTCCCCCTCTCTAAAATACATATGTAGATCTTTTTAAAAAAAACATGTTTTCCTATTTAATTTTGTAATAAAAACATAAGGAAGGAAAAAGTGATTAGTTGATATTTTCACTTATTATTTGACAAATACTTTTTTGTTTTTAAAGTGGAGCATTAGATAGTGATATTTTCACTAAGGTATTTATTTGTTAGGAAACTGAGCCAGTTTATGAAATCATAAAGGAGATACTTCTGTTATCTGTGGCAGCTAGCAGAAGAAGAGAGTATGTAGTCCTTTTAAAGCTTGCCTATAAACTCAAACCTTCCTAGAGTGTCACCAAATATACCAATCCTCACAAATCGCTTCCCAAAATGCTGTTTATGAAATATTTCGATGTTATCTTCACATAATTTTTAAGTATAAACACTTTACCTGTGCTCAAGGAGGAATCGCTCTATCCATTTTTAAACAGTAAATTTGGAAGTAGATAAAGTGAAGGAAATTTTGATGGTAAGAACTTATCAGAGGATAAAGAAAAAACCTGAATGAGAAAAGCAAATAACTATTATGCATACTTGAATATGTTTATAAACTTGTTTTACATAACTTATTAAGATGTGCATGATAACTTTTCAGATAACAAACGGGTGCAGTTTTGAATTTCATGTAATTAGATCACACAAAGCTGTCTGCAATTCCAGTTGCTGATCTGAGAATATAATGTGATCAATTGGAGAAAACAAAAGAGGAAAATCTTAGAGATAATAGAACTGGAGTTTCACTGAGGATGTGTAAGAGTGATAACATCGCCACTTTATATTTTCGGGGGGGATGAAAATTTAGTTATTATGGAGCCTTAATAAAGAACACTCACTTCTACTCTCATGAAAATTAGATATAATGAAATTCTCTATCTAGCAGCATTTCTAAAGAGTGGTGTGTGGAATAAATGAGAGAATGTGTGTGGGCAAAAAACAATTATAAAGATAACATCACTTAAAAAAAAGTAATGGCTAGCACTTAAAAAAAATAGGTCAGGTAATATTTAAATGTATTTAATAATTTAGAAATGCCTAAAGAAGCCCTGAAAATTTCATTGTGACAGAAACAGACTGGTAATTAGAAATAATGAAATTGATTCTTGGCCTTCATATCTGTTCAAATCTCTTTTAAATGTGAAAATCTTTGAAAAAAGTTGGAAGTTTTTAATGGAAAGGGAGGAAAGGAATGCTGAGAAATTCTCTGTGTTTTATTACATTCTTACTATATTTATTTTTTAAGTCAAACATCACAGTAAGGTTAAACTTGCAAAGGAATGTCTTATGTTCTTCATCAATTAACTCTCTGAAATTCTTGCCATCAAAATCCTCTATATTTATGCAAAATCATCAAACTAAAATGCAAAGTGGAGGTGGGATGCTAGTTTGATGGAAGCCTATATGATTGGTTATGTTTTCCTATTATTAACTTTTGAAATGTAAATGTTCCTGAAGTTTAATACCACACAATTTAATAAACAATTTTTTTAATTTTTTGATGATGTCTTTATTTGAATCAAAATCTACAAAATTTACAAAGTCACATCTACCCTATGGTCTTCAGTGGGAAAGTTACCTTTTTGCCCTAACTAGATACCTTGCATCCTTCATTAACCTAAAAAAGTTTAAAGGCAACATTTAATGGGTTTATATACATATACTAAAACTTCTGTAACTATCTCACAAATCTGTGGTTGGAAAAGGACTTTAGTGATTACTAAGATTAACCTACTATTATATTCATGAGAACGTTGAGAATCATAAAGTTTAAAAGATTTTCTCAAAGTATTATTTGTTTTAGAACCTATAAATATGTACTCCCTATCTTACTACACAACTGCTTCTCAACCTGGGATCTGGGAACTCAGGTGGTCACACAGACACTCTCAAAGAATTCCCCAATATCCTGTTGACTGTGTTAGTCTTCTTCAACTCTAATTTGTTCCACTCCAAGTGATCGTATTTTAATAAATATCAATAAATGGCAATTGCATTTGCCAGTTGCTCAGGCTAAAAACGGTACAGTCATTATTTACTCCCATTATTATTTCATACCACACAAGTCATCCATTAGAAAATCCTCTGATCTATACCAGGGATCAGCAAGCTTTTTCTATAAAGGGCAAGACTGTAAATGTTGTAGTCTTTGCAGACAAGGTGCTCATTGCCACAACTACTGAGCTATGATGTCATAGTATGAAAGAGGCCATAGGCAATACATAAAAGAATGAGTGTAGTTGTGTTCAAATAAAATTTTATTTAGAACACTGACATTGGCCCTGATTTTGATCAAGGGCTATAGTGTGCCAACTCCTTTGACAACTTTTCAAATGTATCCTGAATGTGTAAACCTCTTCTTACATGTTAACATCCCCTTCATGTTTCAAAGCAAGTACTACAGTGACATCCCACCTGGTCTCTGAACCCAGCACACAAATTCAAGTGCACTGGAAGATCTTTATAAAATACATTTTGATTCAATTTTTTGAATAGGTGGAAAATTCTTGTGATTCACAAAGCAAAAAAATAGAAAAAGGTATGTGCAGGGGAATGTCTCTCCCTATATTTCATTCTCTATCTTATAAGGAGATAACCACCGTTATTATTTTCCTATGAGTTCTTCTAAAGATCTAGATAGATGGGAAAT
This sequence comes from Phoca vitulina, assembly GCF_004348235.1. Classification (NCBI taxonomy): domain Eukaryota; kingdom Metazoa; phylum Chordata; class Mammalia; order Carnivora; family Phocidae; genus Phoca; species Phoca vitulina. Next base: position 12,163,865 of record NW_022589729.1, on the reverse strand, counting down.
ATGAACTACTTTTTAACAAATGATAGCCTACATATAGAACAATCTTCTTATCTTTTCATTTGTTAATAAAGGTTATACAGTTTTCCATTTTGTTACATCATGAGCACATTTATTATTTTGTTAGGGCTATATTATATTCCATGTCATTGACATTTAATCAGCTAGTTCCTATGATGAAACATTTATTTAGGATGTTTTATCATCTTTTGCTATTAAAAATAATACAACACTGAATAGCATTATACCTATTTATATGTGAACATAATATATGCCTTTATATATAAACATATATATATAACTTACATATATAATACATATTTATTTAAATAATATATTTATTTATATTTATATATTATATATTCATAAATACATGTTTATAATTTTATATATACCACTTGTATACCTTTATATATTACTTAGATACTTTTATGTATCTAACACTGCAAAGAAAAAAAAGAATTTCCCTTTATCCTTGCTTTTTTTAAAATTTCAGATTATACAGATATAGATGTAGAATTATAGAGAGCTATAGATATAGATTTCATTTTAATTTCCTTTTTCCTATGTTAAGATATAAGTTCTATGCGAATATGGACTTTGCATAACTTTTTTATGCAAATTTTTGTAGCTTCTGCTACAAAGTAGGCCCTTACTAAATACTAATACTATGCTACTATGCCAATTTTTAAGTTTGATGGATAAATACATAATAATATATTTTGTTTTATTATAATATATTTTCAAGAATAGACATTGAGAGTTTGCCTCTTAATTTGAGTGTTGGTTTTAAAGCTATTTGGAGTCCACACAGTATTACGTTAATGAGAAAAGGAAAGGTTGCCATATTCTACTATTAGTGAGGCAGCAACAGGGAATAATAAATGTAAATTCTGAGTTTCTGCCATATTATTTAGGTTAGTGAAGTTTCCACCAAGGTTTGCCTAGAAATGCTGGTAAGAAAATTTAGCTATTACTGAGCACAAGTTCATAGGCATATTAAATTAAAAAAAAAAAAAGAGCCTAGCACAGCTGGTTATGGCAATTAAATTTCAGCAAAATATTAATTGTGACATTAAATCAATGTTGTTAATTTGAATATTATTAATTTTATCATGTTTATAATTAATTTTTAAATTACTTTTGGCTATATAGCTGTATAACATAGGCAATTTATCTTAGGTCTATGTTTTGAACTTAAATAACATTAAAATAAATGATTATGTCTTGTGGAAAGCACACAAGTTTACATATAGGTGTATATATAATTTTTTTCCCATTAAAAGATGACTATGTATACATAAGTTTGGCCAATACTATCTGTCATACCTTTTCCCTTTGCATCATTCTTTGTTAAACCAAAGGCAAAGGACGTTTACCTTCAATGTATGTTTTTTTGGAGCATTTTTCTGCAAATGCACTTCAAAACACCATAAAAATAGTTGGTCTTTCTGGTGATTTATTTAGTACCAAAACAAAAACAAAAACAAAAAACAAAGAAAACCTCACTAACAACTGTCTCAATTCTGATTTTTAAAGTCTATAAAAATCACTAATTTAAAAATATAGTCAATGCCTATATACAGACATGGAAAAAAGGCAATTATATAACTTTGAAGTCCATGGAAAACACCTGTTTTGTGTGTAATTAAAATATGCCTATATTTAATATAATAATTTGATATAATGTTAATACATAAATTCTACATATACATTTCCAAAGGAAAGAGAATAAATACCATATTATTAATCCTGATTTCAAAGCTTATTTTACCAAGTGAATAAAACTAGTAATAGTAGGCTACCAAGTTGTGTGTGTGTTCACGCATTAAAATGTAAAATAACTTGTAAAAAAATAAAATGTCATAGAAACCCAAGTTATTATTTATTATTATCAGTATTAAAGTAATTGAGTGGAAGGAAAAATAGCAAGCTATTTAAATGTCTTGGGCACTAATATAAGACACATAGCTTTTCACTATGTATAAAATCAGGCATTTAAACAGTGGAACCGCATAATAGCTGATATTTTATTTTTCTTGACTTTCACTTATTACTTGAATAATTAGAACTGTATGAGCTCAGAAAAATTCTTCAGCCTCTCTACAGCTTATTTTCTTAATTTATAAAATGAGTGATAACTTGTCCTCTAAGAATTGTTAGGAAGTCTAAATAACTTCGTAAGCACAAGGCCCTCAGAAAATTGTTTGGCACCATGGAGTAGAAAGAATTCTGGAGCAGGAAAAGGGCAGAATTTGGTATTTATCAGAAAATACTAACATTTCTAATTAATGTGGGGTTTCTTGTTTATTCAATGTGTAAGCTAAAAGGATTTTATGCATCCATGTCTTATAAAATTATATTTTCAAGTCCCTTTTTATTTTTTAAAGAATTTATTTATTTGCAGGGAGAGAGGCAGAGGGAGAGGGACACACAGACACCCCACTGAGCAGGGAGCCCGCTGAGGGACTCGATCCCAGGATCCCAGGATCATGACCTGAGCTGAACGCAGACACTTAACTGACTGAGCCACCCAGGCGCCCCTCCAGTCCCTTTTCACACTGCAAACAATGCAATTAATTTTGCTATGGATTCAATGTAGTCCAATATCTACCTGTTCCTAACATAGCAATATAATGAAATATTATTCACCATTAAAATTATGCTTACAATAAAGAATGTGCATGAGATTTGGGAGCCCAAGAGAATGGCCCATTATTCCCCAGAGGCAGCTTCTGCAGCTCGGGCAGCCAGATAGGAGGTTCACCTTTCAGCAGAGCTCACAGGCACCTCTAGTGTGAGTGCTTCAGCTTCAGGATGACATCATCATTGCCATTGTTTTATAAGACACTGAAATAATAATGAATCAATCATGAAAATATGACTTCATTGCCTGTTTGGTTATTGTTAAATTACCATCCTCTGTGCTTATCATTGAGTCTTATTTTTTCATAATACTAAAAAGCAATCAAGAAATATGACAGGTTTTTGATCCAGAACACATTACTTACAATATGTTATTATTCACACAAAAATATTTACCATCTAAATAAAGGCCACCAGACAAAGTTTTCCCTTTAACAGAGGAAAATGTGTCTATCACTGAATCATCATTGGTTCTTGAAAGGTATAAATAGTTTACAAATAAATTAACACATCAAAAAACAAAACAAAACAAAACAAAACAAAACAGCCAACGGGTTTTAGCTTCCTTTTTATCAATGACCTGTTCTTGGAGATACGTATACAACATAACTAAAAGAATCCTTAAAACTTAATCAAATGCAGGAAACCTGGGTGGCTCAGTCGGTTAAGTGTCTGCCTTCGCCTCAGGTCATGATCCCAGGGCCCTGGGATCGAGTCCCACATGGGGTTCCTTGCTCAGCAGGGAGCCTGCTTCTCCCTCTGCCTGGCACTCCCCCTGCTTGTGCTCGGTCTCTCTCTCTCTCTGACAAATAAATAAAAAACAAAACAAAACAAAAAAAACTTAATAGAATGCTAAAAAATACTGTTGAGTACCCTAAAGGATGTGACTGACATAAAGAAAGGTTGAGGCTGGTTTTGTGTAGAATCACACACTAGCTACAGACCACCCCCATGAACAGATCTGTTCTTAATTTCATTTACAAAATAGACCTGTTATACTTAGCTTAAATTAAAATCTTGCTTTGTTTAAATATAGCCTGAAACCTCACCATTTCCCCACATCCTGTGTTACCTCATATTTTTTTTTTTGTTCAGTGAGAAACTGCATTTTTTAAATGAATGAATTCAGCTTTTTCCTTTGCAGATTTCAGTGGAATATGAGGTTTTCCACTAAGATTTCCTTAATAATCTTGCTCAGTACATTCATTGGAATCAAGAGACTTGAAAACATAACATACGTTTCCTGAGCCCTTACTAATCCTTTAGTCTCCATCACTGATGGATGAGTGTCAACATGAGAATCTGAGATCTCATAAAAAGTCTCTAGAGCTCAGACCAACTGCATCTGGCTAAATTTATCTTATTATCCTGAAATTTTGTGGCCTTTAGGTCTGGAGCTTGTTTATTTATTTTTGTACTTTTGTATACATTGCTTGACTTGTTAAGCCTTTCAGAATTCAAATTTGAAAGTGGTGATAAAAATTTCTCTTCCTTGGTGAAGTACTGTCTTTTCACACTATCACTTTCTTTCACTGAAAAAAATGAAAGTTCCAGAATCGCTTGTCCTATCTGTTGTCTGTTTTTATGTATGTATGTATTTTTACCCTATTCTAAATGTTATAAGGAATTTTCCTGAGTAGAACTGTGGCAGTTTATTGATCTGGACAATATTTAATGGCTTCCCCTGAGATCTGGCCAAAGAAGGATAAAGATAGGGACTAAAGACAAATTCCATACTTGCCTGAAGACATCATTTACCCTACATAGGAGTCTATCTGTAAATCCTGCCCTTCTTGAAGGATATGAATCATATGTATATCCAGGAAACTACAAGAGTGGTCGAAGACTGTTTTGCCCTGAATCTCTCTCGCACTCAGTAGATCCTCTAGGTACAGATCCATTCTGGATTGCAGGATACACTCTTTCAGTGATAAGCTCTAATTAAAACCCTGCTTTGTTTAAATCAAGTTCAAATTCCTTTCCCCAACCCTGCGCCCCGCCAACCTAAATAACCTCTCATCTTCTTTGTTCAGTGAGAAGCTGAATTTCTATATTTACAAGCACTTCTGTCTTAGTCAAGAAAAATTAATAAATTTTAAATAAATAAGCAGTCTTTTTAAATATATATTAGTGATTTGAGATTTCTGTCAACATTATTCATGTGTGACATCCATTTTGTGCTTTTTCTAGTTGATATGGAAAGGAAAAGAGTGTAAACTGACAATAGCATAGGAGTAGAATTTGCTTCAGGGGTGCCCATCTCAGTTACACTAAATTGTCCTGTTTCAGCCATGGGGTCCTGGTAAGGAAGCTGCTCTTCACCCTCTACCACCTTCTGGGTGAAGGCAGGGAGCATCCCACCTTGTAACTAAAGGATTTGACACATGACAATTCCAAGTCCCAAAGATACTTGAGGTAATTTGATGATTGCCAGAAAAAGTCACTCTAGGACAGAGACAAGGAAATACCTCTCTCATGGAATAGGTGGAAAAACCTATTTTAGCTCAAGTATTGACCTGGCATTTTTTATTCACCATGGTCCTGACAACTCATATTGAACTCCTCATAGGGGAATCTTTTCTAGTCTACAGGACTTGGTGCTTCCTAGACTCAAACTGATGAACATATGTGGGTCCTCTCAGAGAAGAGACCTTTGCCTGTGGATTCTCAGACTCTCTTTCCTTCCCCATTTTACCTGAGCATCCTCCTTTTGCACTAGGTCCTCAAGAAACAAGAGCCCTTATTTCACTTCCTTTCCCCTGAGTTGAGACTTAAGTTACCCATCAGAAAGACCTAATTGGCCCTTCCAATGACAATCCTATCCTTGGATACACAAAATATTATCTAGACTCCCTGAGTACGTTTCTTTTTAAAATCATAAATTTCCTTCTAGATAAATCACCCACATAGACTGATTAAAGAATTCCTAGCAAAAGCTACCAGAAGTTGGGACTGCAGTTGAGCTCCTATGCCATTGTGCTCCATGGTTTTCTAATCCAGATTTCATATGCACGATGATCCTTCTTGCCTATCTCCCTCTATTCAGTATTTTAGAATAAACAATTTGATAGCTTTTAAAAGCTTTTATAAAGTGCCAACTTTATAAAGTGCTTACTTTCTTGAAATAAAAATAAGTCTTCACTCATGTACATGAATGAAAATTACTTACTGAAACTGTCAGTTATTCTGAATTTTTGAAACATTTGAATTGCTTTATGTTTCAAATGAGATAAAGACATTTACAAAATCCTCTTCCAAAGTGGATTTTTACAAACAAATTACCAGTGTGGGTTTTTAGGAATGCTTGTGTGAGTTCAATTTTAAATGAGAGAATCAGAGAGATAAAGGTCAATGAGTCATACAATGAACTACCACTGAAATTTATAATTTAATTAAGGAGTACAAGATTCTTTTATGAAGTGGTCCTCTTCCTTTTAAACATAAGAATTCAAAAAACATAGATTTAATGTTTGCTCAATAAGATTAGTAGTTGAGTAGAACTCGTTAAACAGGTCTATAGATGTGAGGGTGTTATGTTGAGTTTTTGGTTTTTCCTCTAATATTATTTCTGTTAATAAGTAAATCAGCTTATTTCAAAGTAAATCTTAATAAAAAGGTTACATAAAAGATACACACATTTTAATTTTTGGCCTACAAGTGCAGCTATGTAACCAGATGATATTGTGCATTGTGATCTACCTAAGGTATAAGAAAATTTTGCTCTTGCTTTGGCTCTCTCTGAAATTTGCATATAATAATAGACTTCTATTGCTAGAGGTGACTCATCGGAGAGTTGTTTATGGAACTCCAGAGGACAGAAGTTACTTGCAAGTTAAATGCATGACATGATAATTAATATCAATATCTCATCTTTGCCTGTTTTCTGAAAGTTCCAATGTCTATTTTCTGTGATTGTATCTGAATATGCTTATAAATATATGAATATGAATGATATATATGCATATATGATAAATGCATATGTCTATGTAAGTCTGAATTTTCTTTGAGACCAGCAAGACTGATCTTCTTGATTCCATGACACATAAATACTAACTAATAGACCTCATCATGGAGACTCAATTTTTCTTTACGGTCTGCACGTCCCTTTTTTCTGTCAGTTGCTCCTGTCAGCTTCTGCTCCTGAAGCTGTTCTTCAATTTTTGAAAAATTTCCCTTGTGCCTTTAGGGATTCATGGTTGGTCATCAACAAGCACATTATAGTCTAAATCTCTTCTTTGAACATTCCCCTTACCTTCTTGGTGGAAACGAAACTTGGATCTCCTTTAGGACACTCTTCCCCTTGTAGTCCTCAGTGATGGCTGCTTTCTTTTATAGTTGTACATATTAAAGGTCCTGGAAGTAGGGCTCATAACACTCATGCTCTTCATTGTTGTGTTCAGAATATTCTTCATCTATATTCACTGAATTACCCCACTCATAAATTTCATGACACCAGATTATACCACTCGTTATCTATCCTTTTTGCTGTCATATACACAGGAATACATGACTGAAAAATTCTGGGTGTTCCTGGCAAGGTTCTTATCCCTCCTCTCCTCCTTACCATGCTGTCAATCTTATTACTACCATCTCTCATCTCTATACCCATCATTCATAGGTGATTTTAGCACCTGGTTAACTGTCATGCAGCCCAACATTAATATTGCCTTAATTTCTGATTATTTAAAAATCAATGTATCTAATTTACCTAATAACTTTGTTCCTCAGTTTTTGACCTCTATCCTTCCAATAATTATATTCTTCACTCTACTTCAGTTGTTCATTCCCACAGATAATCCCATACTTTGTTATTACCAACATCTTCAACAGCCATAATCTAAATTTCATGCATTCTGGTCTGCAGCAACAACTTTCTATCTTATCTTTCCAGTTTAACTTCCTATCTTTTAGTTCCACCCAACCATAACCATTTATCAATCATACCACCACTTCTTTCAATTATTTAAAATTGCTATTTTTCTTATTATGTTCAGTTAGCCAACATATAGTACATCATCAGTTTTTGATAAATGCCATGCTCTGAGTGCGGCTTTCTTTGGGTATCCTATACAGAATTGCAACTTCCTACCAGCCTAGAGCTCCACATGTCTCATCTCATTTTTATATTCAACCATAACATCAATGGTGGATGTATTATTGTTACAAAACTGAGGGTGCTTAAATTTCAAAGCCCCCGTTGGCATTTTAAGTCCTCTTTTGCATAGCCTCTTCCAAATTCTTCTAATTTTGTATTTATGGTTTTTATTATTTCTCTTAGAAGTGCCATCATATAATATGTGATATGTATATAGATATAGAGATATATCGAGATATAAAAAGACTACACAAAAAGTGGATCTTCTCTTGCTTATAACTTATTAACCATCTATGTATATTGCTTCTTTTTTTGTTCACATATGTATTCTGCCTTTTCCCTGAGTAGAATGTAAGCTTCATGAGGGCAGGTATTTTCATCTGTTTTGGTCACTGCTATATCCCTAGGCCCAAAAAGAATAACTAGAATATAGTTAATGTTTGCTGAGTTAATTACTTTATCTTTTTAAATTTTTACATCTATTATAAATGTTGTTATTTTACTTACTAAGACACAAGTACAATTCTGCTAAACTGAGAAGCCAAAAAGGAGATAAATGCCAAGTTCCTAAATTGACAGAGTGGGAAAATTGTAAGGTATAAGACATAGAATGGAAATAGCTTATGGAGCACATCTGTCAAGAACACAGAACTAAAAGATACATCTGCTTTAAAGAGAGGAGAAAAAAATTATTTATGCTTAAAAAATGCAAAGTGAATGTGTAGTATAGTTGACTCTTCTCACTGCAAAGGCAAAGTAGCAATCCAAGCATGGTTGCTTGGCAACGAAGCTGAGGAATCCATGTAAGTGGAGAAAGTTCAAGGCAGTTTCACAGAGGGCAAAATTGTACTTCATTCAGAGTCAATTCTAATTAAGCAAAGTAGTACAATATAAAAACGTTGTATACTTTCCCATAGTTCCTGAAGATAGTACATGTACATTAGGACAGTTTGTATAAAAGGTGAGAATACAGATGTCTTTTTTTTTTAAGTTTTGCTGAGTAACATCAGTAGGAGAATACATGAAACAATATGCATCTCTCTGAGCTCCAAGTTGTTACAGTTGTTGAGGGTGTCAAATAAACAATAAGAAAACAAGAAATTTTCCCAGAAACTATACCCCATTTATTTAAAATCCAGTATTCCTTCAATCGATTGATGATGCCAAAGGTTCATATGCCTTTGTTCTAGCTGCAAAGGACACTCAAGAGTGAGTTTTAAGGCTCCGCTACAAGATGTATTATTCATAAAGAGAGAAATCATCCAATGATTAGAAAGAAAGAAAACTTAATAAATGTCCACTATATAAAATATGTATCTGCTAAAATGTCTTTTTTAAAAAAATCACTTACTCTAGTCCACTGTATATTTTTGGTTATGGAAACCATGGGGATAGTAATTTCAAATAATTTACAAATTAGGGAGTTTCTAGAGTAAGATCAGAATTTTTATTAGCCATTAGAATATGGGAACATTTTGGAAATGCATAAATCCAAGGTAGAAGGGAATTTAGGTTAAGAGAGCAACAGGAGGAAAACCTCAGCCACAAAGTGATGTTAGGAACACTGAATAAATTATTTTGGCCAGGGTAAATGTGTGTGAAAGGTATACTGAAAAATATGTCTGAAAATGCAGATTGTCATGAGAACAAAGAAAGATTATAATGATAGTCTAGTCTACAGAGTTTGCATTCGATACCATAGACTGAGAGAAAGTAATAAGAACATTTGAACAAGGATGTTAAATGGTAAAATCTGTGCTTCAAAAAGATACGCCTGTCAGATGAAAAAATGCTAAACTGGAAATCAGAGAAAGTGAAAGAAAAGAGATCATTAGGGAACTATAATAAGACTCAGTAAGAATAATGAAATCCAGGATGAAAAAGATGGAAATGGGAATAAAGAGAAATTATCCCCACAGTACTTGGCACAGGCAAATTTCCTCTTGTCTCCTCATGCTGGAATGATCTTTACGTGTCTGGGTCCTTCTCAGTGTTTGTGCTTTATTTCAAATGGCATCTCCTTTTTTTTTTTTTTTTTTATGTTATGTTAATCACCATACATTACATCATTAGTTTTTGATGTAGTGTTCCATGATTCATTGTTTTGTTTTTTTTTTTTTAATTTTTTTTATCGTTATGTTAATCCCCATACATTACATCATTAGTTTTAGATATAGTGTTCCATGATTCATTGTTTGTGTATAACACCCAGTGCTCCATGCAGAACGTGACCTCCTTAATGCCCATCACCAGGCTAACCCATCCCCCTACCTCCTCCCCTCTAGAACCCTCAGTTTGTTTTTCAGAGTCCATAGTCTCTCATGGTTCATCTCCCCCTCTGATTTCCCCCCTTCATTCTTCCCTTCCTGCTATCTTTTTTTTTTTTTTTTTTTAACATATAATGTATTATTTGTTTCAGAGGTACAGGTCTGTGAGTCAAAAGTCTTACACAATTCACAGCACTCATCATAGCACTTACCTTTCCCAATGTCTATCACCCAGGCACCCCATCCCTCCCACCCCCCACCACTCCAGCAACCCTCAGTTTGTTTCCTGAGAGTAAGAATTCCTAATATCAGTGAGGTCATATGATACATGTCTTTCTCTGATTGACTTATTTCGTTCAGCATAATACCCTCCAATTCCATTCATGTCGTTGCAAATGGCAAGATTTCATTCCTTTTGATGGCTGCATAATATTCCATTGTATATATATACCACCTCTTCTTTATCCATTCATCTGTCGATGGACATCTTGGTTCTTTCCATAGTTTGGCTATTGTGGACATTGCTGCTATAAACATCGGGGTGCACATACCCCTTCGGATCCCTACATTTGTATCTTTGGGGTAAATACCCAGTAGTGCAATTGCTGGGTCATAGGGTAGCTCTATTTTCAGCTTTTTGAGGAACCTCCATACTGTTTTCCAGAGTGGCTGCACCAGCTTGCATTCCCACCAACAGTGTAGGAGGGTTCCCCTTTCTCTGCATCCCCGCCAACATCTGTCGTTTCCTGACTTGTTAACTTTAGCCATTCTGACTGGTGTGAGGTGGTATCTCATTGAGGTTTTGATTTGGATTTCCCTGATGTTGAGCGATGTTGAGCACTTTTTCAATGTGTCTGTTGGCCATTTGGATGTCTTCTTTGGAAAAATGTCTGTTCATGTCTTCTGCCCATTTCTTGATTGGATCATTCGTTCTTTGGGTGTTGAGTTTAATAAGTTCTTTATAGATTTTGGATACTATCCCTTTATCTGATATGTCATTTGCAAATATTTTTCTGAAATTCCCTTGCTTATTTTGGTTTTATCCACTTACCATCTTTCTCCCCTGAAACCACTCACCAGAACATAAGCCCCAAAGAACCAGGGTGCTTTCTCCTTAGTTCACTCCAGATCCATGGTGTGTTGATGAGCCCCTGGGATAGTCTAGACACTCAGCAAACACATGTTGAGAAATAAATGAAAGAATGAATAGCAAGCACTCAGTAGATGATTGGTGAATAGAGGGGTACATTGCCGGGATGAACAAAGTCTCTGGAGCTCATGGAACTCAGATTATAACAAATTATTTATAATCTATTCAACAAAAAGGAATTGTTACCACAGTTTTAAAAGAGGAATTTTTTTGCATGTTTGTTTTATTGATGCTCTATCGTGATTGTTGTTGCTCAAACCTCAATTAGGTTTGTAGAATTTCAAATGGATTTTATGATACATTTGGACTGCACTGCGTAATGATTGTGCCTGTACTGGCATCTGGTTTGCATAATCACCAGCTCTGTAACCTGTCTAAATTGCGTAACTTGCTTTAAGATCCAGTTTCCTTATTTATAAAATAAGAATAATAATATTTTAAGTATTTAATATACCTCATTTTTTTAAGGATTAAATGAGCAAATTCATAGAAAGTGTTGACTGCAGTGACTAGAACATATGATATCTGATGAAAAACTAGCTATCATTGAGGCATTTGGCTGACTCAGCTGGAAGAGCCTGGGACTCTTGATCTCATGGTCCTGAGTTCGAGCCCTATGTCAGGTGTAGGGATTACTTAAAAAAAATAAATAAATAAACTTAAAAAAAAAAAAGAAGCTGGCTAGTATGAAAAAACCACCACGAGCCATTGTACAGGGGGTAAAAGCCCAGATTCAGGAGTGACACTGCCCGGTTAGGAGTTTGTTCTCCCTGGCCTCATTCTTCTTATCCATGTTAGCATTATTTCCTCTTAGGCAACGTAGCAGAATAGTTACCAGCACAGACCACTGGGTTTTGAATTGTGCCTTTGCCACTCACTAGTTGTGTTTTGTGCAAGTTACTTAGGCTTCTGTGGCCAATTCACTGATCTGTAAAATGCATATAGTAACAGAGCTACCCAACAGGGTGGTTATGAAGATTACAAGACTTAAGTGTTGTAAAGGTCTGAGAACAGTGACTAGAGCATGTTCACACATAAGTATATGAGTTGTTAAGGAAAATGAAAATTAACAGTGGTGTTACAGGGGTTAAACAAGTTAATTCATAGGGCGCCTGGGTGGCTCAGTCGGTTAAGCGTCTGCCTTCGGCTCAGGTCATGATCCCAGGGTCCTGGGATCGAGCCCCGCATCGGGCTCCCTGCTCAGCGGAGAGCCTGCTTCTCCCTCTCCCACTCCCCCTGCTTGTGTTCCCTCTCTTGTTGTGTCTCTCTCTGTCAAATAAATAAATCTTAAAAAAAAAAATTAATTCACAAAAATCACACAAAACAGTAGTTGATTGTAATTCCTCAGAACATATTTTTTCACATGGAAAATATTGCTAATTATAAAAAATATCCTAACATATATATTTTTTCTAACATACATTTTGTTTTTTAAAAATCTTTGTTTATTCATTTGAGGCGGGGAGGGGCAGACGGAGAGGGAGAGAGAAACTCAAACAGACTCCATGCTGAGCACCGAGCTGGGCATGGGGCTCGATCCCACTACCTGGATATCATGATCTGAGCTGAAACTAAGAGTTAGACTCTCAACCAACTGCACCACCTAGGCGCCCCTCTTAATATATATTTTAAATACAAACATTGAGACTCAGATTGGCACACGAGCATTCAAAACCTTAGGAAATACTGAATGACAATGTGTGATTTTTTTTTTCAAAACTTTAATCAACTGCCTTCAATTAATAATTTACTTGCAAATATTGACTACTTATTATGCAAAAAAAGCACACATATAGATTCCTGGTGTTCAAAGCAGGTTTTTTCCACTTTCATTGAAAAATATAATTGACAAATAAAAATTGTACTTATTTAAGATGCACAACACTATATATTTGCCATAACCAAAATAATTAACATATCCATCATGTCACATGGTTACCATTTTTTCCTTTCTTGTATCTCTTGTTATTTTTTTTGCAGTAAGGACATTTAAGATATACCTTCTTAGCAAATTTCAAGTATATGTTACAGTATTATGATGTTTAGTCACATTACTGTGCATTAGATCTTCAGAATTTATTCTTCCTACATAACTGAAACTTGGTACTATCTGACTAACATCTCCCATTTCCCTCACCCTCCAGTCCTTGGTAATCACCATTCTATTTTTGCTTCTGAGTTTGGCTATTTTAGATTCCACATTTTATGTGAGATCATGCAGCATTTGTCTTTCTGTGTCTGACTCATTTACTTAGCATAATTTCCCTCAGGTTCATCCATGTTGTCACAAATCACAGGATTTCATTCTTCTTTAAGGATAAATAATATTCCATTATATGTGTGTATATATACTACACATGCTACCTTTTCTTTATCCATTTATTTGTTAATGGACATTTAGGTTGTTTCTGTATCTTGGTTATTGTGAATAATGCTGAGATGGCATAGGAGTTTCGTTGAGATAATGATTTCATTTCCTTTGGGTATGCCCTGAACTGAATTCTCAGATCACATGATAGGTCTATTTATAATTTTTTTAGGAATCTTCATATTGTTCTTTATAATGGGTGCATCAATTTACATTTCCACCAACAGCATACAAGGATTACTTTTCTCCACATCTTGCCAACACTTATTATTGTATAGGAGGCAAATTTTACCTCTACCCTAGTAGGGTTTTATGGCTGGGCCTGACAATTAAACTGACCTAAGACAGATTAAAAAGAGAAAATCATTTAATATATGTTATATAAACTTACATATATGTTTTATGTGACATAAGGGTCCTCAAAATGACATGATGACCCAAAGAAATGATGGAATCTATAGGCTCTTATAGTAGGTTGAACAAAAAAAAGCAATTGTGGAATGTAACTATGCTTTGTGGAGAGGCTAAAGGAAGATGAGAATTATTTTATCAAGGTCTGTTTGTATGGAATTTTCTCAGTCTCAACTTCTTGCCCCTGATGATGAGGATATTTCTTTACTTTTGCAACAGGGAGGTCATCTTTCACATGGGACTTTCCTCTCTTGCCTTTTTTTAAGATTTATTCATTTATTTTATTTTTATTTTTTTTAAAGATTTTATTTTTTTAAGAAATCTCTACACCCAATGTGGGGCTCAAACCCACAACCTGGAGATCAAGAGTCTCATACTCCACCAATTGAACCAGCCAGGTACCACTGTCTCCAGTATTTTATTTTATTTTATTTTATTTTATTATTTAAAATCAATTAACATATAGTGTATTGTTAGTTTCAGGGGTAAAATTTAGTGATTCATCAGTTGCATATAACCCAGTGCTCATTCCATCATGTGCCCTCCTTGATGCCCATCACCCAGTTACCCCATCCCCCCATCCACCTCCCCTACAGAAACCTTCAGTTTTTTTCCCTAGAATTAGAAGTCTCTTACAGTTTCACTCAAAGAGAAGAAAGGTCAGTGTTTTTTTGTTTGTTTATTTTTGTTTTTGTTTGTTTTGCATTCACTGTTTTCCAAGGGCCTTTAACTCAAAATAACCCAATGCCAAAGTGGCATATTTTGAGGTAACATATTCTGTCACCCTTCATTATCTTCTCTCTTTTTGAAAATAGTCATTCCAACTTATGTGAGATGATATATCTTTGAGGTTTTCATTTGCGTTTTTCTGATAGTTAGGGATACTGAGCACCTTTTTATATACCTGTTGGTTATTTGTTTGTTTTCTTTGTCATTTTTTAAAATTATTTATTTCCCTGCTATGAATCTTAGGGGTTCCTCATATATTTTGGAAATTAACCTCTTATCAGACATATGGTTTATGAATGTTATTTCTCATTCCATAGGTTTCCCTTCACTTTTATGATTGTGCTCTTTGCTGTCCAGAAACTTTTTAGTTTGATGCAATTCTACTTACCTATTTTTTGCTTTTGTTCCCTGTGGCTTTGGTGTCATACTTCCCCAAATCACTGCCCAGACCAATGTCAAGAAGCTTCTTGTCTATGTTTTCTTCTAGTAGTCTTACAATTCCAGATCTTACATTTAAGTCTTCAATCCACTCTGAGTTGGGTTTTGTATGTGATGTGAGGTAAGAGCCTAAATTCATTTTCCTCCCCTGGGGTGTGTTCTTGGAGCCCTTGTAAAAGTTCAGTTAAATGGTTTATTTCTGAGTCTTCATTCTATTTTAATGGCCAAAAATGGTCTGTTTTTATGCCAGTACCACACTGTATTGGTTCCTACAGATTTGTAACATATTTTGAAATCAAGAAGTGTGGTGTTGTCAGCTTTGTTCTTCTTGCTCAATATCTGCATTAGTAAAGTCACGATGTGTCTCAAAGATATCCTAGAAATATTAGTCAGTCTGTCCCAGAATATTCAATACCACCTAGAACAAGAATTATCATTTAAACCTCCCTACAGGGATGCCTGGGTGGCTCAGTCATTAAGCGTCTGCCTTCAGCTCAGGTCAGGATCCCAGGGTCCTGGGATCGAGCCCCACATCGGGCTCCCTGCTCCATGGGAAGCCTGCTTCTCCCTCTCCCACTCCCCAGTGCTTGTGTTCCCTCTCTCGCTGTCTCTCTCTCTGTCAAATAAACAAATAAAATCTTTAAAAAAAATAAAAAAAAACCTCCCTACAGACTTACATTTCCAAGACACACACAAACTATTCCAAAAAGTATGTGAGTGATAATGAATAGAGCCTCTCACTCTTACCTATCATGTTTTATTTAGTGATTTAATGTTAGAGTTCCAACCTTTACCACAAGGGCCAGATGTTAAGGCTAGATTTCTTCATTGAATATGTATCTATGTTTATTTTGTAAATTTAGTACATTGACACAGGTTAAAAAATATTTCAAAATCAATACCTAGGTATCAATACTTAACAATAAAACCACAATGAGCTGCCACTACCTACCTACCACAATGACTAAAATTTAAAAAGATTGGCTACATTCCAAGCTAGTTATTCAAATAACAATCCTATCAGAAATGTTAAAGCATTTCTTTACATTCTCACCAACACTTGATGTAAAGCAATTTGTTAAATGTTAATGAATGTAGGGCAGTATCAGTATCTTGTTTTAATTTGTATTTTCCTTATTATTAATGTGATTATCTATTTAGATTAATGGAAACAAGTGATATTCACTTCTATAAATTTCATATTTATGTCCATTATTCATTTATCTGTTGGATTATTGATATTTTCTTTATGACTCATATGGATTGCTTATATGTTTTTAAAATTATTCTTTTGTTAGTTATATATGTTGTAGAGATTCTCCTTATCTGGCAAATATCATTTCAATTTATTTATGGAAACTTTCACAAAATAGAATATTGCTATAAAGGGACCAAACCTGTCAATCTTTGTGATAACTTTATCTTATTTAAGGAACAAATTATAATTTGATACTATCAAATTGGTTTTTACATTTTTTCCATAGGCTTTTCTGTACTGCTTCTCTACTTAGCTACCCCATATCTATATCACACACTCTTAATTAAGACTTCCTATTTGGTACATGTCACTTGCGTTCTTTTAGAACAGTGGTTCCCAAAATGAGGTTTCCAGCACAGAAACATCAGCATCACCTTGGAACTTGTAAGAATTTCAAATTCTCAGGCCTTTGTCCACATACATAATCAGGAAGTCTGGAAATGAGGCCCAGAAACTTATTTTAACAAAAGTTTGAGGTGATTCTAATGCATGCTAAAGTTTGAGAAGGATTTTATTAGAATTCAACAACCATGTAATCAGACAAAGCCAAGTGAAAATCTCAAAGTGTCATAAGATTTTATGGCTTTAACAGGTGAGAAAATAGGGATAAAAGTTTTTTCATCAAGGGTAAAAAGATTTTGAGCTAGCAGAGAAGATCTGAAATAGCTTAAAGATCCAAGGAAATGCAAGTTCAATTAAATAACATAGCCACCAGTGCTAGTAGAAGAAAAAATAGTACACATATGACAAAAGCATTAATGTTTTGATTAAGAAATTTGTGCCAATATGGCATTTTACAGGCATATGATATTAGATTCTGGCTATCTTAAGTAGGGATTTCTAGAAAACAAAGAATGAGACAAAGTCTTAGGGAATTGCAGTGTGAAGTGGATTACAATTTTAGAAGAACAGAAATAGGGAAAAGAGGAATGAGACAGGGCAAGAGAAAATACAAGGAAATGCTGATTGCTCAGACTTGTCACATGAAATCATATGGAACTACTTTGTGTCCAACCAGCCCATCTGGGGATGGAAAACCCTCAGGATCCTGTTCCCCATTATCCAAAGTTTATTCCCATTGGCTAAAGAGCAAAGCAAGCATGCAAATCTGAGCTGATCCAAAAATCCAGCAGATAAAGCTATTAGAGTATCTGAGTCAATATTGTGATTTAAAAAAATGCAACAATTTGAGTAACTGTTTTGTATTTGTGACTTAAGTTGAAACAGGTTTATTTACTCTTTTGGAACAATTAAGCAAATTTAAGAATTTCCATATTTACCCTTTAATATAATGTACTTATAAAAATTATTTAATAAATGCTTACTGAAACTTGCAAATGGGACTAAATGTGAATCACAGGCTTATAAAGAAATACTATCAAAATTTGTTGGGTTCAAAAATAGAATAATAACAAGATATTTAAATAATTAGAAATTTATCAAAATGGAGTAATGTTCTCTTCAGATTAAACTTTGATTGCAAAAGCCAGAGGGAAGAGAAGTCATTGGCATTTGAAATTAATCATCTTAGTCAAACAAGAGAAACTGAATAGACACAGAAATTTAAATAGCTGTAAATATTTTAAGTCTGTTCTAAACATATGTGAGGCAATCTTTATTTTACAGATTAAGGATTTACTCCCTCAAGATTGAGTTAGAACTTGGGGTCCTGTGATCCATAAAAATGTGAGTTTATTTATTTGGAAACAGTGTTCACAAAGCTCAGAAGATCAAGATTAGGCAATGATTCCACTCTTTTAGTATATTATACACATTAAACAAACGTATATTCATGCTTTTTGTTTTTCTAAGAGCTTTTTATTCCATATAAATTTTTAATTTTTAATTTTTTTAATTTAAATTCAATTAGCTAACATATCATTAGTTTCAGATGTAGAGTTCAATAATTCATTAGTTGCATATAACACCCAGTGCTCATCACATCAAGTGTCCTCCTTAATGCCCATCACCCAGTTACCCCATACCCCCACCCACCTCCCCTCAAGCAACCCTCCGTTTGTTCCCTATAGTTAAGAGTCTCTCATGGTTTGTCTCCCTCTCTGATGACTTCCCATTCAGTTTTCCCTCCCTTCCCCTATGATCCTCTGCGCTTTCTTATACTCCACATATAAGTGAAACCATATGACAATTGTCTTTCTCTGACTGACTTATTTCACTCAGAATAATACCCTGCAGTTCCATCCATATCGATGTAAATGGTAAATATTCATCCTTTCTGATGGCTGAGTAATATTCCATTGTATATATTAACCACATCTTTATCCATTCATCTGTTGAAGGACATCTGGGTTCTTTCCATAGTTTGGCTATTGTGGACATTGCTGCTATAAACATTGGGGTCAGGTGCCCCTTCAGATCACTACATTTGTATCTTTGGGGTAAATACCTAGTAGTGCAATTGCTGGGTCATAGGGTAGCTCTATTTTTAACTTCTTGAGGAACCTCCATACTGTTTTCCAGAGTGGTGGATAAAGAGATTTTTTAAATTAAATACCTTTTAAATATTAAATATCTATTATGTAATAAATAACTTTTAAATATTAAAAGTCTATTATGTAATGAATTAAATGCCTTTTAAATATTAAAAATTTATTATATAATAAAATGGATATATGACATTTAACCTTCATTTCTGAAGAACATGTTATTTCTATTTTATTGTTGTGATGATTATTTACCACAAAGAGTGAAATTAATAAGGCTTTGTTTAGCAAATTTTAAAGAAAAAAAATATATATATATGTAACACAAAAGGAATTGAATATACTTATACAAAAATTTAAAGTTGGGGGAACCTGGGCAGCTCAGTCAGTTAAGCATTTGCCTTCGGCTCAGGTCATGATCCCAGGGTCCTGGGATAGAGGCCCCATGTCGGCCTCCCAGCTCAATGGGGAGCCTGTTTTCCCTCTGCTGCTCCCCCTGCTTGTGCTCTCTCTCTCTCTGTCAAATAAATAAATAAAATCTTTAAAAAAAATTAAAGTTAGTAAATGGGAACTAGCCTTACTCAAAGACTCCTTAACAGTGAATGTTAACATTTACTACCTTCATAAATAGAAACTTAAGATTTGTTTGTTGAATGAAAGAATTTAAGTTTTAAGTTTAAATTAGTAACATTCTTTTATTAATTAAAGAAAAAACTAAATATTTTCCCATCAATATATAAACATAGTCTGGTGTTTCTGCTTGAAAGAAAAAAGAAAACAAAACAAAACAAGAAACCTCTTCCTGATACTGCTCAACTTCTCCAGCTCCCACCCAACTTCTCTGCTTCCCTTACAGAGGTTTTTGCGAAAAAAGTTTGCATTCAATGTCTCCATCTCCTCAAGACTATACTCATCTCAATACTCAGGAAACAAGTTAAACTTTTTGCAAGATCAATGATGATTTCCAAGTTGCCAAATTCTATGGATAGTGTTTTATCTTCATGTTAAGCAATTTCTTAATTCTTTGGTTGTAAACCATGAAAAATGACGCTAGGTAACTTCAGTGAAACAGAGTTAAGTGTAGCTCATAGAAATGAAAGAAAAGCTAAATGACTAGGTCTCAGAAAAAAAAAAAAAAAGTTAGAACCGTGGATGGCTGTGGGATATAGGTGGCCAAAAAAACAATAATAGTCTGTTCCATATTGCCAGTAAAATAAAATTTTAAAAAATACTAAGAATTTCTAATCCACATGTTTCTCTGGCCAAGTTTAAAGCTTTAGGATAAAGTTATATGAGTCTAGTTTGGCCTGTGAAGCCATGCTTTGTCTAGGCTGGGGCACAGTAAGCACCTTGAGTGCGTGCTTCTAAGACTGGTTATTTAAAATGCAGGGTTATCTTCACATGAAAATCAGGATGCTGTCATCCAAAGAAGGTGGATCAATGCACAGTTGGAAAAAAAAGTCTACTGTACTTGACCACCACTTCTTTCTTTAACCAGTCTTTTTATTTGTTTATTTGTTTGTCTGCTTATGATTTTGCTTTCCCATCACCTTAGTAGTTGCTATCAGTTTACTCAGCTGACTGTTTTTCCTTTTCCACCAATGTACCAAATAGTCACGTGCCTCGAGGCTGGTACCCTTATTGAAGCATCCTCCTTTGGGAACTAAATGTTTAGACTAGCAAAGACCAAAATTATAGGAAATATTTACCAAGAGCAATTTGAAAGGGGCCACACTTTTCATTCCTGTACCTGTTAATCCTGCTATGGAAGAAACTGTACCACACATTTGTCAACAATTTAAAACATATACTTCAACCCAGAGGACTTTACTGCAGCCACATAAGGTATTGCCACCCAGCCGGCATTAAGTCCAAGCCTTCAAATGCCCAGTCCATTCTTCTCTCAGGCCAGAGCTGGGAAACATGGTAAGACCACTGAAGTCCATGATCACAAGTCTATTGCCATACAGCATTTGCTCTAATATGAGTTCTTCAGTCAGACACAATGCTACATGTAATGCTGTAATGATAAATAAAGTTATTTGCAAGACCACAGAAGATGATTTTTGCAGGACCACTGCTGGTAGGAAGGGAAAATCTATTTTTTAGTGAAATCAAAGCATTGCTGATTCCAAGATTGAAGCGGCTGGCTGACCTTCCCTCCATTTTCAGGGGAATTATACCATACTAAGGGTATAGTGTTTATCTCTGCCATTATTAACATTATGAGAAGAGCTTAGCAAATGGATTCTCCCATTGATGAGTCCATGCAAAACCTCCACCCCTGATGTCATGCCTACCTTGTTTGTGAGTCCATAGGACAGATACAAGATCAATTGATTTCCACAGGACATTTTATCTTATCCACCTGATTATTAAGATTTTACTTTTCTGTGAGCGTTCAAATGAAACCCAAATATCTTCACACTCTCTGCCCATTCAGAGAGGTGTAACATATACACCTCCCCTAGACTTCCCTCTCATCAACTTTCCAATTTCAGTCTTTTCATACAGCTGACCATCCAACCAAACCATTAGCCACTGACAACACTCAGTGTAAATCCATTTGCTGATTATCTTTTTCTAAGCAAATGAACAATTGGCACACTACTTAACTCTTTGCCTATTCCTCTTTGAGGAGACCATGAGGAAGCATATAATAAATACCATATTAATCTCCTTTATGGTAGTACCAGCATATGTACAAAATCATTTTTTTTCTTCCTCTATTAAGCATTTGTAGAAAATGCCTTATGCGTTCATAGGTATAGGTTCAGAGGGTGGAGGCAATGTAGCGAGAGTCAGGGTCATGGGCATCCATACCACTTGGCCATGTAATTTACTTATACCTTAAGGATCTCTTTAAACCCAATAACATATACACCACTTCCATGTGATAATGGAATTATGCTGAGTACTTTGCCCAATCTTACAGCTCATGGGATTAAACAAAATGAAGTTTATGCTTAGCATCTCAGGTTCCATACTAACTTGCTGGCTCATAGTCAAGTTTTCAGTTTCTAGTAGGCTCCCTAGCATGCCAAAAGCTGTTTTGTAAAAAGAGAATAATTATTTGAAGAGGATGGTATAACTTTACTTCAGTGCACTGAAGATGTGCAGGGTATTCTCCTTACAGAGTGCTGCCAATGGCCCTATACAGCATTGCTATCTGTAATAGGTACTTGAAACATCATTGAATCTGTTATGCCACATGGAGAATAACTTCATGGTGGCCTAGATCTTTCACAGATATGCTGTTAGCTGAGCCCAACAGGAAGTTAGAAAGCAAGGGAGATCAGTTAATATAGCTCAGGGCACAGGGAAAGTGAAAAATGGTGGACAGTGTATCTGGAGGAATGAATGGAGAATATCCATCACACTAAAGAACTATCATATCCTATACGTGTTTCAGTACTGTGGTATATTTTTGAGATCCATCAATAAACTGACAAATCCTACCATCATAGATTTTTCGTTGAAGTGGGTAAGAATGCTTTTGTGATCTTGAGCAAATTACTTTATCCATCTGGACCTTTGCTGTCTTAGATGTAAAATGGGAATAATTATAGTTCCTACTTCAAAGGGTGACTGGAGTAAGATTAAGCATTTAACCTAGTGTCTGACAAAAGTCTACATTTAGTATACCTTAGGTGTTAATATTGCTAACAATTTAAGAAGAATATTTTTTAAGGAGTACGGGGCAGGGGAAGTCTGGATACATTTGCTGGCAATAGTATATCAAGATTCTGAGATGTCTGGTTGAGTATTTAGGACTTTTTATGCATACAATCAGTACTTAGTAAATATGCAAGCAATATTTAGGCTTAATCACTATCGCCAATTAGATAGTTGCACAAAGAATCCTTTAACAATGAATTGACTTCTGGAAATTATTCAGAGCAGGGAGAAGTTTGAGCTAATAACAGTGATCATTTCAAAATGATAAAATTAGCATTGTGTCAGTGTAACCCTTAAAGTACTGGACATGAAGTCTTACAGTAGTAAAACCACAGGCTGATGCAGTAAGTTAGAAATAACTACAAGATAGAATCTTCATGCAGGAGAAAAACATTTTTGGATTCTACCAATTTGAAGTCAGCTCTCATCCCACCATGATTCAGACCAGAAAATAAATCCGCATCTGCTTTCACAGCACATACTCGAGAGCATACAGAATAATTAAAGATGTTCTGAAGTGAAGTTCACAGAGAGCAAAGCCATTCTTACATAAAAATAAAAAGCAACCACTCTGCAGAGTCCAACTTGAACATTTAAGCTTTGTGTGGGCTAGTGCAATAGTTACTTGAAGCCGGAATACTTAGCACTCCAGAAATGCTACAGAGGAAGATTCTGCCATGAAATTGTGAGTTTTGAGACATATCAGATGAAGAAGCTGAGAATTTTCTGCAACTGATATAATATAGATGGGCCATTACAAAGATGAGGAAAGATAAAGAAGACAGATAAAATTAAATCAAGGGAATAAAAGGAAAAATGCAGGCATGTCTTTGCTACCTGGTCAAAGATTTCACCATTGGGTCAATGAAGAAGCATGAGAAATAAAAGCTGATGTGTAAATAAGGCAAGTATCCACTTACACTTGCCTAAGTTCCCTTCACTATGTTGGGATATATAATGTCCAAAAATGTTACACGGGTGAGCATCAAGACAGCCAAAATATCGGTCAAGTCTATTAATGTATAACAACGTAGAGAAGATAGAAATAGCTTTCTTTAGATCCTCAAAGCAGTTTGTGACCTCAAAATAATAAAAAAAACTCTTATTATTTGAGCAAGTATGTAATTAATTGAATCTTTTTTCCAAATGAAAAGAAACATAATTTGAGGAGAAAGTGGACCCCCACTCCTTAAGCTCCTGTTTATATCTAAATGTCTACATACTCATTTTCTTTTACTGATGATCAGTATGTAATGAGGGAGGTGAGATCATTGGTATTCCTCTACTCATAATCATGGAGTGGCAGAAAACTCAGTGGCAGAGAACAAAAATCAAAACAAAACAAAACACAAATTGAAAAACTTGTTTCTCCCGGTTGCAAATTGAAAATTTCTATTGAAAAATTCTGGTTGGCTTAACTGGGGTCATATGTTTATCTCTTGGAAAATCATTGTGTACTTTTGAATGAGGCAATTATTCTTGGCCTAGACTAGGCTTCATGTTTACCCCCGGGAGCAGAGAAGCAGAATATCTCTATAGAAAGAGACGAGAAGTAGCAGTTCTAAGTACACAGTGTAATGGTCTTCAAAAATCCCTAAAAACATGTCTTTAGCTTACCTTTCATCCATTCAACAAATATTTATTGAATGTCTAGAGTGTGATGAATGCTATGCTATCCAACATTTATTTGCACTGCATCCTGACACTAGATGCCAAGATGATCTGGATTCTCAGTCTTTGCTAAACAGACCTGTACTGCTGTGTATCTTTAATCAGCCGGTGCCTTCCATCTGAAAGCACATTTCAGTGTATTTACCAAATTGAATTGAATTGAATCAAGTTAATATTGACTTTTAAATTTCTATCCATCTCAGATTCTGTGATTCTTCAAACATTAAAAAAAAATCACAAGACTATTAATAACTTTACTTCTTCTTTTTCTCCTTATATTCCTCTTTGCCTAGATCTTTCACAGATACACTATTGCAAATTCTTTATTTGAATTGCAATAGACCAGTTGGCCCTGAATTCTCTTGGAATTTATCATTAACCCAAACTCAGCATGTTTTCTGATATTCAGGAGAGCTTATGTAAGTTTTGGTTGAGTCTTGCTTACTTTGAAAAATCTATAGTCATATAATGTGAATAACTTCCCAGAGTAAAAAGGATCAACATTTAAGCATTCTCTTCACATTATCTATAGACATTCATATGAAGGTAAGTCAAGAAGTATTTATCTGTGGAAGAATACTAATGAAATAGAAATTTTAGACAATGAGTTTAAAAATCTAGAAATCGTACTAAATTATTTCTTGTGTTGTTCTGAGATTTTAAAATTATTATGCCACGGAAAAATACAATTTCTGTAATAATTTCTAGAAAGAGAATTAATTTATGCACTCAAAATATATGTTTAATAATCTATTCTATACCAAGCACTATTCATACACACCAAAGATATCAGAATGAAAAGACAAGCAAGGACAATTCTGTCACGGAGCTTACATTTTAGTAGGATAAAGAAACAGCAAACAATGATTAAGATGTTGGATAGTTTGAAAAGCTATGAAGTTAAACAGCAAGTGAATGGATAGGAGTGCTGGACGGTGTATACGAGTATTTTTTGTTAGATCAAGATAAGGGATTTGGATGCTATTCCGAGAGTGAATGAAAGTTACAGGTTTTCAACAAAGCAGTAATTTGATGTGATTATGCTTATTCTTTGTTCTGAAGTCTATATATTACCTGATATTAATATAGTCACTTAATCTTTCTTTTGATTACTATTTGCATGATTTGCATATTTATTTCTATCCTTTTACTTTTAACCTACCTATATCATTATATTTAAAGTGAATTTCTTACAGGGGTGCGGGGGTGGCTCAGTCAGTTGAGCAGCCAACTCTTGATTTCCGCTCAGGTCATGATCTCAGGGTCGTGAGATTGAGTCTTGTGTTGGGCTCATCGCTGGGCTTGGAACCTGCTTAAGATTCTCTCTCTCTCCCTTTGCCGCTTCCCCACCCCAATGCTAACACATGCGCTCTCTCCCTCTCTCTAAAAAAAAATAAAAAAAAAATAATAATAATAAAGTGAATTTCTTATAGACAACATATAGTTGGGTAATTTTTAATCCATTCTGACAATCTCTGTATTTTAATTGCTGTGCTTAGACTTTTAACGTAATTAGACTTTTACTATAATTATTGGTTTGAATTTAGGCCTCCCATTTTTTGTTTTCTGTTTGTTCCCTTTGTTTTTTATTCCTCTCTTTCCCCTTTCCTGCCTTTTTTGAAATTATTTCAACCCTCTTACTATCCCATTTTAATTTACCAACTATATTTTTTACTATATCTCTTTGTATATAGTTTTCTTTTTAGGGTTTGATGTAATGATTATGATAAACATACTTAACTTTTCGAAGTCTACTTAGAACCAGTGTTTTACCATTTCAAGTGGAATATAGAAACCTCATCACCATGCAAGTATCTTTACTGTTCTTACTCTATGTTTTGGCTGCTTTATATTTTACATCTATATATATATTTAAAACATGATTAGGCAATGTTATAATTCATATTTTCAAACATCAAACATATCTAAAGAACTCAAGAGGAGAATAATAGTTTATTACATGTACCCAAACATTTACCATGAGCTTTATTCATCATTTACTCATGATGTTTAAAGTTTCCTTCTGATATAATTTCCTTTCTGTCCAAAAACACTCCTTAGAAAGTTTTTAGCATAGATCTGCTGACAATTTTTTTTTAGTTTTTCTTCATCTTGAGAATTTCTTAACTTTATGTTCATTCCTGATATAAAATTCTAGGTTTTAAGTTCTTTACATCAGCAGTCTAAAAATAATGTCCCACTGTTTTTTGTTGTTGTTGTTCTCCTTAGTTTCTGATGACACATTAACAATCATTCAAATTGTTTTCTCCTGTAAGTGCATTTTTCTTCCGACTACTCTGAGGAATTTTTTCTCTCTCTAGTTTTCAGAAGTTTGATTAAGATGTTTTTGGATATAGATTTTTTTGTGATTATCTTATTTGAGATCTCCCCAAGCTTCTTGAATCCGTAGGTTTATGTATTTCACTAATTTGCAAAATTTTATATCATTTTTTTTCCATTTTTCTTCACAGTTTTTCCTGTCTTACTCAGACTCTAGTGACAGAAAATTTAGAACTTCTGCTATTGTCTCACATGGCACTGGTGCCCTGTTTTTTTCAATCTCTTATCTTTATTGTCCAGATTGAACAAATTCTATTGATCTCTCTTCACCTTTACTGACTTTTCTCTTTCGTCTCAGTTTCACTGTTGAGCCCGCACAGTGAGAACTTCATTGTGGTGCTGGTGGTAGTCTTTTAGATGCTCACTTTTTGGAGCATTTTATAGTAGTTGCTTTAATAATCTTTGTCAGATATTTACATCTATGTCATCTCAGTGGTGACACATATTGGTGGCCTTTTCTCATGTGAGTTGAAATGTTCCTGTTCTCTGTACTCCAAATAACTTTGGATTACATGCTGGATATTTTGAATATTGTCTTACAAGATTCTGGCTCTTACTTAAAGCCTATGAAGAATGGCGTTTCTGTTTTAGCCATCAGCCCAGTTGGACTCAGACTGCAAGTATTGATCAGCCATTTTTGTGCTGTGCTTGCAATATCAATTGTGTTTTTACTTTATTTTTTATTTTTGTTTTTTAGATTTTATTTTATTTACTTGACAGAGAGAGAGATAGCAAGAGCAGGAACACAAGCAGGGGGAGTGGGAGAGGGAGAAGTAAGGTTCCCCCCGAGCAGAGAGCCCGATGTGGGGCTTGATCCCAGGACACTGGGATCACAACCTGAGCCAAAGGCAGACGCTTAATGACTGAGCCACCCAGGCACCCCTCGATTGTGTTTTTAAAGTCTCTGCAGTGCTATTTGAACATGACCTGAATGTGAGATACTTAGTAGCCAGTCTGGGACCTTGATAGTGATATGTTTTATTTTTCTTTTAAGTTTTTATTTTAATGTTACTTAATTAATATATAGTGTTATATTAGTTTCAGGTGTACAGTATAGTAATTCAACACTTCCATACATCATTCTGTGCTCATGATGACAAATGCATTCCTTAATACCCATCACTTATTTAACCCAACTGCCCACTCTGCCCCTCTGGTAACCATCAGTTTGTTCTCTATAATTAAGAGTCTGTTTCTTGCTTTGTCTCTCTCTCTCTCTTATTTTTTCCCTTTGCTTGTTTGTTTTGTTTCTTAAATTCCACATATGAGTGAAGTCATATAATATTTGTCTTTCTCTGACTGACTTATTTCACTTAGCATAATAGTCTCTAGCCCCATCCATGTCATTACAAATAGTAAGATTTCATTTTTTTATGGCTGAATAGTATTCCATTGTGTGGAATACTGAATAGTATTCCAATAGTATACCATATCCTCTTTATCCATTCATCAGTCGATGGACACTTGGGCTGCTTCCATATCTTTGTTATTATAAATAATGCTGCTATTAACATAGGGGTGCAAGTAGTCCTTTGAATTAATGTTTTTGTATTCTTTGGGTAAATACCCAGTAGTGCAATTGCTGGATCATAAGGTAGTTCTATTTTTAACTTTTTGAGGAAGCTCCATGCTGTTTTCCATAACGGCTGGACTAATTTACATTTCCATCAACAGTGCCCCAGTGTTTCCTCTTTTCTATATCCTTAAGAGCATTTAATATCTCTTGTCTTTTAGATAATAGACACTCTAACAGGTGTGAGCTGATTTCCCACTGTGGTTTTGATTTGCTTTTATGGACTGACTCTAGTAAAAAAAAAAAAAAAAGGCCTTCACCTGCACATGGGCCCATGTTGGAACATGCTCTGATGTTCGGCCTAGTGGGGCAGTGTTCCTATTGCAGGAGCACATGTTGGCTCTGGTCTGAGGGACAAGGAAGGAGACACGTTTCCTCATGCTTGGCAATTGCTGTGGGGTTCTACAGAGTCTGCAAGGACTGTTAAAGTCCTCAGTGGCACCTCCAGGTTCAATGGCCAGGGACTAGGGTAAGCAGCCTTGGTAGCTGGAGCCATGGCTCCCACACACTGGGCCATGGAGGGAGGACTCCACACTGCAGCTGCTTGTGGAGTAGCAGGTGTTGGTTGTGGACACACACATGAGGCCAGAAGCAAGGGCCAGAATCAACTGTGGGTGCACTGGCAAGTGCCTGGGCCCTGGCTGCTTGTGTGCACTCCTGGGGCTACACAGTTTCACCTGTGCAGGGGATATGTGTAGTAGTGGAGGCCCATGACGGGTTTCAGCCTAGAGAGACTCGGGTACATAGAGGAAGGGCTAGCTGGAGGTAAGCCCAATGGGACTGACCAGTGAGAGAAAATAAGCCCAAATCCAGGCTCACAAGCAACTGTGGGACCCTGGCTGTTGGTACACAGTACGGTAGCTGCAAGGGTCTTGACATAGGTAGACACACAGCAATGGAGGCAGGTGACGGGAACCAGGCAAGGACACACAGGTGCACAGTGGAGGTGCTAGCGGCAGGTGAGCCCGGGGATGCTGTCCAGTGTGCACTCCCAGTCAGCCACAGGCATGCACATGGCAGTGAAGGCCAGTGAAAAGAGTTGGGCCAGGGATGTGCAGGATCACAGCTGGGAGGGCTAGCCCTGCGTGCCGACATGAAGAGGAGTCAGCTTCATGGATCTGTGCTGGTGTCTTGTACTCAAACAACCACAGAGGCCTGGACTATATGCCAGTGCATGTCCTGGGTTCCTGCTGGGGTTTGGAAGGCAGGGAGTGGGAGGGACTCAGGCAGCTGTCATCTGCAAATTCAAATATCTGTGGGGTGACAACTAGTGAAATCCGTAAGGGTCCATAGTGGCTGTCCCCAAAATTGGTTTCCTCAATGGCAAAAGAGGCTAGGGTACTTTGCAGAACAGGTCACTGTGGCTGTTGAATCATATATTGGTGAGTCTTATTATTTCTACCTGTCTTTATATGTCTCAGCTTTGCCAGTCTCTGGGTGGGGTGAAATAAGATGAGTCCTTCCTGCAGTGCCCCCAAAAGCTAGCCAAGCTGGTCATTCACCCTGTTCTCCCTTTCCCAGCAAGGGAACTTCGAGCAAGATTGTTTCCTCTTGGTGTTGAGCAGTGCTGGCCTGGAATGAGATAAAACAGGCAAATGGAAACTGTTCTTTCTTCCCTGTGCATTACTTTCAGGGTTTTTGTTCCATTGTGTTACTGAAGTTTCTTACCTAGACTTCTAAGTTCTCCTAGAGCTGTTCTTGTTCATGAATAGCTAATGGTTGATATTTGTGCAGCACTGGAGGCTGGAGTCTCCTACTCCACTATTTCGGTTACTTCACTTCTTCTTAACACCTATTGACATCATTTTAAGTCACCTCCGGCCCACAAAACCCCAGAATCCCTCACACAGGACTTAACTTGAGTCCATGTTCTTCCTATTATGCTATCATAAGTCTCTAACTAAAAAAAAAAAAAAAAAAAAAATTAAGGGTTATGGAAAAGAGACTAGTCTTTAGGAAATGCATCATTAAAGTTATAATAGGAGATGAATACAGATAGAAACACCAGATGGTTATTTTTGAATAGTTGACTAATTTGTTCAGAAAGATAGCAGGAACCTACTATTTTCCTGACCAAGAGAGTGACATGATGAACAGCAATTTTGGAAAATTTATCTAGAAGTGTAATATATTCTAGAAAGCCGAGAAACTAAAGGTTAGAACAGTATACTTAGAATCAATAGAAGTATAATATTATTAGTGGGATATAATAAGAACTAGCCAGACTAGGGAAAATTTGGCATTTTGAGATTGAAAGACAAGAAAATATTCTAGATATATTGATTCTGAGTTTCCACAGAGATAGTCAAGGAAGACATTATCTTCATGCTTCTGGAAATTTGATAGTAGAAACCAGAAAAGAGTCTGAGACCATTAAAATACATAAACACCAACATAATAGTGACTGAAGTGATTGATGGAAAAAGAGAAAGAAAATCACTGGAAAACATAATATTTTGGGTGGAGAGGACTGTGTATTCTAATATCTGTTTACAATACAACAAAATTTATTTATTTATTTTTTAAAGATTTTATTTATTTATTTGACAGAGACAGAGACAGCGAGAGAGGGAACACAAGCAGGGGGAGTGGGAGAGGGAGAAGCAGGCTTCCTGCCGGGCAGGGAGCCCGATGTGGGACTCGATCCCAGGACCCTGGGATCATGACCTGAGTCGAAGGCAGACGCTTAACGACTGAGCCACCCAGGCGCCCACAACATAATTTATAAGTAAAAATGCCTTTGGCAGTTTGATTGATACTTTTTAATATATATCTTCATCATTTTAATGTACTTTAATTGTATTTTAAAGGGATTATTTTACTTTCATTACAATATTTTGAAATTTCACTATGTAATTAGACCTAAGTGATTTAAAGTGCTACTTCAGAACTAGGAAACTTAAACTTTTTCTAGAATAAGGGTAAAAATGATGTTAAAATATTGTTTAAATCCTATTCTGCATTAAACATACCTCCCACATATTGATAATACCTCAGGTTTATGTTTCAGATGCTGAATTTCTTTCTGTGATTTTAAGAAACACTTTGACTTCTGAGAAAATAATTTAATGAAATTATTATTTTTAAGCATAGTTGAATTTAGTGTTCAAATATATTAAAGTGATTATGCAAAAAAAAAGTTATAGCCAACTTTAGTAATGAATGGTGATTTCTTCTATTATTATTTAGAATTAACCTCAGGGAGAGGTGCCTGGGTGGCAAAGTCGGTTTAGTATCCAGGTCTTGGTTTCAGCTCAGGTCATGATCTCAGGGTGCTGAGGTGGAGCCCGACATCAGGCTCCACACTTAACATGGAGTCTGCTTAAGATTCTTTCTCTCCCCGGGGCACCTGGGTGGCTCAGTCGTTAAGCGTCTGCCTTCGGCTCAGGTCATGATCCCAGGGTCCTGGGATCGAGTCCCACATCGGGCTCCCTGCTCAGCAGGAAGCCTGCTTCTCCCGCTCCCACTCCCCCTGCTTGTGTTCCTGCTCTCACTGTCTCTCTCTCTGTCAAATAAATAAATAAAATCTTAAAAAAAAAAAAAAAAAAAGATTCTTTCTCTCCCTCTCCTCTGCCTCACCCCACCCCCTCTCTCCCTCTGTCAAATAAATAAATAAATAAATAAATAAATAAATCTTTAAAAGAAAAGAATTAACTTCAGGGAACGTAAAGAAATGGTAGTTATGCTGAAAAGAACAAAGAATAATGACTGCCAATACCAAATTGTATCTGTGCTTTCATTTTTTTTTTTTTTTAAGATTTTATTTATTTATTTGAGAGAGAGAGAGAGTGAGAGAGAGAGCGCAAAAGGGGGTAGGGTTAGAGGGAGAAGCAGACTCCCCGCCGAGCAGGGAGCCTGATGTGGGACTCGATCCCGGGACTCCGGGATCATGACCTGAGCCGAAGGCAGTCGCTTAACCAACTGAGCCACCCAGGCGCCCGTATCTGTGCTTTCATTTTATAAGCTATTATAGATAAAAGAAAATTTGACCTTTAGAGTCAAATATGTGAACAAAAATATATACTTTTATATAATTGGAGAATTTTCACATTCCCAGTTGAAAATCTTTGCTGTTATTTACCAAATGTGAAAAAAAAAAAACAATAAATAGCATTACTGAAAAAACTTCTATGAATAGTTGTAATGTACATTTCGAGTTTGAAATTATAAAGTTTTTTCCCCCAATAAAACAAATGCATCTCATTTTTGGTAATCAAGAAATATATGCACAGTATTTTTAGATGCTGAAATGGAAGATTCATATTATAAAATAAACTTTAATCCACAAATGTTAACTGTGAAAAATCATTTCATTTAGAATAAATTTACGTATAAATTTCATTTAAGCCATTTACTAATAAAAATTATTTGCGAAAAAAAATTTGCATTATTGTTACCAAAAATAGGGAATACAGAAGTTGTTCAAATTAGTTATTTTTCCTAATATATTATGTACAAATAAGACACTTTGCTTATTTTTTATTTTTTAAAGATTTTATTTATTTATTTGCCAGAGAGAGAGAGAGAGAGCACAAGGAGGGGGAGCAGCAGAAGCAGAGGGAGAAGCAGGCTCCCTGCTGAGCAAGGAACCTGATGTCAGACTCGATCCCAGGACCCTGGGATCATGACCTGAGCCACAGGCAGATGCTTAACCAACTGAGCCACCCAGGTGTCCCTAAATAAAACACTTTAGATTCACATATGTGGAAATCCGAAACTAAAATTTTCTGCATTGGTATTTAAATATGTCCAATGTTTCTGACGTGAAGGAAAACTTACAGACTGCTGTAATACAAACCAAAGCCATGGTAAAATTTTACTGTTTTTTTTTTTTAACATCTGGATTATCATCATAAAATCAAGAAACATCAAAAATTTAAGGGTAGTACACATAAAAAATATATCTCAATAGTTTTGATGCGATGACAAACCAACATGACAGATGTAATTTCCTTTTGGTTTGAGGGTCTTTACAGGTCAATCTAGGTCTCATTTGGATGAAGCCCAACAAACTTCTTTTCTATTTTTATTTTGTTTTCTCACATAAACCTCTGCTTATTGCTTTTGGAGCCTAAACTGAAAAAGTTTCCAACAATTCTCTCAGGATTCAGGTTCTGAGATTTATTTGATATCTTTATATTGAAGAAAACACTTTTTTGTGTGTGTGTGTATTTTATTCCTACAAGGTACCTAAGGAAAGTGTTGCTAACTCTAACTCAGATATCTCTTAACCAAAGAAGGTAGCATTGTGCATACTTGAACTCCTCTTATTTATCTTTTTAAAACAAAAAGGGGCGCCTGGGTGGCTCAGTCATTAAGCGTCTGCCTTCGGCTCAGGTCATGATCCCAGGGTCCTGGGACTGAGTCCCACATCAGGCTCCCTGCTCGGTGGGAAGCCTGCTTCTCCCTCTCCCACTCTCCCTGCTTGTGTTCCTGCTCTTGCTCTCTCTGTCAAATAAATAAATAAAATCTTTAAAAAAAAAAAACAAAAATTAAACAACAAGAATAACAGGGCATATATTAAAATAGAATTTAAAAAAATCAAACTCAGTCGAGAATCTGGCTTAAGACTTTTTGGTACAATAAGTATATAATCAACAGGAGGGCTTGACATATCTATCTTTACTTAGTATGATAATTTTTCTTCAAGTTGTTCCTGATTTTCCACCTAACAACTGATAAGTTTCAGGCAGATCCCTGTAACAAGTTAATCATGTAGATATAAAATCAGATTAAATCTATGTTGTTTAATGCCAACTTGATCTAACATGTTAGTATTTTAATGAAAATATCCAAAAACAATAAAAGGACTATTTGGCCTTTACAGACTTGAAATAGAGGATTCTGTCAGATAAAATGTGATTCGTTTGTCAGATGCCTAGTTTTGTTTTCCTTATATAGATCATGTACACATTTTGTTAGATATATAACTAAGTATTTCATTTTTGTTGGTGCTAAAGTAAATGATATTGTGTTTCTAATTTCAAATTTCAAATGTCCCTTACTGTTATATAAGAAATTAAATTTGTATTAACCTTGTCTCCTACAACCTTGCAATAATTGTCTATTAGTTCCATTGTCCCTTATTTTTAAATTTCTTTCTTTAGAGGGCATTTTTTACTTCCTTGAAAGTATCATGTACTTTTTACCTTAAGAATATTTGCATGTGCTCTCAAGACCCGAAGTATATCCCCCTACTCTCTGCTCCTCTTTTCTAACCCCATGCTAATCTTTCAAGCCTTTGTTTGGTACTATCTTAACAAAGACTTATCTAAATAGTTCTTTCCCACCCATATAAAAAGAGATTAATGCAAATTCTCAATTTATATGCCTCTGTAACACTTTAAATTTCTCCTGCTTCACAATTAACTATAGCCAGAATTATATGTCCATCTGCCTTATCATATTAGAAGATTTGAGAAGCAGGTATTATGCAACTTTCTACACATTGCCACTTTCTTATTTCTTTTTTTTTTTTATTTTTTATTGTTATGTTAATCCCCATACATTACATCATTAGTTTTAGATGTAGTGTTTCATGATTCATTGTGCATAACACCCAGTGCTCCATGCAGAACGTGCCCTCTTTAATACCCATCATCAGGCTAACTCATCCTCACACCCCCCTCCCCTCTAGAACCCTCAGTTTGCTTTTCAGAGTCCATCATCTCTCATGGTTCGTCTCCCCCTCCGATTTCCCCCCCTTCATTCTTCCCCTCCTGCTATCTTCTTCTTCTTTTTTTTTTTTCTTAACATATATTGAATTATTTGTTTCAGAGGTACAGATCTGAGATTCAACAGTCTTGCACAATTCACAGCGCTCACCAGAGCACATACCCTCCCCAGTGTCCACCACTTTCCTATTTCTTATGTAATAGACCTTAACTAGGTTATCTATTGATAATATCAAGTAGCACCAAATCCTTACATGAACGCATAATCCTCCCCAATTGGAATAATTTTGAAACTGTGGAGACACAATATTCTCTAGTTTTCTGATAATTTTCAAGGTTTTAACAATACCCATTTTAACTTTAATAGTAATGCCTTGAATTTTCAATACATTGTTTAAAGAAATATTATTTCACATAATCTACAAATATCCGTCTATGTCTTTTCAAAACTCTAATTTTTGCAAAGATCCAAGAGGAAAATTTATTTAAAAAGTTTTCATTGCTGGGGAGCAAGAAATCCTGTCCCCTCAAAGGTCCTTCCAGCTGGACTAAGAATCACACTTACTTGAGACAGATTGACAGGAGAAAATCAAATTTAATAGGTCTACATATGGGAAATCCACATAGACATGGTAATTCCAAAAACAGTGAGGTAAAATGAGATATGTATATGTCATTCTGAACTAAAGAGTACGGAGTAGAGGTTTAGACTTCAGAGGAAAGGAATGCACTTTACAGGGCAATAAAACAGGTGTTTGATAATTAGACATTTGCCTTACCATACAGATGGGTCACTCAGATAAATTTATCACTACTAATCACCCTTATTTTGGGAAAGGCCCCCAATTTATATTCTTCCATGTGGCTAAGGGATGGCTAAAAGTTTCCCTTGAGCCTGCAGGGTCTCAAGTGCCTTCAACTCAAAATAATCCACATGCCAAAGGGGCACACTTTGGGGGGAGGGGCGGGAGTACATGGTGTCCTGAATGCCTTCATCATCATATCCACTCACTTCTTTTTTCCTCCTTGAAATTAAATGCTTTCTGAGTTCGAATTCATGAAATCAACATGATTGAAACTGTTACATATGTCACATAATGTGAAAGATATTATATGTAGTCATGAACTTGGAGAATTAGTTAATTCAATATCTATCTATCTATCATCTATCTATCTATCTATCTATCTACATATAATCATTAGATCACAGAGTGCAATATATTTTTTTCTCACAGCTGGAAATAATAAAACACAAGATAGAGTAACCCTCATCAAAATGATGGATTTCTTAAACAAAGCTGGGGCCATCACGATGCCCGATTTCAAGCTATATTACAAAGCTGTGATCACCAAGACAGCATGGTACTGGCACAAAAACAGACATATAGACCAATGGAACAGAATACAGAACCCAGATATGGACCCTCAACTCTATGGTCAAATAATCTTTGACAAAGCAGGAAAAAACATGCAATGGAAAAAAGACAGTCTCTTCAATAAATGGTGCTGGGAAAATTGGACAGCCACATGCAGAAGAATGAAACTCAACCATTTTCTAACACCATTCACAAAGATAAACTCAAAGTGGATGAAAGACCTCAATGTGAGACAGGAATACATCAAAATCCTAGAGGAGAACATAGGCAGTAACCTCTTTGACATCGCCCACAGCAACTTCTTTCAAGATACATCTCCAAAAGCTAGTGAAACAAAAGCAAAAATGAACTTTTGGGACTTCATCAAGATAAAAAGCTTCTGCACAGCGAAGGAAACAGTCAACAAAACAAAGAGGCAACCCACAGAATGGGAGAAGATATTTGCAAATGACAGGGCTGGTATCCAAGATCTATAAAGAACTTCTCAAACTCAACACCCAAAAAACAAATAATCAAGTCAAAAAGTGGGCAGAAGATATGAAAAGACACTTCTCTGAAGAAAACATACAAATGGCTAACAGACACATGAAAAAATGTTCATCATCATTAGCCATCAGGGAAATCCAAATCAAAACCACATTGAGATACCACCTTACACCAGTTAGAATGGCAAAAATGGACAGGGAAAGAAACAACAAATGTTGGAGAGGTTGTGGAGAAAGGGGAACCCTCTTACACTGTTGGTGGGAATGTAAGTTGGTACAGCCACTTTGGAAAACAGTGTGGAGGTTCCTGAAAAGTTTAAAAATAGAGCTACCCTATGACCCAGCAATTGCACTCCTGGGTATTTACCCCAAAGACACAGATGTAGTGAAAAGAAGGGCCATATGCACCCCAATGTTCATAGCAGCAATGTCCGCAATAACCAAACTGTTTCAAGGACTTGTCAATGGGCTATAGGTAGTAAGGAAATTTAATAATTTCTCTTCTGCCTTTTTTCCCCACATCATATGTACAATATTAGAGTTAACATTCCTAGTTTTGAAAACAAAGTTATCTAAACTATATTGTTCTCAATGCTCATTTATTCTATTTTCTTTAGAAAGTTCAAACTCAGATTCCTCTTGAATACTGTTTTTTTCTTCAGTTTTACTAGTTATAGAAATGAGATACATAAGGGGCACCTGGGTGGCTCAGATGGTTGAACGTCTGCCTTCGGCTCAGGTCATGATCCCAGGGTCCTGGGATCGAGTCCCGCATCAGGCTCCCTGCTCAGCGGGAAGCCTGCTTCTCCCTCTGCCTCTGCCTCTGCCTCTCTCTCTCTGACTCTCATGAATAAATAAATAAAAAACATTAAAAAAGAAACAGATTAAAAAAGAAATGAGATACATAAGAGCACTGGGGGGGAAAAAAAGGTAAAAATCCCATATCTAGGGGCACCTGGGTGGCTCAATTGGTTAAGCTTCTGCCTTCAGCTCAGGTCATGATCCCAGGTCCTGGGATCGAACCGCACATTGGGCTCTCTGCTTAGTGGGGAGCCTGCTTCTCCCTCTCCCTCTGCCCCTGCTTGTGTTCCCTCTCTCTGTCAAATAAATCAATAAAATCTTTAAAAAAACCCATATCTAATTTATATTCTTTATTAATTAAGTCCTGTGTTTTTGCAAATTGTCATATATACTATGACTTCCTGAAACAGCCTTAATTTGTTGTCCCTTAATATACAAAATCTTCACTACTGTCAGTTTCAGGTATTTAATGCTTTCTATAACCAACATTCAAAATAGTTTACAAAAACAACAAAAAATGATGTCATTTTATTCAAGGAACTATCACCACCTAGGGGAGAAAGATTAATTAATGTGATGAATACTAATACTAATACAAAGTGTTCATGGAACAGGAGAGACACCTACCCTGTGCTTAGGGAAGTAGAGCATAGATCCAGGACATGCTTCCAGAGGGCTCACATTTGGTATGCTCTGAGTCCATATAGTCATACATATTTCCTTCCACCACCCATGCAAAATGTGCCAGGATTCAATCTTCAAATGACCTTAGTAAGAATTTAGAGTTATAAAATTCCTAGCACTCAGATTGCTGGGCCCTTGTCAGTGATTGTTTTGAGCTATAATGTGAACCACACAAAGATTCACGGTACTGAAAGTTAGATTTGATTACATTTAATTAAATTTTTTTTTTGTAGCTGCATCTGCTATTTTCAAAATATTATGATAGGTGTTAATAGGATGCAAGATGGGAAGGAAATGGTCCCTGTTCTTAAAATCCAATAGGAGAATTCCCTCTGGCTTACCTCAACTTATTTATAAGAAAGAATAGGGAAATTATTTTAGCATGTTTTTTCCTAGTCGATTTGCATATAATTATTTAATTTTTCAATAAGAATAGCATTACTTGAAAATATTTTCAATAAACAAATCTTACTTTATTAACAAAATTCAACTGAGTAAACTTAAGGATCAAATTTGTTTTATTCAGCAATTCATGAACTGGGCACCATCCCATCTAGCAAATAGAAAAGAGCTCTCAAGAGCTGTAGAAAAGGAAAAGTTTTTAAAGTCAGAAAGGAGCTTATTAGCAAAGAGTGTATTGTTTCAGGCAAGGCCCCCTTCTAAGGGGGGATGATAGGGGTCTCTCAGGCAGATTTCCTCACCAGTGCAACAGGTAATTCCAGGTTGACTGTTAAAAGTTACATTGCTGGGAGAGGCTGAAACTACAGTTAGATTAGGTAGTAAGTCTTGATTTGCTGAAGTGGGGGTTAACACAAATGACTCTATTTGGGCCTGTTGTTTCCTTTTGAACAATTTCTAGGCCAAAATAAAGCCTTGAAAATGACAAAAGGGCTGATTCGGAGGGAAAGCAAAAGGGGAATTATATAGAGTGAATTCATTTTATTCAATATTGTTCATCCAATAAATGTCATTTACTGATTTTATGACATGTACAAGGAAGACAGCTGGGCTAAATATGGACAGAATTGACAGCTATGCCACAGGAAGGATGAAGGACTTTTTGGTGGGGAAGACAATTTAATCAAAATAAAGTTGTCTTTATTTAAAAGTAGTATAGAGAATAGAATGCTGAGAAAAGTTCCTAAAACAGAGAAACCAGTAAGAACACTGGTATATTTTCTAGATAAAGAACTCAAAGACCTGAATTAAAGATGTGGCCATGGGAAGAGTATGGGATGTCATAGTTCACAACTATACAATTGATAAAAATGCATAAGTTTTAAAAAGTAAGTTGATAAGAAAATTGAGAGGTATCAAAAACAAATTTAGGTGACTCTACTGTTTTGAGCTTAAATGACAGAGAGAATGGCAATGACATTAACAACAAGAGACAATATACAAACAAGCAATGACCAGATCACATATAAAAATAGAACTTCAGAGGCACCTGAGGGGCACCTGGGTGGCTCAGTCGTTAAGCGTCTGCCTTCAGCTCAGGTCATGATCCCAGGGTCCTGGGATCGAGCCCCGCATCGGGCTCCCTGCTCCACGGGAAGCCTGTTTCTCCCTCTCCCACTCCCCCTGCTTGTGTTCCCTCTCTCGCTGTCTCTCTCTGTCAAATAAATAAAATCTTAAAAAAAAAAAAAAAATAGAACTTCATGGGGCCCTGAGTGGCTCACTTGGTTAAGCGTCTGACTCTGGATTTCGGCTCAGGTCATGATCTCAGGATCCTGAGACTGAGCCCGGCAATGGGCTCTGTGCTCAGCAGGGAGTCTACTTGCAGTTCTCTCTCTCTCTCCCTCTGCCCCCACCCTGCTCTGTCTTATTCTCTCTCAAATAAATAAATCTTAAAAAAAAAAAAAAATAGAACTTTGACCTAAAATTTGCAGCAACCAGTGCAGTAAACCAAACCACAAGCTCTGTAGCAATCGGTCGCCAATCGTCAGGACTTGATCAATAACTGACAGCTTCCTTACATTTTCTCCCAACTTAGGACCAACTGAAGAAAGCCAAATATGCTCTTTTAGAGAATCAAAGAAAACACTCCGCTTGTAGTTATCTTCGCTCCAGCTTTCCCTGGCCAGCAGGTTCCAGTCAGGGCCAACCTGCAGCCTTCCCTTTCTTCCACTCTAAATCTTTCCCACCCCTCTATGTCTCAAACCTCTGCCAAATACAGTTTGTGTAGCTGACTATTGCTATGGCCTTTGCTTGTTTTCATTTGAGTAGTCTTCACTTACCGCCACAATAGAAAGAGTCAAGATCAAAGAACGAGTCAAGATAATGAGTTAAGTTTAAACTTGTTGGTTAAGCACTGTATGAAGACCTCCATTCAGACCTGTCTAGTAGGCAATTCAATAGTTAATTCAGACATCTGTTACAGCACTCCAGCTGGTCTGAAGGGTTAACTTGAAGCAAGTTAACACACTCCTTGCCTGCTGAGTAAGGCCCTTGATCTGTAACAGAACTAATTTACTTTATCTGAAATTTGCAAACCATGGACCTTGGGGAATAAAGGACCACAGAGGGCAACCAGTCCATTTGAAGCTGCCTCAGCTTTTTGATTAGCCCAGCAATCTTTTAGCAAAAAGTTTTTTGGTTGTTTTGTTTTGTTTTGTTTTTTTGCTTTGTTTTTTAAGGTCACACAATGACTTTACCGACCTCCCTTTGTGCATCTGCAGACCTTGCCCTCTGCAGAAGGAACAGAGTGCTCTCCCACAAACCCCAGGTACCAAGGAACCAGACCTTCTTACACAACCTCAGAGCACCAAGAAAACTCTGTAGCTGGCATCATCGAGTCTACACATAATCAAGAAATGTCACAGACCACTGCGCTGCCTTAACTGATGAAACCCTTTTAAAAATCTCTGGGCTAGGCAGAAACCTCGGAGCTGGCCTTTGGAGAAGAGTCTGCTTTCTCCCCAGGTGGCCCGTCTCCTAAATAAAACTCATGTTTCTTTCCAATCAAAGCTTCTCTCTTGAGTATTGGCCTTTAGAGCGACAAGCAGTCGAACTTGGGTTTTGGTAACACATCTGAAGGAGAAAGCTAAGAAATCGCTGTGGCATTCATTTGGCAATACTCAGTAAGCTAAAGAAAAATAATTGGCAAAGGGACAACAACAATAACAACAAAAACCCCACAACTATCCAATGGGTTGGTAAAAGATGAGCATTGCTAAATACAGTATGCACAAGACAATTAAGAAAATGATTTTATTCAAGTTTACAGTAAGAAGAACATTTATTAACAAATAATGTGTCAAAGAGAAGGAAGAGGGTCTAGGGTTTGATAGAGGCAGTGAAGCAAGGGAAGTCTCCATGAGCTTCAGGAGCATCGTGAGGAGAGCCAGAGTCAGGCCTTATTTCAGAATATGTGGTGGTTCTTGACCAGCCCCTTCTGAGAACACTAAAGGGGGAGAAGATTTCTTAACAGTTCCTGCTTTTGGAAACCATATAGCTTAGATAAAGTTTAACATGGTGGACATCGATACTGAATGCTGTTGGCAATATATAAATAAAAGCGTAACTCCTGCCAACCAACTAAACCTTTCCACAAAAGTAGAAGAAAAAGAAAAAAAGTTTTATAATTGAGTAAGCATCAATTCTGAATGTGATGCACTCCACAGGCAATCCCCTAAGAGACTGCAAAAACAAAGAAATCTCACCCTTTTATATAGCCATGCACATACAACACATTACATGCATGTCCTTAAGATAAACAATAATTTTGGAGGACTTGACAGCACCGTTTGTCA
Source organism: Phoca vitulina (assembly GCF_004348235.1). Taxonomy (NCBI): domain Eukaryota; kingdom Metazoa; phylum Chordata; class Mammalia; order Carnivora; family Phocidae; genus Phoca; species Phoca vitulina. Next base: position 12,122,028 of record NW_022589729.1, on the reverse strand, counting down.
AATGTAGTTCATCCTACATTCAGTTGGCAGTGGGATTGATCATCTGTGTTAGCTAACTAGCTTAATCCAAAGGACAAATAAGCTCATCACATCTTTATGACAAGAAGTAGTTTAGGAGTGAGGCCTTTGCCAAAGTTAAGGTTTTATCCCCTACAAGAAACTGGAAGATGGGAGGTCCATCTTCTTTGATGGTTAAATTTCAATGAGATGGTTCTCTGGGTCTTAAAGCTGGGAAAAGGCTTATTTAGCTTTTAAAAAATTACATACATTTTAGAGAGAGAAAGAACTTACAATTTTTCTAAAGTAAATGCTCTAAGATAGGGTGTGGGATGAGTTTCTTTCCTTCTTGTTAACAGAGACTTTCTTTTTTGATTTGTATTTACTTTTAGACTACATACTCATTCTTGAATAGCTGTGCATCTTTGGGTAAATTTCTAAATGAAACTCATCTGTGGTAAACCACAGTTTTTTTCTATGGGCAAGAAAGAGCAAGCAGCCCAGTGAGTGGTGACTCAGATTGAGAGAATAATTTTTCTTGATTGTGTTTCTCAGGATACAATTGAACTGTACTTGCTTCAAAAATGTTCAAAGTAGTAAAAACAGATGTATTTGGGCAGAGGAGTAGGAAAAAAAACAAACAAACAATAAAAATATATCAGAAAAGGAAGAGGGTTTTTGTTTGTTTGTTTGTTTTGGTTTGAGAAACAGAATACCCTTACTTGGTAAAAATGGGTCTCAAATCAAAAACATAATTATTTTCAGAAGTAACTGTATCTAACAACTAATGTATCCACAAGCAACCATTTGGAAGCTACCAGTATTCCTTAGCAAGAGAGCTTCTACCTTGAAGCTAAAAAGAGTATGAATTGGGTTGGGTTAGGCAGAAACAAATTAATTATGGAAGTGAAACTAATATTTGAAGACATAAGACACAAATCTTCCTTGACTTATGATGGGGTTATGTCTCAATAAGCCCATTGTAAATTTACAGTATCATTAAGTTATAGTTGTTACTTGATTGCTATCTTAAAAAAATAGAGGGATAATCTACACCCAACCCACAGAACATAGGTTTAACCTACCTTAAACGTGTTCAGACACTTCCATAAGTCTACAGTTGAGCAAAATCATCTAACACAATGCCTAGTTTGTAATAAAGTGTTGAATATCTCATGTAATTTATTGAATACTGTTTTGAAAGTGAAAACCAAAATGTTTGTATGGGTACAGAATGATGGTATCAATTGTTTACCCTCATGATGGCATGGCTGACTGGGGGCTGCCCAGAATTGCAAATCAGTCACGCTTCATATCACTAGCCTGGGAAAAGACCAAAATTCAAGCCTGGAAGTATGTATTCTACTGAATGTGTATAGCTTCTGCCCCATCATAAAGTCAAAAAATTGTAAGTCAAGCCATTGTAAGTCAGGGACCATTTGTATAAGAGATATACAATTTCTTTAGGCGAAACAATCACCCATTGTTTCCTCAGGGCCAGGATGGGGTTGGTTTTGGTTGGGTGAGGCAGTGCAGGGAGCTATGAGAAACAGAGGAAGAAACGGAAGTCTGAGCAGAAAACGCCTTTCAGATCATTAAAACTAGAACAGAACTACTAACGACACAGGAGTTGCTTTAGCCCACAACCAAAATGACTTCCCTTTAAAGTTTTATAAAACAAACCAACTCAACCAAAATAATGGCTTTCTAACTAATTAAAAACAAAACCGGTTATCCTCTTTAAGTGTGTTTAAAAATTCTAATTGGAAACTGCAAGTTGGCTAACATCTGTTAGATGTTTTGCCAAATGTATCAAGATGAGAAGTTACTTTAACCTTTCTTCTTACCCGTTTTAACGTCTTCAAACACAATAATTCACATATTCCCTGAATTTCTTCATATTAAATGAACTCCCAATTAAAATTATTTTTAAAGATCCTGTTACTCAATTTCATGTAATTGCTCCTGTATGTTAAGAAAATGAAAAATATTTAATAATTATTTTATATTTTCAAAATGAGTAATAGTTTTAGGGTGTTCCTTTAGAAAAATTGGTCTGCTCATGAAAGAAATTGAGGAAGACACAAAGAAATGGAGAAAAGTTCCATGCTCATGGACTGGAAGAACAAATATTGTGAAGATGTCAATGCTACCTAGAGCAATCTACACATCCAATGCAATCCCCATCAAAATACCATCCACTTTTTTCAAAGAAATGGAACAAATAATCCTAAAATGTGTATGGAACCAGAAAAGACCCCGAATAGCCAGAGGAATGTTGAAAAAGAAAAGCAAAGCTGGCGGCATCACAATTCCGGACTTCAAGCTCTATTACAAAGCTGTCATCATCAAGACAGTATGGTACTGGCACAAAAACAGACACATAGATCAATGGAACAGAATAGAGAGCCCAGAAATGGACCCTCAACTCTATGGTCAACTAATCTTTGGCAAAGCAGGAAAGAATGTTCAATGGAAAAAAGACAGTCTCTTCAACAAATGGTGTTGGGAAAATTGGACAGCCACATGCAGAAGAATGAAACTGGACCATTTCCTTACACTACCCACAAAAATAGACTCCAAATGGTTGAAAGACCTCAATGTGAGACAGGAGTCCATCAAAATCCTACAGGCAGCAACTCTTCGGCCTCAGGCGCAGCAACTTCTTCCTAGACACATAGCCAAAGGCAAGGGAAGCAAGGGCAAAAATCAACTATTGGGACTTCATCAAGATAAAAAGCTTTTGCACAGCAAAAGAAACAGTCAACAAAACCAAAAGACAACTGACAAAATGGGAGAAGATATTTGCAAATGACATATCGGATAAAGGGCTAGTATCCAAAATCTATAAAGACCTTATCAAACTCAACACCCAAAGAACAAATGATGCAATCAAGAAATGGGCAGAAGACATGAACAGACATTTTTCCAAAGAAGACATCCAAACTGCCAACAGACACATGAAAAAGTGCTCAACATCGCTCGGCATCAGGGAAATCCAAATCAAAACCTCAATGAGATACCACCTCACACCAGTCAGAATGGCTCAAATTAACAAGTCAGGAAACGACAGATGTTGGCGGAGATGCGGAGAAAGGGGAACCCTCCTACACTGTTGGTGGGAATGCAAGCTGGTGCAACCACTCTGGAAAACAGTATGGAGGTTCCTCAAAAAGTTGAAAATAGAGCTACCCTATGACCCAGCAATTGCACTACTGGGTATTTACCCCAAAGATACAAATGTAGGGATCCAAAGGCATACATGCACCCCGATGTTTATAGCAGCAATGTCCACAATAGCCAAACCGTGGAAAGAGCCAAGGTGTCCATCGATAGATGAATGGATAAAGAAGAGGTGGTATATATATATATACACAATGGAATATTATGCAGCTATCAAAAGGAATGAGATCTTGCCATTTGCAACGACGTGGATGGAACTGGAGGGTGTTATGCTGAGCGAAATAAGTCAATCAGAGAAAGACATGTATCATATGACCTCACTGATATGAGGAATTCTTAATCTCAGGAAACAAACTGAGGGTTGCTGGAGTGGGGGGTGGGGTGGGAGGGATGGGGTGACTGGGTGATAGACACTGGGGAGGGTATGTGCTATGGTGAGCGCTGTGAATTGTGCAAGACTGTTGAATCACAGACCTGTACCTCTGAAACAAATAATGCAATATATGTTAAGAAAAAAAAAAGAAGAAGATAGCAGGAGGGGAACATGAAGGGAGGGAATCGGAGGGGGAGACGAACCATGAGAGATGATGGACTCTGAGAAACAAACTGAGGGTTCTAGAGGGGATGGGGTGGGAGGATGGGTTAGCCTGGTGATGGGTATTAAAGAGGGCACGTTCTGCATGGAGCACTGGGTGTTATACACAAACAATGAATCATGGAACACTGCATCAAAAACTAATGATGTAATGTATGGTGATTAACATAACAATAAAAAATTTTAAAAAAAAGAAAGAAAAACTGGTCTGCTTCAAATTTTTTTATTTATATGTAAAAAATATTTAAGCAAAAATCACATAAATAACTTGTTTATTCACTAAATTATTTAAAGCTTAATAGTATTTAAATAGTAACATTTGTTAACTTTATTTGCTTTTGTATTTAAAATGTATTTCATAATGAATTTTCAGCATAGGACAGTATCTATTTGCTGGTAAGAAACTTCTTTCTTTCTTTTTTTTTTTTTAATATTTTATTTATTTATATGAGAGAGAGAAAGTGAGCACAAGTTGGGGGCAGAGGCAGAGAGAAGGAGAAGCAGACACCCCGCTGAGCAGGGAGCTTGATGGGGGCTGGATCCCAAGACCCTGAGATCATGACCTGAGCAGAAGGCAGATGCTTAACTGACTGAGCCACCCAGGTGCCCCAATCTTATTTCTTTCTGATATTTAATGCTTTATTGATGCATCTTTTTAAAAATAATATTCTTAATATGTAAAAAAGAATAGGTGTTACTTGATTGTTATTTTAAAAAAATAGAGGGATAGTCTACTGCATAGAGTACTACCTTTTTTTAATTAACTTTTTTTCATAGAGATCAAACATAATTCGTTTGAAAGCAGTTATACCCATTACTCTTTTGTTATCATTCAACTTCTTAAGTTTCCCATCCAGGAATAAAAAGATGATGTTACAGGAATTGCTAGAGAAAAATGCAGAATATATTTTACCATTGTTTATTTAACTAACTCACATAATAAACTATTACTACCCATTCCCTCTCCATTCCCACACCATGTAAACTGGTGTGGAGATACAAAGGATTCAAATGTTGTTTCTTGTGCTTCTTAGGCTAAACTGTATAGCATCCTCATTCATCTGCAATTAAATTTTTGCTTCCCTGGTATTGGTGGCATTTATTGACAAAATCCTGTATGCCAGATGTACAAATTGCTGCATTTCAATAACACCAAAGAAATACAGGAGTAAAAAGAAAGTGATCTCTTGAAGGTTGAATACTTTGGGAAAATTTCCTTTGGGAAGATTTTATGAATTTAGTTTGTTTTTTAAAAAAGGTTTGTAAATTAGCTGTGCAAATGACAATGACAAAAGATAGAAAAATCTATGTGAAAATCTAGAAGGAGTATGCCTTCATTTTGATTCATAAGTCCTTATGTTTTCACTTGGTTGGAAATAACCTGAAATAAACCATTATTAATGATTGTATTATAGCTGTGTTTTATGTGAAGAAAAACAATGAGGAGCTCCAGAGTGGACCTATAGTCACAGAAATGACCTTGGCCCTGTATCAAAATGTTGTCAACAAATAGCAACACAAAGTTGTTATTTACTTAACAAGTTGTATGATGACTGCTTTCTTTTTTTTTAAAGATTTTATTTTTATTATTTATTTGACAGAGAGACACAGCGAAGAGAGGGAACACAAGCAGGGGGAGTGGGAGAGGGAGAAGCAGGCTCCCCGCAGAGCAGGGAGCCCGATGTGGGACTTGATCCCAGGACCCTGGGATCATGACCTGAGCCGAAGGCAGTCGCTTAACCGACTGAGCCACCCAGGCGCCCTGATGACTGCTTTCAAAATACTTTGTCTTTAATTAATTTACAGGATTGGTCATATTATAAGAAAAAGTCTTTAATGAATAAAATGATGAGCTCATTGTGCAGAGTGAAAAAAGTACAATGTACAAATAGGTATTTTAAAAGTAAACTTACGTCATGTCAAATTCCATCTACTCACTTGTTTGGAGGATGTACTTACCATGTGGTGCTTAGATGTGGTACTAATATGGAGGTAAAACGGCAAGTAAAGAAGTTAAGTATTTTATTGACAACAGTGTGTTGAAAATGTTTTAATTTTCTTTATTTTCACTAGAATAGTGAGAAAAGGAGTGGTTAAAGGTTAAGGAAGATTAATATGTTCATGAAAAAAGATGGGAAAATGGTAAATCTGATTTTATGTTTTATCTCTGACACATAAAGAGCATAAGTGTCATTACTCTTGCCCTTAGAATAAGGAACAAGTTAAATGAACTGAAAATCAATGACTTTTCTTGGATCCATTAAGGAACTAAGGTCCCAGGACAAAGTCCCTGAAATCTGGAGAGACAGGTGAATCCAGAAAGTCACAACTGATATCTGTGTAAGTGGAACAGAGACCACTGAAGCACTAAGCTGGAAGGAATATTTAAATGGTGATGCTGAAAAATGCCTGAAGGCTGAGTGTGGACTCTCTTGAGACCAAGAAAGTTCTGTGCTCCATGGTCTTAATTGCCCCCTGGATATTACTGGATTTTACTTCCAGGAACCCCACCAGGTTCTCACAGTGAAGAGCCAAAAAATCTCCCCTCATGGCAAGGGAAAGGAAAAAGTAAAAATTGTAAAGTAGACCCAGAGCATTCTTCCTAACAGAGACCTACTCTCTACTTTACCAGAACCTTATTCCACTTGTTGGAAGTCCGCTCTACTCTAGTTTGTGTATCGTGCCTGTGAATTGGGGAGAAGTTAAGAAACACCTGTGAATCTATCCTGATAACAATAAATAGATAGATAGATAAATAAATAAATAAATAAATAAATAAATAAATAAATGGTGGGAAAGAGACAAATCTCATGGGCAGAAGAATTCCAAATAATTTATGTCTCCTTAAGGAGATACAGCATGACTCCCCGCTCCTCAAATATGAGCTGTGCATAATGACTCAATTCCAAAGAGTAGAGTGTAAAAAGAGAGGTATAAAGAAGTGCAGCTTTACAGTGGAGAAATCTGACAAACGCTTTCTCAGTCAGGTCATGGAATCTGCCTCTACCCTGATGACTCACGTCAACAGTATATGCCTACTATATGACATGATGCTGGCCCTTTACCTCTGTGGTCTTCCTCCCCAGAACCAATAACCACTATCTCATTATAAGGAAAAAAATCAGATAAATCCTAGATGAGGGACATTCTCTAATGTACCTGAACAGTACTTCTCAAACTATCACAGTCATGAAAAACAAGGACATGTGAGAAATTGTCCTAGTTAAGAGAAGTCAAGAGTAGTCATGAAAACTAAACATAGGGTGATCTCCTTTAATAGAAAAAGGATCTTAGGTACAAACTAAAGAAATCCAATTAAAATGTAGATTTTAGGGGAGCCTGGATGGCTTAGCTGGTTAAGTGTCCGACTCTTGCTTTTGGCTCAGGTCATGATCTCAGGGCCTTGAGATTAAGCCCTGAGCTAGGCACCATGCTCAGGGGGGTCTCCTTGAGATTCTGTCTCCCTCTCCCTCTGCCCCTTCTCCCGCTCACACATGCTCACTCTCTCTATAAAATAAATAAATAAATCTTAAAAATATATATATAGACTTTAGTTAACAATGTATCAATATTACATTGTTAAATGTGACAAATATATCACACTAATGTAAGATGTTAAAATAGTGAAAACCATGGGTGGGATTTACAGGAACTCTCTGTACTATCTTCTAAATTTATCTGTAACTATAAAGCTGTTCTAAATATAAAGCTTATCAAAAATATGCTAAATCTAAAAATACTTAAAATTTCTAAATTTTCAATTAGATATAATCAACATATTAAGCATAATAATATGAGAAAATTAGTTATTGGCAAACACACTAGAGTAGTTAAGGAGCACAAATGTGAAAGATCAACTGCTTGCTTCTGTTTGAAATATTGCTTCATGTCACTGGCTGTATTTATTTATCACTTATACCTATTTTTTCAAATTTTTTTTTCTAAGTAGACTCCAATCCCAGCATAGACTCCAACACGGGTCTTGAACTCATGACCCTGAGATCAAGACCTGAGATGAAATCAAGAGTCAGACTGAACTGATAGAACCACCCAGACACCCCTATTTCTTCAAATTTTAAGTGGAGTTAATAGTAGTAGCCACCTAATAAATTTCTTAAGATGAAATGATTATAAAGAAGAAATACACGGAACCACCATGGAATTTAGCAGACCTCATAGGTACTACCTATTACTGTCACTATGGATAAAATTATTAAACTTTTAAAAAAAAATAATTTTGACTTCTAGAAACAGTTGCAAATAGAAAGCATTTTCTCTTCACCAAGGTTCCCCTAATGATAATGTCTTACACAGCCAAGGTACAATGATGGAAACTTGGAGACTTACATTGATACAGCATCCTTAATTAATTATGAAACTCATTTCAGTTTCACTGGTTTCTCACTGCTGTCCTTTTCTGGTCTAGAATTCAATCTGGGACCCACACTGCATTTAGTTGTCATGTCATCTTAGTCTCTTCTAATCTGTGACAGTACATCAATTTTTCTCTTTATGATCCTGACACTTTTGAAGAATACTGACCAGATATTTTGTAGAATGCCCCTCAGGGCATCTTATGTGGATTTGTCTGATGTTTTCTCATGATTAAGTTGAGTTTGTGCGTTTCTGGCAAGAAGGAAACAGAAATAATGTGGAGCTGCTTCTCTGTGTATCACATGCAGAGGTACAGAGTGTTTATTTATCTTATTGGTGATGTTAGCTTTGGTCACTGGACAAATGTGCTGTCTGCCAAGCTTCCCCTCTATAAAGTTACTAATTTTCTTTTAATGAACAAGTCTCTGATGAGTAGATACTTTAAGACAATGATATATCCATCATTGATTCTTACTTGCAATGCTCATTTACACTACTGTCTACCTAAAGATGATTTTCTATTTCCATTATTCCTTCTATGTTTATTGATTAAAATTCTGCTTTTCAAAAAGCCTTCCCTTCTCCCAATTAATTATGCATTCAGTTATTTATTATTAGTAGTATATGCATATAAATATGTAGAGGCTTGCTAAGTAAGTCCTTCTTGAGATAATCAGAAGAAAATGTAATGGTGCATCCACAGCAAACAGGGAAGTCTGACATGAAATTAATATCAAATTGCTTACATATTAGAATTGTGGGGTATTTTCACGTTAGCTGATGTGATGTTTATCACTGTTTTATTTAATTACTATACATTTTTAAATTTGTAGACTTCTATTTCTCTGTGAAAAAGGATAAAAAGGGAATAAAATGTAAACAGCACTGTTGGCATAAAAAATCCACTGAGGGCATTAAGCAGGGCATGTGATGTGATGAGCACTGGGTGTTAAATGCAACTAATGAATCATTGAACATTACATTAAAAAAAAAAAAAAAAAAGTCCACTGAGGGAAGAGAAAAAGGGAGGTAGAGAAGTAGGTTGGGTTAGGGGTCCCCATTAGAGCAAGAGGAAACAGTGACCTCTCCCCTGATGTGGGTCATGTCTGGTTCATACTGGGCCCCAGGAACGAAGGGGCCCACTAGAAGCCAAACATTGCTCTAGTCTCTGAGGACACAAGGATGAGTAAAAGTCTTTAGAAATCCGGGGTCAAGCATCTTGCAGGTGATGGAGGGAGACATATGTTAAAAAATTAGCACAACTAAATGTGAAATTGCAGAACAGCACATACCCGAATAGCACATAACTACCCTATGTACTACAGAGAAGAGATACATGATGTTTCTAAGGCAGAGATGTAACCCAGTCAAGAATATGAGAAGCATCTTCCCTAAAGTAAGCATCAAACCAAAATATGAATAATTAATCTTAATAAGCTGAGGTTGTTAAGGAAGAAAATATCAGGGATCGCAACTAACAGAACAAATGTCTTGTGAATTTAGTATGATTTAAAAGAAAAATACAGGGGGCGCCTGGGTGGCTCAGTCGTTAAGCGTCTGCCTTCGGCTCAGGTCATGATCCTAGGGTCCTGGGATCGAGCCCCGCATCGGGCTCCCTGCTCGGCGGGAAGCCTGCTTCTCCCTCTCCCACTCCCCCTGCTTGTGTTCCCTCTCTCGCTGTGTCTCTCTCTGTCAAATAAATAAAATCTTTAATAAAAAAATAAATAAATAAATAAATAAATAAGAAAAGAAAAATACAGGGTGCCTGGGTGGCTCAGTCTGTTGAGCGACTGACTGTTGATTTCAGCTCAGGTCATGATCTTGGGTCCCAAGATCAGCCCTGCCTCAGGCCGCATGTTCAGTGCGGAATCTGCTTGAGATTCTCTCTCTCTCTCCCTCCCCCTTCATCTCTCCCCCCGCTCATTTTCTCTCTCTAAAATAAATAAATGAAATCTTAAAAAAAAAAAAAGAAAAGAAAAATACATATGATTTGTTAGGATAGATAGAGATAGAGATGGAGATATATAATGTTACGGAAACAAAAGAAATATAAGTAAATAATTAGAATACTTTAAAGAAACAGTATCACTCTTTAATTAGAAGAAAGTTAGAAACCCATTTATTATTTAAAACTTGCAAACTGTAATATTTTGACCAGTATGAAGAACACTTAAATGGTATTTCTTATTAACAACGTAAGAAATATCACTTTTATCTATTCTCATAAAGGTAAATTATACCAATAAGATGAAACAAAAACAAAAGAGAAATATATACATGTGTATGTATGTGAAAGTTGAAGCTGATATTAGTATTATTATTAACAGCTGATATTGTCTACTAGTATCCCCCCCCCCAACAATAACTTCCTGTCAGAGGAACTGAAAAACAAAAGGAACTAATCGGTATGCAGAAAGGTGATCAGAATCCACATTCCACTATCAACAGCCTTCTTAGATGCTATATATAATCAGTACTATAAATTGTTATTTAATAGGGATGAAAGACATAGTGCTAAAACATACATGGGTTTACCAAAAAACAACATAAATATAAGGGAATTATCTTATTTTTAAATAGAAAGACTCTTTAAAGAATCTTGTCATTCTTTCAGAACTTACAGAAACTCATTTTTCAATAAAATTCATAAATGCTATTTCGAGAACATAAAAAAAATTTAAAAGTGTCTATTATAATACTCAGAAAAAGAATAGCCAAAAGATTTTCAAAGTCAAAGAAAACAAAGAGAACTTGCCTTGGCATATTTTAAAACATGTTATAAATCGACTTTATGTAAATAGTGGGATCTTAAAACAATGGACAATTTATTTATTTATTTATTTATTTATTTATTTATTTATTTAACAGAGAGATAGAGAGAGAGCACAAGCAGGCAGAGAGAGAAGGAGAAGCAGACTCTCCACTGAGCAGGGAGCCCGACGCGGGGCTCGATCCCAGGACCCTGGGATCATGACCTGAGCCGAAGGCAGCCGCTTAACTGAATGAGCCACCCAGGCGCCCCAAAACAATGGACAATTTAATAAAAACAGAGATATATGAGGGGCGAAGGAAACTGTTAAGCCTACAAAATTTTTGTAGAAAACTTCGTGTACCATTGATTATTTAAAAAGGAGGATTATTTAAAATTTGCTAAGAAAAAGGGAAAAGTATTGAAACATAGACATGTTATGTTGACCCCCAGCCACTGTTATATGAGGTACATAAGTAAAGAATGTGGATGGAAAATGTGTCTGATCTCAGGAACAAGATGGAACTCATACACATCAAGCAATTAAAAGAAATCACAAATAACTACATTATATTTTACTCTTTTTTCAAATTTGCACATCAAAATTTTATAACAAGTGAAATAATGTGAACAAATTGATAAAGACTTTTCCACAGATATGACAGACGATATTAATGCTCTAGGAGATTGTGAAAAACAATGTACTCTGATATTTCTATTTGAAAGCTCATGATAAGAAAATCCACAAAAGAACTGCAAAGGGCAATAATGTGGGACAAAACGTTCAAATTACCACTGATAAAAACACATTACAGTATACATAGAATGACATTCATTGTTCCAATATACAGTAAAGCACAAATTAAATGGCGTTTTTAACTGCCAAATGAAAAAAATGTTTTAAAAAATAAGATGCAGTGTTCACAAGGGTATAATAAATGTCCATGTGTATAGCCCAGGGTTAGCAGAGTAAACTACTTTAACCTGTCTGGAGTACAATGTTACAATATTTATCAGTGTTTCTTATAGAATACAGATCACTGGATAAAGAAACTTGTAAGTATTTGAAATAAGAAAATAATTTAAGATCCAGGTAATTAGTTAAATAAAAGAATGCTCACCTCAGTGCTATTTTTTTATAGCAAAATATAAGAAACAACAAGAAAAACACCTTCTAATTATATAAAATGGCATAGGTAGAAAAGTATTTAGTAATGGAATAATGTTTACTTAAATCAATTTTTGTGTATCCACAGAAATTAATTAAAGTAATTAAATAATGTTTTGATGAAATAAATGAAACGGTGTTTCATGAAACGTATTATACAATTATGCTATCAATTTTGACATGATGCTATAATCAAACAGGGTTCAGTACTATGTTATATAATCTAAGTGTAGAATATATATGTATATATAAGTATATGCATAAATATATCTTATATTTATATACTTATATATGTCTATAACTTTAAGATAAATGTATAGGACAATCTTACTAACAATGGATGTTTTTAAGTAGTTAAGGTGTAGCTGATTAATTTTCTCTTTGGGGCTTTTACATATTTCCTAAATTTAATATGATTAATTTTTGTAATTTTCTTACAAATAATATTTGTCATTTTTATAATCTGAAAAGATAAACAGCACCTTGTAATAACTTGATTTAATTTTATCTCTGAATTGTATTCACCAAGTATAAGGGGAAAAAAGACAGCTAGAAAGACAAAGTTCAAATCTTTATCTTCTTTTTTCTCATAATCTTCAAATATTTTGACATGATTCCCAAGTGTTTGTCAAAGCAGTTCTGAATAAAAAGTACATTAGGTCAAATCCCTGAAATAACAAGAATCATTCTATCTCAATGAACTGCCTGGGTCCTCTGATTTCTTCTCCTGCAGTGAGATCAATTTATATAAAATAATGCCTTGAGAGTCCTTAAAAATGTGTATAAGGATGTCTTGACTTCCAATTCAATCTGTTGAAACACCTATATAGAACAGAAGACCAGAATTTGGCCAGTGTATTTCCACTTAGAGTACAACTTCCAATGAAAACCATATTTTCCACTACAAGGTTAGACAAATTAGCACCCTGTCCAGAATCAGAGTGTATAAAAGAGTAAACTGTTATTTCTCAAAAATTACACTTAAATGATTTTACACATGACATATCCACCTTCACCATACATTTACTAAAATATGCCATTCCTCAAAAATTAATATAAGTCACTGTATTCCCCTTACAGGCAATACAAACTTGTGCTTGTAATGCATAGAGTTCTTAGTTAAGGAAAATGAAATCGAGGTGATGTAAGAGGAGATTTAGTAAATGGCATACATAGCTCAAGGAGTCATATGGGGGGCTTAAAAATGTCTATAGTCTATATATTAATTAAAAAATCTCAAACAACAGCTAAGAACCAAACTAAAAAGTAACTGCTGCCTCTGCCCAGTGCAAACTGATGCAGAATCAGAAAGCCTGGTAAATCAGGACCTCAACGTCATAGTTGCTCATTCTAGAAACATGCTGTCCCTACTACCTATGTTGGAGTAAAATGGAATATATATTGAATAGAACATAATGATCATACCTTGTCAGACTTAAATGTAGATATAGAATGATAATACATAATAACCATAATGGGGAGAATTGGAATAAAATGATTATGCTGTCTGTATATATATCTACATAATATTTTCATTTCTACCACTAATTGTGAGCATTGTTTTATTTCTTTCCAAAGAAATCTTCAAGTAAATATGGTGTACATACAAGCACAATGATTTTTATATTTATTTATGCCAACGTAAAATAAATAATACTTTCTAAATTAAATATTAAGTACACCATATCATAGTTTTACCTATAGACTATACGTTGCACAGAAAATCTCTAGAATTTATTCATCTAGCATAACTGGAACTGCACTTCAAAGATCTCCTATTAAGTATGCTTACCACCAAAAAATAAATAAATAAAAGGAACAAAAGGAAACTCTGGAAATGTTGGATGTGTCCATCACCTTGATTGTGATGGATTGTGATGATAATATCATGGGTGTTTGCATAAATCAAAAATTATCAGATTGTATATATTAAATATGTGTGGTTCTTTGATTATCAGTTATACCTCAATCAAGCTGTTAAAAATAAATAAATTAATTGATTAGCTTACATCTAACTGAATGGTGGTAAAATTAAAATTTATATTTGTTGCTCAAAATGAAAATTCTCTTCTAAAACTATTTATAAACTAATTTAAACCAAGAAAAAGTTATGTAGCATACATAATTGCTATACCATATATTTAGAATAATAATATATGTTTAAAATAATCACATTTAATTGACAAAAATATTGAGGCTTCCTATAAAATTTGGGGAAATTTTTGCTATTACAAAATAATAATTAAGATAAAATTTTATCGTTTATATATTGTGGAGAAATAAGCTTTCTTGGCTTTCTCAGTGTTCTTATAAAAGCCTCCATCTCCTGAGTAATGAAAATGTATACTCTATAAAAGAATGAGAACATTTGTCTTCCTCTAGAAATATTTTACTTTTCACATACCATGAGGACTAGATCTGCAGCCTACTGGTTGAGCTATTTATTGCTCTGATCCAATAAAGATTTTTCCTATCTCTCCAAAAGCCAAAGGTTACACTCTCAGGTTAGGCATTATTTTCCTTTCCAATAAAACTCTCTCAGAAGAGAAAGGGAGAAAATAATCTCTCCCCTTTACAAATGTAGGAAATTCATATTTGCCAGACCTCACCTATGGAGTGAGCCCATCATGAGTGTAGGAAATTTTTCCATCTGGCTCTCATAATACTGGTCTTCCGGATTGCAAGAGCGGGAAAACGTATACCACAATGTTATTTTGGCCATTAATTGTGGTCTACGTATAATAGAGCTCTTTACTCTGACCCAGGTTCATGTTCCTGATATATACTATGTGAGTAGGGTGACATCTCAGACATTTCATGGTTTTTGACAACATATATTTAAATACGGTTTTCAATATTTAATTTAAAAGTCACTCATTAATAGTGAGGCCATATATATAAAATGATCTCTTTGCAATCTTTTTCTCTGTGTTCTTAAAAGGTATATTTTCCCAAACTGTAACCTTCTAAGCTGTGCTTAAACACAACTTTATGGCATATAAAAGCCCAAAAGATAAAGATTTATAATGGACACATTGGGGATTTCTTAACTACACTAGCATAAAAGAAGCAGCATAATTTATAATGGCTTAAACTCCATTTACAAGTTGTAGTCTAGGGTGTATATTACACAATCATTACATAGCTTTTGTCATTAATAGAAGCAAAACAAATTAGTAATATTATGCTAACATTTTTCAAATGTTCTGGATTACTTTTTAGAGTGTTCCAATATCAAAACATCTATGATTTATTTTGTAGATAGGGCAGGATGGGAAATCTATCAAGAGCAAAGAGGAATTCTTTTTTTTTTTTTACTACAAATATTGAAGTGAAATGCTTGATTTGAAAACGGCTGTAATCATGCCATAAATCCATTCCTCTGTAATATAAAAAAGGTTATATGCAGTTCTTCAGCTATAAGTACTAATGAAATAAAGTACAGTACCATAATTCTGATTATTTTAAAAACCTGAAGTTGATGGGATTAGTGCAAATCATACAGCTAATAGGGACTTCTATGAATTCGTATTTCAAAGTCATAAATCTCATTAAACACTCGAAGAGTACTTATATAACTTACAATCAAAGTTCTATTTTTATTTTCATTTTAAAACTGTATTTCTAGCTTGTGCATTTCATATTCTGAGTACTATGATAAATGCAAGTCATAATCGCTTCTAAAGGAATCAATGATCCAGGCACTATTACAAGCTTACTGTGTAAATCTAGCTATAATATATCAACTTGCATATTTTAATTTAATAGTCGATAAATTGTGAATCATTATAACTCTTTTAAATACTTTTCCATGTTCTTATGACCATGGAATTGAATTCTAAAATTAAGAAAACTATTAATGTACTTTTAATCATGCTTTGTAAAATAAACTTTGAGAACTAAAACTTCTTATGACCAAGTGGAAAGATACGTTAGCAGGAAACATATCAAAATGGGGTGATATTTTTCTTTCCCCTTAGGGTTAATTAACTAACCTTGCCTGCCATCAATATTTAAAAGTAGGTACTTACTAACTCTGGCGTATAGTCAACCACATTCATAAATAATGGCAAGTTGTATATTAAACTTCCATCATATGTACATTGTATGTACAATGTATAAAGGGATATATTGGAAAGGTCAGGATTCTGAAATTAAGCTATTGAAATCTTAATTTTATAAGATCCAGCACAAATTCCATAAACTTTCCACTGTGTAGAAGTGATTTCTCATTTCACTGATCATTTATGGCTTTTGCTTGTACCTTGTTTGAAGCATTTATAGTATTGTTAATATTTTTGTAAATACCCTGGAAAATAATTAGTATGTTATTTCTTTGGTGTCAGAATTCTATTTTTATGGAATATATGTGACATTTAACATTGTGTAAATTTAAAGTGTACAACATATTACTTGGATACATTTATATATTATAATATGATTACTATTGTAGAGATATTTATCATATTACACAATTGTAGAACAATACCACTGTCTATATTCATTATACTATGCATTAAATGCCCATGGTTTATTTACTACTCATTACAAGTTTGTACCCTTAGACAACATCAAACATATCCTTCCATTCCTTAGCCCCAGGTAACCAAAATTTTACTGTTTCTTACGAGTTTGACTTTTTTAGATTCCGCATGTGAGTGATATCGTACAGTACTTGTCTTTCTCTGTCTGACTTATCTCACTTAGCATAATGTCCTCAAGGTCACAAAAGGCAGGATAAGTGGCAAGAATCTCTTGATCTTCAATTTATTCCACAAAATGCCTATCATATGATATGCCTATCATAGCCCACAAAATGCCTATCATATTGGTATTAATTTACTAAAATAATTAGCAAAGTAAGTTTAACTATAGCAGAAAGCATTTAAACAAAGAAAGAGTAAATGATTTGGTCAAGTCCATCCGATTTTTAAGTGCTATAATTTGAAACTTAAATATAGGATTCTGACTCCTATTTGCTGCCTTTCAAGTGGCCAAGCTTTTGTAAATAGTGAATTAAAGTGCAGTGATAAATCAAGATGTTAATCCCAATTCTGACAACTGTTCCCAAGTATCAGTCTTCTCAATGTGGAATCCCTTAATGTGGTGTTCCAAAAAGAAAAATTAAAATAAATATATATGTATTTGTTTATCTGGTGCTCAGGAATTATTTGATGAAACAAATCACACTCGGGCGCCTGGGTGGCTCAGATGGTTAAGCGTCTGCCTTCGGCTCAGGTCATGATCTCAGGGTCCTGGGATCGAGTCCCGCATCGGGCTCCCATGGGAGCCTGCTTCTCCCTCTGCCTCTCTCTCTCTCTCTCTCTGTCTCTCATGAATAAATAAATAAAATCTTTAAAAAAAAAAAGAAACAAATCACACTCAAATTGCCACTTTGAGCTGTACAACAACAATTCCTGACCATGGATGGATCTCAATTTAGTAAGGTTTCTAGTCTCCAGCCAGGACAACTGGGGTAACTTTTACTTAGTCAAGGCTTCTCTTCCAAGTTGACAGCAGAAATTTTACCTATGGAGGTACTCTACTATAAAACTCAAGTAATATTTTATAAAAATATTCTAGAAGAGGGATGGAAAGAGAGAAATATTCTTAATCTAAAGGAAGGAAGGAAGGGAGGAAAGAATAGAAAAAAAGAAAAGAACAAAAGAGGAAACAAAAGGAAAAGAAAAGAAAAGAAAAGATAAAAGGAGGAAAAAACTCCACTGGTGAAGAAAATAGCACTTTGGTCTAGAAAACAAAAAGAAGGGTGCCTGGGTGGCTCAGTTGGTTAAGCGATGTCTTCAGCTCAGGTCATGATCCTGGAGTCGCAGGATCGAGTCCCGCATCGGGCTCCCTGCTCAGCGGGGCGTCTGCTTCTGCTTCTGACCCTCTCTCCTCTCGTGTTCTCTCTCTCATTCTCAGATAAATAAATAAAATCTAAAAAAAGAAAACAAAAAGAAATATTTTTCTAGAAAAAAATTTTAAAAAGTTCTATTTCTCTAGAACTGAAAATAGAATTAATTAAATTGTCTCAGGTGAAATTTACAGAATAGAAGTAGATAAAAATAAGAACTAGAAATGAAATATCACTGAAGACTTTGATAACACACATTGGTGTTTTAAATGCCCTCCAACATTACTGAAGCATGTCATACAGGGTGTTTGGAAACTTTTTCTGTGGAAGACCAAATAGTGAATATTTCAGAGTTCAGGCCACGTGGTTTCTGTTGCAACTGCTCAAATCCCTGTTGCAGCAACAAAGTAGCCATAGACAATATGTAAATGAAGGGCCACGGCTGTGTTCCAATTAATCTTTATGTACCAAAACAGGCAGCAGGTCAGACTTGGCCTATAAAGGGTGGTTTGCCTATCACTGCTTCAGACAATAATTATAGCAATTATAAATTTTTCCAATGTTTTCAATTTGTTTGCTGAAAATATTGCACAATTAAGAGATGCTTAATAACCCTGAACCGAGTTTAAACTATTGACATTTAGCAGAAAAAGTAAAATTTTGTCCCAATGAAGAGAGAGATAGTTATGACAGATAGTCAAGTGAGTGTACTAACTGAGGCAGTGTCTACCCCTAGTGATAATGGTTTGAATAGTTACATTGAGAAAAACAAATAGCTACATGTGAGTAATCTATATGCAGTGGATTATACTCCATTTGGTCGTGAATGTGTTCTATCTGAAGTAAACATTCCGTATAAATTGTAGGCAGTTGAAAACTTTTGTATATGCTGATTAATATTAATCACATATTGTGCAAAAACATAAATTAGGTTATTCCTGCCTCGTGGCTTTTGTACTTATTATTTTCTTTCCCTGGATTTCTTTTCTTTCATTCCTTTCTGTGAATGCAGTTATGCCATGATAACATTAACAATAAAATAGGACATAAGCAGTCCTAATAGAACGAAAATGGCATTGACATTTAATGCTATATCCCAATTCCTCCCTGTTTGTCATCAATCTCTCAGCTCTCAAAGAGGACTCCCATGGCTTCTTAATGGTACCCCATCCCCTCTTGCTCCCTTTTCCATTATTTTGTTGAATTTCCATCTGAGCACTTTTTCCCATGTAAAACTATCTTATTTATTTGCTTAATCGTTTGTTGTTTACTACCCCCCAGCTAAAATGTAAGATCCACGAGAAAGGATATTATTTGTCTTATTTACAGTGGTGTTTTTAATGACTGGCATGTGACTGGCATTAAGAGAAAATTCTAAGCTCTCTAACGACAGTTACCTTCTGTTTTCCTATCACCCACAACACCCATCATTGGTAAATTATTTGTTGTGGAAGACCTAAACAGTTTTTACTTCAGACTGGTTAGAAATGACTTGGATTTTCTTAAATGTTTTCAATGATGGGTTTTAAGTGAACAAAAGAATGAACAAAAGAATATCCTTCATCTTCATAGATTAGATGTCCTTGAGGCTAATGGATAATTTTAGACCTCAGAAATCTACCTATTGTACTGTATAGACAACTTCACCATCCAAGCTTTGGGCTGTTTCCTAAATTTATGTTAGTGTTCCAGTATGAATTTTCCAGCTTCTCATGATCTACTTGGAAGAGCAAATAGAACAGCAAATTGATTTTAACTAGAGTGCCAATTCTCATGGACAAATAGTGGCTGCTTAAAGCACTAAGGTGAGGAATATTCTGAATCTACATCTGAGTTCAGCTGGAGAGAGACAGTGCCTTGCAGGATTAGTGGTTATTTGGGGGAGAGGAGAGATTGGGTACATGATATGCATATTGCATATTTCACATCATTTAGAAGGAAGCATGATGCATTATTCTAAAAGATCAGGCTCCCTGCTCCGCGGGAAGCCTGCTTCTCCCTCTCCCACTCCCCGTGCTTGTGTTCCCTCTCTCACTGTGTCTCTCTCTGTCAAATAAATAAATAAAATCTTTAAAAATAAATTAATTAATTAAATAAAAGATTTTTCAAAAAGCAAGGATATCACTATCGTTTAAATAACACTGGTGCTTTCTCTTTCACATGCAAATGGATTTTACTTTGTTCTTTCCATCTTTCTCTTCACTGTTAGAATACAGATGTCTAATATATTTCAGTCTTAACATTAGTTATTAATATGAGCATCTCTTGTTTGGTCAAATTCTTAGACTCAAACAGCTATAAATAGATTAAAAACTTAATGAACTATGTATTTTGATTCTATTTTGTGTTAAATTTTAAATAGTTACATAATAGTTGCAGTAAAAATAAATGTTAGCTGATGAAATATTAACAACATGGTTGAAAATATGAAAACATAATTGAATGACCATGAAAATGACATTAATATCAGATAATATCTGGGCATTTTTACTACCATTACATTATTTATTGTGGATGGCAATGTTTATATGGCCATCTGTTCAATATCCAAAGTGCTGTATGTCATTAAGACACTAATTTAATATCAGATGCAGAAAAAAAGTAAATGCATACATCTTATGTTCCAACTATTTCCTTATGTTAGAAAATATGAAATAAAAATTCCTCTTCGGAGGTGTAAATTATATGTGATCGTTGTGAAAGTTATCTTCAATTGTAAAAATCCTGACTCCATTTATACTGCTTTATTTCCGTGCCACTGGGTGTGAAATCTATGATATGGAGTTTGGAGTCTATTAAGTCCAAAACAGAGAGATGTTGTGAGATGACAAAGTAAAGACCCATCTGGAAGATTTTAAAAATACAGATCTAGAATCATGGTACAGTGAAAGATCACTATCACTGAATTCCATGGGCTATGAGGTTGTTTTTTTTTTCATTTGGAAGCTTGTTTTTATTTATTTATTTTTTCCGTAATCTCTACAGCCAGTGTGGAGCTTGAACTCACGACCCTGAAATAAAGAGTTGCATGCTCTTCCAACTGAGCCAGCCAAGTATTCTTGGCTATGAGTTTTGAATCAGAGAAGCAAAACTTCTGGATTAGAGAGACCCCATTGACTAATTATTCTAATTATTGTTTGCTTGAATTCCCTCATGAATATCACCATTATATTGCTATCTATTACAAAGGTTGTAGATTTTGACCTTCAAGAATAATTTTTTAAACCAACCAAAGAAAAAATCCAGTCATCAAAAATAACATCATCATCAATTCATGCAGAATGAACATTTTAGGGGAGCCTGGGTGGCTCAGTCAGTTAAGTGTCTGATTCTTGGTTTTTGCTCAGGTCATGATCTTGTGGGTCGTGAGATCTAGCCCCACCTCAGGCTCTGCACTCAGCACAGCGTCTGCTTGAGATGCTCTCTCTCTGCCCTTCTCCACACTCACGTGCACTCACACACTCTCTCTCCTCTCTCAAATAAATAAATCTTAAAAAAAGAAAAAAAAAATGAATGTTGAAAAAAAAATAAGATGAGCATAAGACCAGTCATTTCCCAGAAAATACAGTTGGCAAATATTGATTGGCTACCATACACAATTATACACACACACACAAAAATATATATTTGTTCCATTTTGTCTTCATTGGTGAAAAATTTGTTACAAATGCATACCTCTCTGAAAGTAAGTCTGTAAACCATTGAGGTACTCTGATATAGTCTTTATCATATTTACATGGTTTAAAGTGTCAGAAATGTCTTTCAAATGTCAGACTGAAATATAACTTCTTATAACTTTTAATTGCAACTCCAAGTTCTACCTTTTGGGATCAGACAACACAAGTTTAATGCATCTCCTACCTAAAGTTTTATCACATATTTGAGGAATATATCACTTTTCTTGTATTTTATTTCTTGGGTTATAAACTCCAATTCTTTCAAGACTTTCTGGTCCTTTATCACCATGGTCATCATACTCCATGAACACGTAATATTTTCCAATGTCTCTCCTAAAATGTGATGCTTATCTTGGCACAAACTGAATGGCAAGGAAAATTATCTACAATCCAAGTATATGTACTCCAAAAAATTCACTATGTCTATTCTGATAAAAATCCAAAGTAAGGAAAGTATTTATGGAGAATAGCCTGAGTATATAAAGTCCATATACTCGTTAAGCAAACTAAAATGTATTTTTGGGTTAAATCAGACACTTAGGAAATTCCCACAGGATTATCTTAACTTCTTTATGCTTTGGCCATAGCAGAATCAGATTAAACTGAAGAACATTAAAAGAAATAGTCCTTAGAAATTTGCCACTCTTTTGCCCCATACTTTCTGTGCATCTGAGTGTGTTTATCGTTTTATCATCCAAGGTCCACTTAGAATAATGTATTCCTTTTCAAACTGAGTGCAAAAAATCTTGGAGCCATATTTTCAGCTCATCTCTTGGAAGAAACTAATATGCCATCCCATGTGTTTTGGGTGCAAGAGTCATACCTGTCTTAATCTCATTTTACACCCTTGACTTCCTCATTTATTTAAAATACTTATTTAAAGCAGTTTCATTTTTTTATTTGAAGAGCAAATTGAACAGTGAATTAGAAAATAAAAGCAACCAAACACTGCTTATAGAACAAGACACTGTGCCAGGTAAAGTTACTTCCTTTATTCTTATGACACGATAAGACGTGGTAATTAGATGAATTTGTGTACATAAAGGCTAAAAGTAATATCCATCTACATTATATAAAACAACCACGCTTTTCCCATAGATAAACATTTTAGGACTTTGTTAAATAGATACATATCGAGTGCTGATGGCAAAAAGCTAGATAGAACACGGTACCTTTCCAAGCCTCACAATTCAGTAGGGAGACATAAGCAAGTAATCCGTAGAGTCATAGTGACATTCCTAGAATGAAGTGTGAGACTGGAATTGGGATATTTAGAAAGATTGAGGTGAGGTTTGTAAAGCTGCCTAGAGAAAGTGTTGTAAACTGTTTTGAGGAATAAGTAAGAATTGGTTAGGTAAAGAAAGAAAAGGGGGGGGGGAAGCATTCCAAGCAAAGGGAACATGATTTCTACCCAGGGGTTGCAGTAAAAAGCAGAATGTGATTCCTGACAGGAGAGTAGAAAGAGGAAAGCCATCTCAAGAAACTGGTCCCTATGCATTCATTGGAGGACGAGGGATACCATTTTGCTTTCCTCCTCTTCCCCTTCTCATTAACTGCCTATTTCAGTTATCCATTGCTGCTTAAATTCTCACTCCCAACACTTACTGACTTAAAACAGCAATGATCTATTATTTCTCCTGACTCTGTAGGTTAGCAAGGCAGTTCTTGGCTCATCTCTTCTGGCTTTCTCATTTACCTGTAGTCATCTGACATCACAACCGGGTTTGGAGAGTCCAAGGAGTCTCCTTCACCTTCCATCACATTCACCTGACTGACAGCTTAGACACTTTGGTCTTCCTCCATGTTCTCATTTACCAATAGGCTAGTCTGACTTTTTCACAGTGAGACTGTTTTTCCTTTAGTTGACACTGAACCAGCAAACAAGCAGCAGAGAGAATACTCATACATCCACACACAAAGATAACAGGGAGAGGATGTCGTTCCTCACACAAAAGCGCCTGGAATTCGGTAGTCAGTGTGGATTCTGGGGATCCTTTGATCCCCAGCAACTTTACTTTACTGTTTTATATAACACTGGCTGGCAAATATGTCATAATCAGTTCTCCAGAATCTACTTCTACAAAAGGCTGTTTTACTTTGCATGTTACATTCTTCAGGATTCTATTACCAGATCTCCGATTCCGAAATCTTTACTTTTCCTAGAACACTAAAATGTTTTCCAATGGAAATTCCTCTGATTTCTAAATACCCAGAAAACTCTGAGTTTATTTCTGTAGGGAATATATTGTATCCAAAATAATGGTAATATATCTAATTATACAACTTCTCTGTATCACACTAATAAATTCAATGACAAATAGGTTCATCTGTAAAGATCTCTGTTAAATTTAGCTAATGGATTTACAGATTTTTTTTTCCCCTTTAGCATCATGCTTTAAAATCATTTAGGAGAAATACTTTATAGTAAAATATTTTAAGCACAAGTTAAAACAAACAAAAAAACCCACAAAAAACTATATCCTCAAATGCTTCCCAGGTTTTCTTCTTTTTTTTTTTTTTTTTTTTTAAAGGGTTGCACTTTTGGGGCGCCTGGGTGGCTCAGTCGTTAAGCGTCTGCCTTCGGCTCAGGTCATGATCCCAGGGTCCTGGGATCGAGCCCCGCATGGGGCTCTCTGCTCAGCGGGAAGCCTGCTTCTCCCTCTCCCACTCCCCCTGCTTGTGTTCCCTCTCTCGCTGTGTCTCTCTCTCTGTCAAATAAATAAATAAATAAATAAATAAATAAATAAATAAATAAAAAATAAAAAAAAGTAAAAAAATAAAAGGGTTGCACTTTTATTTATTTTTTTTTTTTATAGATTTTGTTTATTTATTTGACAGAGAGAGATACACAGCGAGAGAGAGAACACAAGCAGGGGGAGTGGGAGAGGGAGAAGCAGGCTTCCCGCAGAGCAGGGAGCCCAATGCGGGGCTCGATCCCAGGACTCCGGGATCATGACCTGAGCCGAAGGCAGACGCTTAACGACTGAGCCACCCAGGAGCCACCCAGGTTTTCTTCTTGAATTTGAAAATATTTATATGACATCTTATAGTAAGATGACTATTACTTTTCCAGGTCACTTATATCTAAAAATATTATAGAAAGCAAACACTGACTTTTCCTGGGTTTGAACACTAAAACTAAAAGCTTCCTTATTTTTGATTCTTTGCTTTTTGGACAATCTCCAGGGAAGCTCCACTTCACTACAGATTGAGTGGGTTAACCTGTTGCCCTCAAGACTATTTGTCTCTGTGGAACTCCACTCATTCCTCCTCAAAGGCACCTTTCCTTTCAAAGCCACACAAGTGGAGAAGCTTTCATAAAGAAAGAGAATTAATCATATATTTGTCATACTGTAGACAAAATAAGTCATTTGATATAATGGAGCAAACTGTTAGCTGTAAGTTAGCTCACTCCGATAGAGTGTTA
This sequence comes from Phoca vitulina, assembly GCF_004348235.1. Taxonomy (NCBI): domain Eukaryota; kingdom Metazoa; phylum Chordata; class Mammalia; order Carnivora; family Phocidae; genus Phoca; species Phoca vitulina. The sequence goes on along the minus strand of NW_022589729.1, from coordinate 12,097,004 downwards.
CAATATGATGTTAGTCATAGGATTCTTAGGAGACAGGTAGGATTGATGGCAGGGGAAAATATTTTAATTTTCAATTTGCATGAGTATAGCACTCAACTTTAAAAACATATTGCAAATTAACTCTAGTAAGATAGCAATGTAATACATAAATATTTATTATATTTCTACCAGAGGTTTTCATGTATTTTTCTTGGGTTCAATCCCGAATTATTTAAGGTCACAGGGGCTAATACTTGGATGTGTTACAATTTACTTTAATTAATTAAACCTAATGTAACTTTAACTTTGATTCTCAGCAGTTTAAATTATGTATTATTTTATTTCTCTTATATACAAAGAAACTTTTTTGTGTTTTGCCTTTTTGCTACATTTTGAGCTACAAACTATATTGAAATTTATGTAAGCAAATTTACACTTTTAAAACTTGTCCCACGAGATGGCAGAGCAATAATTTGAAAGAGAATCCAATGAATTCTACTTTTCTTTAAACAGCCTAGGAAGATATGGAAACACGGATTTCAGCCAAGAAAAAAAAAAAAGAGTAATGGGAAAATAAATTAATTTTAGAAGCTATAAAGGAATAAGTACCAGTAATTGGTAGATATAATATTAGAGTAATTTAGAAATACACATTTTAAACATTATTTTTAAATGAGAACTTCTTCGAAGCTTTCTGCAACTATGCTTAGGCTCCTAAAGACACAATTATCATACAATCATTTTGAATAACTATGTTCTCCTCGAGTTCCAAGAGAAGCTTGTATGGAAAATAGTGGGTCAAATTTTTCAGAGTTAATGTATTGGAGCAAGTTCTATATGGAATTATAATTCTTAAAACTTTTTTGTCTTTTTATTTTGATACAGCCACAAGGTTTTACTATCGCAGGAGTATCACAAAAAGCTTTTTTGTTCTCAAACCCCTTAAGAGTAAGTTGCTTAGATGATGCCCCCTCACAACTGAACACTTAAATATATATCATGTTACAAAGACACCCTCCTATATAGTCACAAAGCAGCCATTAAATAAGGTCATTAACATTGGTATATTACTACCATCTAATCCAAAGACTCCATCTGAATTTTGGCAATTTTCTCAATAATGTCCTTTTCACTAAATGGGATCAGGCCAGTATTACCTTTTACACTTACTCTTCACGAACCTTTAGTACTCTGGAGAAGTTGTTGGATGTTCATGACCTTGACATTTTGAAGATCATAGACCAAATGTTTTGCAGGATATCTCTCAGATAACATTTATCTGAAAAGTCTTCATTTTAAAATTTAAGTTATATAGTTTTGGTAGGAGTCTCACACAAGTGATGCTGTGTTCTTCCCATTCCTTTCTATCAGGTGGTACCCTCTTTCAATTTGTCCCATTGCCTATGATTAAACTTGATACCTTGACTAAAATGTTCCCTGCCAAGTTTCTCCATGGCACAGTAATCTTTTTGTCTTTATAAGAATCTTGCAGGAAGGTAATTGGGACTATTTCATTCCTTATCAAACTTTCACCCAGTAGTTTAATATCTATTTCTGCTTCATGGATGAATTAATCATTACTGTGATGGCTACCAGATGATGACTATCTATTCCATCATTCCCTTTCTATACTCTTCCATTGGCATACCTTTCAAGGAAAGATTTTCCCATCTGAAAATTATTAATTTATATATTTAGTAAAAAAAATATTGGGTTCCTATTATATTTGTTTATGACAATTAATTCCTATCATTATTTATTTTGATGATCAGATTATCCCCAATATTGCCTGTGGTAGATCCTTCAAGCTGGCCTCCACTTTGTGTTTATTTGATGCCCCCTAATCTTTCTGAGAGAAAGTTCTTACTTTTTAGTATCATAAGTTATTCCAGGCTTATCTTATATCATCCCTGTCCCAATCTTGAAATCAGTAATTTCTCTACAGAGCTCTGGTTCTTTTTGGTGGACAACGGTACCTAGAAAGGAAGATGTGGGCCCTAGCTATACTCATTATGATGGGGTGACTGTTGCCCTCAAGTTTTTACAGACTCTCAGGGGACTGAGCTAAAGAACATATCTACTCCTTCCCTCTTCCCCACATATTTATGTCTCTATATATTCAAAACCATATCTTCACACTGATGCCTCTAACTTTAACTCAACTTCACAGAAATCATTCTAGCATTTCCCTTTCCATGTGTTCTTTGACAGAGAGAAACATGGCTTCCATTATCCTTAGTATTTTTACTCTCTTTGACAAGTCCCTTGTGCAGGTAACTAATGTCTAGTCACCACTGCAATCCCTCCTATGCAGATGACCTTCTCACCCTGCTTGGCTTCCGATACTCAGTGGCAAGCAGCATCCTCTATGCTCTGATACTCTATACATGCTGCCTACCTCTTACTAACCTACTGGATGGGCATCCTCCTCACTCCACTTGGGCTCTTAACTAGCGTGCTGTGCTCCCACTCAAGTGCAAGTGGATTCTTACCTTTCTTGATCCCACCTAATGACTTTTAAAGTGAACTATTTAGGAAGGAAAAAAAAATGAGGTAAGGAAAAAAGGCAGGAAACCAGGGAAGCCTACAATCAGGCAGGAAGGCAAGCAGGTGTCAAAATGAGTCTTTAAAAGCAAACGTTTAGGAAACAAATTCATTGTTCTCCCATGATTATTTTGTGGAAATTTCTGGGGACAAAATACCTTGAATGGCTACTTTTCTTCATCGATACTATTCATATATGCCAGTATTGAAAGAAAATAAAGTATATAGTTGTCAGAGTGCATTACCTATCTGTTCAAACTTTCCTGGGGAGCAGGTGGATTTCCTAATGTGCCAATTCTTCCCTTAGCTAGTCCAATCTAGAACAGTCTATAACAACAAGAGTAACGATAGCAAGGCTACAAACATATTGGCTCTGACTTTTACCCTCGATGGTCCCTGCTCAGTGACAAGACTGCCAATCTAATACAAAACATAGTTCATGGCTCAGTAGGTAAAGCATCTGCCCTCAGCTCAAGTAATGATCTCAGGGTCCTGGGATCCAGCCCCGCATCAGGCTCCCTGCTCAGACGGGAGTCTGCTTCTCCTTCTGCCTCTCTCTCCACTTGTGCTCTCTCTCTCAAATAAATAAATAAATTCTTTAACAAACAAAAAAACATAGCTCATGAAACAAACTATTGATTAATAACTAATGGCTAATGTATTATTCCTACAGAGGTCATACCTACAGAGGTCTCGATATTCTTCATACTAAAAAAATCAAGGTGTGCCTGGGTGGCTCAGTTGGTTAAACATCCGACTTTTGATTTTGGCTCAGGTTATGATCTCAGGGTCATAGAACCCTAAGTCAGGCTCTGCACTCAGTGGGGAGGTCTGCTGGAGATTCTCTCTCTCCCTTTCCCTTTGTCTCTCTCTCCACCACTCACGTGTGTGCACAAGCTCTCTCTTCTAAAATAAATAATCTTTTTTTAAAAAAATCAAGGATTGCAAACATAGAGACAGATCAATGTTTATTTGTTTCTTTTTCTTTTTGTTATATTGATAAAATGACTTTTCTAAATATCCTTCAGGTCCCATTTTGTGGCAACTGTGTGCTCTGTGAATGTACAAGTCCAATACTGTATGGAAGCAACGTGTGTGGTCAAATTTTTAACTATCTTGCCTAATGTAAGTGAAGGCTTATATTCCCATATGATCCACTTACCCTGACAAATCTATAAGGTCATGGTCAGACTCTCAATTCTGAGTTACGATCAGCATACAAGAAGCAGTAGTTTAAAAAAAAAAAAATCTGCAAGGCACCAGCTGTAATAGGTATTTTATTATTGTTAGATTACTTGGTTTTGGTTTAACCATTTTCTAATGGAATGACAAATTATGTTTTCATAACAGCCTCAGAAAAAGTAACGGGCAATACTGTGTTTCTAATTTTGAATCTGTTGATTTTATAATGTAAACACAGAAAGATTTTACAGCATGTTGGGAGAAAATGATTTTACTAAACTTGAAATTCTACTGATATTGCTATTTAAAATAATCAGCTGTAGGGATACTATATGAGAATGGAAAAATTCATGCTGATTTGTTTTTAGATGAGTTTTTAAAAATATTTTTGAATCTGCAACTTATAAGATGAAATTATTAAATTATTTTGAATACATGTTCTTGGGTGATAACAGTTGCCAACAAAAACATAGCTTGCAACACAAGTTCCATTTCACTGATTTCAGTATATGAAAAAATACTACAATATATTCCACGTTAGGTAGAATTTATTTTTTTTTAAAAGACAGACTTTATCACGTAAAAAACATATTCTGGATACTTAGACAAATTTAATTTATCTGATTATAAGAAGTTCTGATTAAAATGAGAGATTACTTGAGTATAAGATAATTCACTAGTCATAAAAGGAATCACAGTTAGCATGCCCACTACAGTTGAATGTTATTTTTTTACATTGGAAGAAACAGTGGCTATTATGTGAATAGCCCAGGCTTTAGAGTAAAATTGTTCTGGGTTCTAATTCCCATCTGACACATAAGTTCTTTGTGTCCTTAGGCAAGTTACCTACCATCAAGTTTCCTCATCTGTAAGAGGAATAATACTATTTTTTTTACCAAATAAGGTTGGAGTCAAGTATCAAGAAGTGATGCATGTAAATAATATAGCAGAGTGCCTGGGGATATAGTGCAGCTTGATATGAAACCTTAATAATATTGATAACTGTGCCAGTTAGGAGATCATTCAGCTAAAATCAGTGTTGCAACCAACACTGTGTATTAGCAACATAAAATCAATTCACAACCTCTTTTAACTTCCTTCTTCTGCTGTAGAGACTATAAAGCCTAAAGATTTACCTTCCCAGTCTCCTTTTAGCTAGAGCTAGTCATGAGACTTAGTTATGACAGATGGGATGAAAGCAAAACCTAGAACTTATGGAAAAACATTCTTAAAAAGACAGACTTGCATAATCTAGACTTTCCCCCTTTCTTCTCTTTTCCCTTTTCTTCCGAATACCTGGAATCCACATTGGATTGATGTTTGAAAGTGTTCAAGTTACCTTCAGATTATTAAGATAAATGCCTCTCTCAAAAGATGGCAGGGAGGAGGAAAAAGAAACCTGAATTCTTGATGGCATTTTGAGCTAAAACAGGAGAAGCAACATATCTGCAATTAATACGACTTAACTAATCCAAGAAACTCTTGTCCAAATGACATTGCAAATGACTTTTTTGCTAGTTTCAGGAACACACTCCAATCTGTTTATCTGAGCAATAAACTGAACAATTAGTCATTCTCTCTTCTCAGGACAATGGATAGTGCAAACTAGCTTCTCAACTGGCTGTTTACCCTTCAAGATTACCTTCTAAATCCTTACCTTCCTGTGTTCACCAATCTTAAACTATCACAAGTTAAATTTCACCTACTCTCACATAGGCCCCAACATTGAGAGAGCCCTCTTAAACTAGACACCAAAAATCTGTAATTACTCTGTCTGTGGCTACTAAAATGTCTTCAAGGTAGTGGTCTTTCTTATGCAGTGAGTAGAAAACTTTATAAGGAAGATATTTTTGTGAACTTTTCAGGGACTTTGGTCAACAAAGGTATTTTTGTGGATTTTTTAGGAACTTGGTCAACAAACACTAGGGCTGGATTACATCCCATAGGATTCTTAATACCAGAAAAATAAGCATATTTTGCCTAAACTATTCCATTTTAATTCTCTGTTATTTATTACTGATCACTTCTCTAATAAATGATACAGCTATTATTCTGAATAAAGTAATTTATGTAAAGACATTAGCATAGCATTTAACATATAAATATTCAGTGAATGTTAGTGTTCTTTACTTTATGACCACCCATTAAAAATTAGGTCCTATAATCTTCATGAAAAGATTTTGAAAAGTAAATTTAAAAAATGATATACTCTCTTCTCAGTAAGATCTGGATTCTAACCCTCCCTCTGCCATGCAATCACTGTGTGGCCCTGGACACACTGGTGAACTACTTTAAGCCTCAATTTTCACATATGTAAAACTGTCATAGCAGTCTTATCAGCTTTGGTAAGAAAAAAAAAAAATGTTTTACTGTTTAGTAAGTGTAAACTAGTAAGAGCACTAGTTCAAATTATGAAATATTCAATGAACTACACTTTTCTACCACATTTTCAAAGATTCAGGTTGCCTTAATGTTGTCCCCTTTCATATGCAAGCTGCCTGCTAAAACCTGAATCCTCTCTTCTGAACTGCTTTCTTTCTCCACAGCTCGAGGATATTTGCATTTTTAATCATAAAATCTGATGATTATGAAATGACGATTGATTTTTTCCTTTGCAGGGAAGAAAAGATTTTACTCTCTGATGTTGAAATCATGCTAGGTAAACGTTTATCTGTTCGCGTATAATTCTAGGGTGTCTATAGCATAACATTTACAAGCACTTACATGCAAAGAGTCAGCTATAAGTGAATAATCAGTCCGTATAAGGCCAAAATATTCACATGTAGCTATATCAGAGATTCAAGAAAATAGACTGTGGGCATTTTGCTTTATAAAAATCAGGACACACTTGACTCTGCAAGTTCATCACTTTCACTGATTTCCCTATTGTCTGAAAGCATTCATTTCAGCCTGTTCCTTTGACTTATATCAGCAAAATGGCAATAATGCAATTCAAGGAAACTTCTCACAATATTGTTTTTCTTGGATAAAGGATAGACTCTTTCAAAACAAAATACTCAGAACATTATATTCTGAAGGTTTACATGTTTAATTTCAGATGTTTTCAATTATGAATTATATATATTCAATTATATTTATGATAGAGGCATATAGGTAAAAGAGTAAACATTGATTTGAAATAGATGGGAATTAGTTACAATTAGAAAGTTTTAATTTGTTTGATCCAAGTTGTCTTGATTTAGATCAGTGTATAGACTCAAACTTGGTGCAACTGACATTTGGGTTGGAGAATTCTTTGTTTTGTCAAGGGAGAGTCCTGTGCATTGTAGGATATTTAGCAGCATCTCTGGTTTCTACTCACTAATACCAGTAGCAGCTGCCTACCCACTTTGGTGACAACCAAAGATGTCTTCAAATATTGCCAATTGTCCTCTGGGGGCAATATAGATTTCACATTTACAGTTGGTAAGTTTCAATGTCTTGTTCAGTGTCAGAAGCTTCATGCACTTCAGAAACATACTGCACAATTCTAAGCAAATTATTATTTTTAAAGAACTATCTTTATTATTATTATTATTATTTTTATTTGTGAACCCTCTTGCACTGTTGTGAGATGTTTGTACTATTATCTTAAAAGTTTCAAGGTGTGGACAGATTGCCAAAATTAATAGATTTCTGTAAGGACACATGCCTGGGAACATGAAAAAGAGCTGTCTTAAGGAGAATCAGAAAATCATTCAGGTCACAATGACTTCCAATCCTTTTTTCCCTCAGAGGTATCTATGGCTTCTTTCTCCAGTTAATCTCCTTTTCTTCTAGTCTTGCTACCTCCTTTCTACTCTAAATTATGGCTCCTGTTTACTCACTGATTTTATTGCCTAATAGATTCTGCTTAAGGCCCTCTCATTCTTTGTGTCATTATTCTTAACTTCTCTCTCTCTCACTAAATTCCCCAATAGAGAGGATCTGAGAGCATTTGGCTACTCCATAAACGACAGGTCTGCCTCTACAGAAATGCGTTTTGGCTCAGCATCATGGCTTGATTGACTATGGTTATTTCTTAGAAAGCTGTCTGTTGTTGTTTCTTTCAATGTGAACTTTTGACAAGGAAAGCACCCTGAGTCTTGTCAGGTTTAGAGTGTTACTCCAAGCATATATCTCACCTGCCTTATCTTGAATAGAGGAGACTTAGGTATTACCTTTCTGCCACTTGAAATTCAAAAATCACAGGAAAGGGATAGTATTTCGCTCTTAAACTTTCCAGTGGTGTTTTCCTTATTTATTAGAGGAGGACTTCAACAACCCTTTATGAGGTCATGAGGACAGTAATGCTTGACAGGCTACTGCCCTTGAACAGTACTGTTTCACTGAGAGCAATCATACGGAGGAGTTGCCCCGGTGCCAAGAAATTATGATGGTTCAATGTTGCCGTATCATTGACTACATATATCACATTATGGATTGACTTTAAAATAGTAAAAAAAATGCACCTTATGATCAAATAGTCATGTTGGATTAAATAATTTCTTAAATATAATTAGTCAGTTGTATAAACAAAAAACTCAGAAGTTTGGATGATTTGGAGAAGCAGGACATCATTGGGCAGAACTCTTGACCTTGAAGTAAGAAGACATTAAATCAAAGCATGCTTTTCCTTAAACACTTTTAAGTTATTGAGAAGATTACATAATTGATTCAAGGTTAGTTTCTATTCTATGTTACATCTCCTTCTCTTAGTCTTGGAATATTGATATGAATATTCAAGATCCTTGAGACACTTTGCAAACCGTCCTGACTATGGTCATCATCAGGCTATCTTGATACTGAATGATAAAACTAATGTGTGCATTTTAATTTTTATTTCTTTCTTGTGATTACCAAAAAAGTTGTATGCTCTGAGAAATACTAGAAAGCTCTACATATACACCCAAGGAAAAACTGCTTATTTCTCTCCATGTGTGTGTGCTTCCGCATTGAGCATTGTTAGAGCTCTTGGGACAGTATAAACCAGGATTGGATACTTCTTTTCAATCCTTTGGGAAACAGCTTGTTAGGCTCAGAAAATACTCAAGGTATCCCTATACTGTCATTAATATCCTTCCAGGGCTTCATTTTAAAACAAGGTGAGGTTTTCCCTGAATATCTACTTTTACTCCCTCAGAATATACTAGAGAGGAGAACAAAAACCCTAGAAGCTTTATAGTCTATTTTTCATTATATAAAACAATTTAACATTTCTTTTTTTTCCATTAGGACCCTCCTAATAGTTTATGAAATAATTTGGGAAGACATTACCAATTTGGCCAAATGAAGAAACTCACTTATTCTCAATGAAGAAACAGTATTGTCCAAAGCTAAAAGGCAAGATGGTAAAAAATAACTAGCAGGGGGCACAGATTTTCATTTCTTGAAACTGTAGCAAACAAATAATAGAGAAGATGGCTAGAGAGAAAGTTATGTTTCTTCCCAATGTAAAGAAGAAAATAAGTTACATTTTTAACAACCTACCAAAATCGTTCGTGGTATTATCTAACTAATTTCAAGCAATCAACTTGGATTTCAAAATGTGTTTGAACATTCTGAAATGTTTCCTGCCTTATGTATATCATCATACCCATAAAAATATGAAAATGCATAGTTGCAATTATTTAAGCACTATGTTTTCTCTTTATCCTATATTTCAATGAAAAACAGAATTGCTTAGATTTTATTTTTTTTAATATTTTATTTATTTATTTTGGAGAGAGAGAGAGCACATATGGGGGGGAGGGAGAGGGACAAGCAGACTCTGTGCTAAGGAGAGTCTGGAGATCCTATGGGCTCAGTCTCACCACCCTGAGATCATGGACTGACCTGAGACCAAGAGTCGGATGCTTAACAAACTGAGACACCCAGCTGCCCCCAGAATTGCTCAAATTTTAAATCTGCACTGATAACTGAAAGATAAAATTTCCGTCTTTCTATTTAGCATCTTTAATCATACAAATTTAACACTTATCCGAAAGACAAGCTGCCGGCATCCATTCTCATGCAGCTACCAACTGTCTTAAAACAACAGTCAGCACAGCAGTATTTTGACATATTTTGCAATTGTCATGAAAATTTGGTGGCATTCGGTCAGATGCTTGCCTCTGAGAAAGTACTATGAATATCTAATAGCTCATACTCTGCCTAATAAACAAAATTATAAAAATGTATGCTTGTTTTAAAATATTTTTTATCAGTACATAAAAAAATGACAATACAGTAAGAAAATGTTAAAGAAAAAAATTAAGAAAATAATTAAAACAAGATAAAAGTGAAAACTAAAGACTTCTGTAAGTAAACTTGAATGATGAATAGAAGTAGAAATGTATCACAGAGTATTCTGTCCAAATTTGGTTAGGGGGGTATCTGCCAAGTTTCTTCCCAGTAAAGCTATTATTTTATATATTACAGTGAATAATTAGCTTATGGGGAGGTAATTTAAGACTGCAAATATCCTATTTCTCATCATACATTTTCCCTCAAATTTTAGCATCTATGGATGATTCTGGTCTACATTAACTATTACTGTGTTGTTTGCCTAATGTCAATTTATATCTCCATCATTCCTTTTATATTTATTAGTTAGAATGCTCATTGTTTCTGGGATGTCACTGTTTCTAGGCCTTTTCAGTTGGCAGAGTTAGAAAATATACATATAGCTATTTACACACATATGTCCATACATCTATCTATCTATCTATCCATCCATCCATCCTGTTATGAGTTCATACTGTGACAAAGTGTTCACATTGCCCATTACTTACCCATTGACTTGCTTGATCAAACTGTAGTCAGGCCACTATTCTCCCCATATGTCCCTGCAATTTGGCTTATACCTAAGTTAAGTGACTACTGAGGCACAGAATATCCTTTTTTAATGGTTCATCCCAAGAATCACGTGACCAAAATTCTTGTTGAACTGTCACTCTCATTCCATTTGCTCACCCACATTCTCTTGCCCCCTCCTTCCCCACAAACGTCCCTTTAGCTCTGTTTCTCTCTCCTTATGAAAATAAAGTCTTTTTCTGTTTGATTTTGAGACTTTGCCAATCTTATGGTTAGAGAATGCTCCCTTTTGCAATAGTCTCTTTGAATAAAGTCTCTCTTTACGTGAGTCTGGATTTCTTTTTTGTTTGATTTTTGTTTTTATTTGACAACTAATATTATTGACTCCAACCGACCACCACTACTTTTATCAAAAGAATGTCTATGATCTTGGGGTGCCTGGGTGGCTCAGTTCGTTAAGCGTCTGCCTTCGGCTCAGGTCATGATCCCAGGGTCCTGGGATCGAGCCCCGCATCAGGCTCCCTGCTCAGTGGGGAGCCTGCTTCTCCCTCTCCCGCTCCCCTGTTTGTGTTCTGTCAAATAAATAAATAAAAATCTTTAAAAAAAAAATTTAAAAAAAAAGAATGTCTATGATCTTTTACAATTAATATTTTTATTTAATAATTAATTAATTAATTAATATTTTTCCTAAGATATGTTTGTAATGGAGTAAAGTTTAACTCATATTAAAACTAAAATCTGCAAGGGTTTTTTTCTATAGGTGATATGATCTCCATCAGTACACCTATCTGTTGTTAGGGGAAAAAGTCATTTTGTCAATCTATTTTAAACTTACTCCAATTTAATAATTAATTAATCTTTTTATAAAATTCCAAGCTTTAATTTAAATGAAAGTTCTCAATTTCTCACGTATCTTCCTCATCCTTTCAGTTTTCTTCCCAGGAAGAACTGCCTCTGACCCCTTGCTGAAACAGCTGATATTAAAGGCAATCTCTTATGTTTATGGGAGTACTGTTTGCTCTGTCGGCATTGTTGATTGCAGTCTACAAATAGTACAATTTAGGCTCCCATATTTTTTATCAGAGTCAAGTGCTTAGAGTGTTTCCTGGATTATTTTAGCCTAACCATGCCTGCTGACAGTTATAAACATCAGAGTGAGTATTTTGTTCACGGTCCAGCTTTCTGGCCCATTTGCCTACAACCAGCTTGTGCTGTGGAGTCATCTAGTACTTCTACTGGACCTTCAGAAATGCTCATAACTCTCAACTCAGCATTCACATCACCTGAAGCTTTAAGTAGAATAAGAAAGCCAAACCTAAGAGACTTTTCAGTATGATCTTGCTCTCTGGGTAAGTTGGACTGTCTCAAGATTTGGGCAGTTTGGGGCAGGACAGTGCAGGAAGCCATCACTACACACACACACACACACACACACACACACACACACACACACACACAGTGGAATACTACTTAGTCTGGAAAAAAAGACATTTTGCAATGGGTGAACCTTGAAAACACTGCACTAGGTGTAAAAAGTCAGTCACAGAAGGACAAATACTGTGTGTTTCTACTCATATGAGGTATCTAAAATAGTCAAATTCATAGACTCAAAGAGTGGAATGATGGTTTCCAGGAGTTGGGGGGGGTGGGGAAATGAAAAGTTACCAATCAAGGGGCATAAAGTTCCAGCCAAGCAAGATGTACAGCTAAAGATCTGCTGTACAACGTCATACCTATAGTCAATAATGTTTTGTACACTTAAAAATGCATTAAGAGGATAAACTCATGTTAATTGTTCTTACCAGAATAAAATTTTAAGAAAAAGAAGGAAGAGTAAGGGTAGCTAAATATATTTTACTCATCTTATTTTACACATAGGAAGCTGAATATTACCTGTATTCTGTATTTCTACAAGTTTAATTCTATACCTCTCCTCACCTCCCTTTCTTAGCCTATCCAAACTGGCACATGGATGCCCTCAAGCAACTAAGTAAATATCAGGAACTTAGGGACATAAACATAGAAAAATCATAACAATAATAGAAGTGAATATCCTTATTTCATATTAAGAAATAGTCTAAGTTATGGGCGCCTGGGTGGCTCAGTTGGTTAAGTGACTGCCTTCGGCTCAGGTCATGATCCTGGAGTCCCAGAATCGAGTCCCGCATCGGGCTCCCTGCTCAGCAGGGAGTCTTCTTCTCCCTCTGACCCTCCCCCTTCTCATGCTCTCTCTCTCTATCTCATTCTCTCTCTCAAATAAATAAATAAAATCTTCAAAAAAAAAAAAAAGAAATAGTCTAAGTTAACTTTCTATATCTATCTATCCATCTAGCTCTATCATTCATCCTGCCATTTGTTTATTTATCCACCCATCTAGAGTAGTAATAGCTAACTCAATCTGAAATAAAAATAGACTGACAGAAATAAAATAACGCAAAAGAGATTAAGTGGTTTATGTGAAAAATGACCTTTGAATACAACGGGTCCATCTTTACTTTTACCAAGTTGGAAATTTTACAATAATTTGCAAAAAGTACCTTACTTTTTAAAAGTTTAGTTGCTACTTATATAGAAGAGTCATAAAACATTTTAAAGTTTTATATTATAAAGGTTTTGAAAGAAAAATGTCCTTAGCCCATGTTTCATTTCATAACCTGTTAGGTCCTATATCTCAGTGTAGTTAAAGACCTGAAAGGGTAATTTTCATGTTTTGATGGGAAAAACTTAGGATGAAATTTTAATATCCTCCTGCATTTGATTAAAATAAAGGTGAAAACATGAATTGGTGCATTAAATGTCTATAACTCTCACTTCTCCTCAACATACAGGATTTTATAGCTTTAAGCACCAAAATAATTCCATGTCAGACAGGAGCACAACTTAACAAGTCATGCCTGTTTCTGCACACCTGGCCCAATTTCCCAGGGGTGTTCAGGAATACAGTCCATTTGACATTCTCACTAGGCTCTTAAATGTTCACTCAACTATTTCATGCCCAAGGCTGAATTGCAGAAATCATCTCATTCCTTTCTTACCACTTTTTATTCTGATATTTAAATATGTATCTATTTTTAAATATTTAGCCAAACACTATTTATTGAGAAGGTACTGGGAGCCAGGCAATATTCTAGTTTCTAAAAATACATTAATGAACAGCATAGATACAAAATCACCTGCCCTCACGGAGGATTCATTCTATTTTTCATCATAAGCACCACATTTTGTCCCCTTTTCAGACAGATACCTGCACCTGAAAACACAATAAATTATTTCATAGCAGTCATTTTACTGGACAGGAATTTGGAACAGTTGCAAATAATATCATAGTGCTCATCAGGGGATGGCAACTTCTTATTTACTTTTGACACAAGTATTAGCCAAGTGGAAACTAGCTTAGATTTTCCAGATCTAGACTTCCACTGGTCACATTAGGGAAATATAACAGCACAGGCAAATCGAAAAACAATAATTTTCTTCACTAAAAGGGCAAGTCCAAGGGTCAAAAACATCCTAAATACACACATGCACACATACACACACAAAACATACACATCTAGATACACACAAATTCCTACATACAACGTACAGACTGATAATAATGACAACTTGAGGAAATACTGGCTTTGGCTGCTACAACAATCCAGCTCTAGGTGTAAATGATATGAGGAATATATGAAAATACAGGCATTTTCAGCTAGCTTCTCCCTGCAAACCATTGTCTATTGTTTTCTCATCTTTTGCTTCCCTGTATTCATTGCATATTTTTGCACCTACAGTTCCACCACAAAGATTCTTCTTCTCCTTTTGCTTTTCCCAAACTTCCTCAATTAAAATATCCCAGACTAAGATAAAGGGATCTCTAGGTGAGCAGTTTTGAAACAAACTATGTCATATGCAAGTTGCCTGCCTGGGAAAATCACTGGGTATATATTTGTGATATAGATACTAATTAAATATGATGTAATTTACACATGAAGGAGCTCACTCTAAAAACGGCCACTAAAAAAAAGCAATGAAACATAATAAGGACCACAGATCCACAGATTCAAAACATGGGTATTGGCTTAAATCTTGTCTCTGTTATTGCAGAGCATTGATAGTGGATTAATTATGTAAGTAAAGTAAAAAACAAAACAAAACGAAACAAAAACATAGTGCCTGTCTCATAGTAAATAAGAAATATTAGCTAGATTCATCATCATTACCGACAACATCAAAATTATTGTAATCGCTAGTAATAGTAGCAGTAGAAGTAGTAGTAGTAGTAGTATTTTAAAACAAATGTTGAAAGAGTTTTTACAAATTGGGTAGCAGATCATGATTCTCTTTAGTACGTGATTGTAAATGCATCCATGAATCAGACCTAGACAGTCAAAAGACAAAGTTCTAAATTCACATTAACAAGGCAGTTTAGGTATGCAGTCATACTGAATATTTTTTTTCTTCCCTTAATAAATAATTCAGGATTCCTGGATTTAAATGGCATACAACAAGCAGCCCTTGGGGCAGTCTTTCCAATCTTCCTACTAAAATATCTATGGAAATACAGAACAAGATGAAAACTTACACTCTTGAAAACTTAAAATTCCAGACAGAGTATTGTCAGACATGGGGAGGAATTTTTACTAACTTATTATGGTTATGAAGACGAACTTTGGAAAGAAAAAGTCTTTCCTCTAAGAAATTCAAGGGCTTTATCAACCAGAAAAATGATCAGATTCAATCTGTCTTTAAAAGCATTGTGCAGGTGAAGGGTGCCTGGCTGGCTCATTTGGGAAAGCATGTGACTCTGGATTTGGGGTCTTGGGTTCAAGCCCTATATTGGGCATAGAGCTTATTTAAATAAATAAATCAATAAAAACAAAAGCATTGCACAGGCTCAATATCCCCTTTTCAGAGAAGACATTTTGCCTCTCAAATAATGAGTCCCTTGTTCCAATGCTATTTCCTTCAGACTGCTTATCTGAGTGTTCATTTCATATCTGTCAAGGGGACTACCTCCATCTTACCCTCTTCCTCTCTCTCTCACAATGTTTATGTCCCTTTAGGAGCAAGAAGAAAATCTATTTTTGGTCATCGGCCTATCCCCAGAGTCTTGTGCAGTACGTCATATAAAGAGAAATACAATAACTATTTCTTTAATGAACAATCCTTTTGTTCCATCAAACATTCTTAAATGATTAAGTAAATGAGCAAAATAAGAGAAAAGTACAATAACACACTGCATCTCAAAAGGCATCCACCCTGCAAAGTGAGACCTATAATAGGAACCAAAGCATTAAAGTCAAAATAGCAATCCATAGAGAACTGTAGTTTTTTTTTTTTAAAGACTTTTTTTTTTTTTATTTGAAAGAGAGAGAGAGAGAGAGCAGGAGCAGGGGAAGAGGGAGAAGCAGGTTCCCCGCCGAGCTGGGAGCCTGATGGAGGGCTCGATCCCAGGACCCTGGGATCATGACCTGAGCCAAAGGCAGACGCTTAACTGACTGAGCCACCCAGGTGCCCCAGAGAATTGTAGTTTTTAGCATAATCCAGAGAATAAAAGATTCTGGAAGAGGGATCAGATAGTAGGAGAAATCTCTATCTCAGTAAAGCAGTTGGAATACCTACTATGCAATGGTGATTGGGCAAGCACTCTATATGTGTACCTACCATAATTCAGAGATTGAAGAATATATAGTGTGGCATGAGTAGAAACACGAGAAACTGCATAATTTCTTTCTTTTCAACCACCGAGTCTGAATAGATCTTCAAGAAGTAAAATACTGAATTGCTATTGCTAAAGATCCTATGGTAATATGAAAGAAAAACTTGAGAAATACTCCCAGGGTACAGGGTAAAAGGAGAGAGAGACGGAAAACAAGAAAGCAGTTGTAAAGAACATAATAGATACCTAAACCGAGGTATTCTGGGAGAGGAAATTAGAACAGTCAATGGAGGATAGAATAAACGTTGACCAAAATGTTTTAATGGAGAAGATCACAGGAAGATTCACCCCAAAAAAAGATGCTAATTCTCTCAAAATTAATCACCAAATCTATGTGAGTCTAATAAAAATTCTGACTTTCTGAAAAATGACAAACTAATTTTATTTTTAAAAAAGAGCAAATGGTTAAGAATATCCTAGAAATGTTTTAAGGGGGAACACAGTTGTAAAGAACATAATAGTTGTAAAGAACAGTTGTAAAGAACATAATAGATACCTAAACCGAGGTATTCTGGGAGAGGAAATTAGAACAGTCAATGGAGGATAGAATAAACTTTGACCAAAATGTTTTAACGGAGAAGATCACAGGAAGATTCACCACAAAAAAAAAGATGCTAATTCTCTCAAAATTAATCAACAAATTCCATGTGAGTCTAATAAAAATTCTGACTGTCTTTCTGAAAAATGACAAACTAATTTTATTTTTAAAAAAGAGCAATGGTTAAGAATACCCTAGAAATGTTTTAAGGGGGAACACAAGCTGAAGAGAACTATAGTGTCAAAATTATAGCTATAATAATTGGCAGTGTGGAATTGGTAACAAATACATTGACAAATGAAATAGCAGAAAGTACAGAAATAGACCTATACAAATATGGAAACTTAATTATGACAGACCTGGTATTGTGGAACAGTGACAGTTGGGTCTTCAGCAAAGTATAAGCAATGGTCGGTGTCGATTTGGAAAAGAAGCAAATGAAAAGACCTGAAATCAGTTACAAAGATCACACCCTATAAGAATATCAATCCCAAATGGATTAAAGACCAAATTTGAAAGGCGAAATTAAGTTGAACACGTTCTTAAAGAAAAAGAAATAAATTCTCAGATTGAAAAGACAAACACATAATGAATAGGAAAAATAAAAATCCTTCTACATCTAGACTTAGACCCAAACCACAGTCCACAAAGAAATATCCTGAAAGCTAACAAAGAATATACTACCTATCACGGAATTACAATTAGATTGACAGTGAGTATCTCATAAACAAAAGTAGATTCAGGAACATGTGAGACTTGCTGAGCAAATATTACTTTCTCTTTAAAGCTTTATTACCAATTAAACTATAATTCATGAGTAAAAGAAAAATTCGTATCTAGACATAAAACTAATAGCACAATTTAGTCTATACAGACCTTCATTACAATTTTATTAAAGGATATTCAGTAAGAAGAGAAGTAAACCCCTGGAAAAAAGTAGTATGTGAGAAACAATGATAAAAAAAATTTGATAAACCATATCAGCACATCTAATTAAGACTACAACGAACAAAAACTTACAGTTTTGTGATACTAAAACAAAATTTCACAGGGAATTTGAGGACAAGTATGGGAGAAGATGAAGGTGAGTAGAATAAAAAATAATAAAGTTAATGAAGTGTTATTCCTCACCCTTAGTGTTCTCTTTAATAAACTCACTCCTGACACAAAGACTTGAAATGAGATGGCATGTTATTTTTTTTTTTTTAAGATTTTATTTATTTGACAGAGAGAGAGAGAGAGCACAAGCAGGGGGGAGCAGCAGACAGAGGAAGAAGGAGACACCCCACTGAGCAGGGAACCCAAGACGGAACTCGATCCCAGGACTCTGGGATCATGACCTGAGCCAAAGGCAGACACTTAACCGACTGAGCCACCCAGGCATCCCATGAAATGACATGTTATATTCAGGCAGTTCACAGATGTAAATTTGAGTGTGTTATCTTAATATAATACACAGGATGGAGCTTCAACAAATTCACCTGGAAATAATTGAACTAATGAAATTATTGTAAAAAATGTTTCATTGTGCTAACATTTATTATAATAAATCTCAAAATATTTTAAAAGAAATCTCTTGCAAGTAGGTAGAATAAAGGGGGTAACTTCAATTTTCGGTACACTGATATTATAATACAAACTACAAGGAACTAATTAAAACAAAGTAAGGGAAAGAAAAGCAAGTGGGGAGTTTAGGAAGGTAATTTTTTTAATTGAAACTTGACCATGGCTCATCAATATTCTGTGATAGGACTAGTAAAATTTTTAACCACTATTACTGTCCTAAAGCTCAGTTTATTTTGAAAGAAAAGTCTCTACATATATAATTCTGGTAAAAAAAAAATCAATAATCTGAGAATTAAAAAATAAATAATCTGATAAGTATGCAATTATTGTATTAGCATATATAAATTTCCAGTTGTTATTTAACCTCTATTCTCATAAAATTTATTTAAGATTTTTTTTTTTTCTGTAAGATATATATGCTCTGTTTTCAGGTGAACAAAAACCAGTTATTCTACACTTGAATACTCAAAAGCTAAGGATTACTTGTTCTGTCCTTATCCATTATGTATTTAGAAATCTTAAATAAATGTAGCATTTTTTTCCTACACTAGTACACTTAGAAATATGACTACTTTATCACTTGTGAAACCATCAAGGACTCAAGAGGAAAAGCAGTAGATTGTAAAAGAGAATTAACAATTTATATTTGAAACTTTGATTCACATTCAACTATTATTTTTCTACTCACTGAAACTCTATATTTAAAACTAATGCCAGTGAAGATAGATTGACTTAAAGTAATGCTGATTCATAAACATTTCATTGAGCCAAAAGTATAATTTAATAGCAAGAGAAGTAGAGCTTTGAACAGAGCAAAGGAGAAAACTGTATTATTACAATCCTTGCCAAGAAGGTGACTCACATTTCTTGGGACATTTACTCAGAAGTATCTCATATTTCTAAAAATCAGGTCAAGTTTGTTATTGCATTAATGCACTTTTGTGATTAATTTTACTAATGAAGAATATCCATTTTCACAAAGCATAAGTAAAAATATATCACTTCTAGAGAGAAGAGATTTGCAAGGTCAATTGAGTTATTAAATAATATAGGGTGGATGTATTGTACTTTTTTAGAAAAGAAAACTGAATTATTATGCCAATAAGGAAAGCAAAAAGCATTTTAGTTTTTATCTGATTGTAAATTAAGCAGCATAATGAATAGAAAAGTAGATTTAACCAGGTCCAGGTATTTCAGTCATAAGTATTAGCAAATTTAGAAGTGTATAAAGTAAAATGTCTCTATTGAAATTTTGAAGTTGCCTGATTTTAAAGATTTATAGTATGGCATATCATGAAACAAAATATATTAGTTTACCATAAGCCAGGATTGAATTTTATTTCATTTTAATATAAATGGTTGGAACCAATAAAAACTGTTCATCATTTTGCCAGAGTCAGCTTCAAAACTGTAACCAGGTTCAAATTATAACTATATTTTACTTAAAAAAAAAAAAAAATCAATGAAGCTTATATCAGTTTCTCCTTACTTTAAATTTAATTCTGGCATATTTGTTGAAGATTCAAAATAGATTTCAATTTTCAAGATGCTGCCGTTGGTGTCTTAAAGCCACTGTTTTTATTTTATTATTTATTTATTTATTCATTCATTTATTTATTTATTTTTTAATTTGACAGAGAGAGACACAGGGAGAGAGGGAACACAAGCAGGGGGAGTGGGAGAGGGAGAAGCAGGCTTCCCGTGGAGCAGGGAGCCCGATGCGGGGCTCGATCCCAGGACCCTGGGACCATGACCTGAGTCAAAGGCAGACGCTTAACGACTGAGCCACCCAGGCGCCCCTTAAAGCCACAGTTTTTAAATGTGGCAGTGAGTCCTCTGAATACTGACTGTGGCCCAGGCTACTCGATAGCATAGAGTAGATACTGAAAAAATAACAGAAGTATACCCTATGAAGAGGAAATCTAATAGAATCAGCATTCCTTTGCTTTTTTTTTTTTGTTGTTGTTGTTGTTATTCCTTTGGGGGGGAGAGATTAAAAGTTGATTTCAGGGGCACATAATCTTTTATTTGTATATTCAGCATTTGTAGATGGATGGATGATAGAACTATGACTAGCAAGGGTAAATTAAACAAGGCATTGCACAATTATTTAATTTACATTAATAAAAATTTATCTGAACGATTAGTTGAAAAAGATGTTCCTTAACAGGCTGGAGTAATACAAATGAAACATATCTTCAAAGTACATGGATTTCAGTTGGAGATTCCAGCCTGGGAAGATCCTTCCTCTGGTTTCCTCCACCCTGTGTCCCTGAGCAGCACTGGGTGAGATGGGGAAAATGGAAGAAGAGCACAAGCTTCATGTGTATTCCTCCAACATTTGGCAGTGGGCATGGGGCCTTCAGTAAACACGATTCTATTGCGACCTATGTATGTTCTCTATGAACTACTTTCCTCTCTTGCTGAAGCAACTGTGACCACCAGCAGCAGTTTTCTGTAGTTTCTGAAACTCTCTGACTGAAAACCAGCTGTGAGTCTGACAGTTAAGAGATGCCCTCGGTGACACTCTTACCTTTAGCTTTGGCAATCATTTATAGATACCCCATTCATCCTAAGAACTTTCGTCCTACTTGGAATATCTATAATGGCCTTGGTTTTCATGTTTAAACTCTGATAAATACAAGCAGGAGATACCATTTCTATGGGAGGCAGGGGGTGGAACGTGGATCAGAAGAGGCTTTTAAATGAAAGTGACCCTGGAAATGAGATTGCAAAATATTTCACTGACAAATGAGGTCAGAACACTTCCAGTCAGAGCAAACATGTGCCAGCCATGGGACTTGAAATTCCATGGAATTTTTTTTTTTTTTTTTTTTACAAATAATATGTACTAAAAGTATTCATACCAGGATGGGATTAGGCAAAATCAGGGATGTTTTCTCAAAGAGATGGAGTTTTAAAAAATTGCATAGTGCTCAGAAGTGCAAATAGGAGAATCTCTACACTGATTTGAGTGTGGAATTTTCCAGACTGAGATAAACAGAAAATGCCCCCCCTCAAATTAGCACACAGGCACTTCAGACTAGAAAAAAGTTACTTTTTCACCAAGATCTCACCTGAGCTGAGCTGCTAGGTGTGGGAGTAGCAGCCAATTAAAGCAACAAGCGAAAAGTGGAAGAGTTAAGACTTTACTCATGTATTGTGATGCTATAAGTAAGAGCCTAAAACTCTAGAAAGGTCAGTTACCCCTGTTTCATTTTCCCCCATAGAATGGAGTACAAGTTGAGGGTCAGGTGGATCCAAAAAGACGTTGAGATCCTCTCACTATTGAGGAAGCCCCAAACGTGAGCTCTGGCAGTTTTATGAACTTCAGGGTCAGGGGAAGGGATGCAGAAGGGCTAGGAGTGGAAAAGTACTGGGTAAGGAGTCAGAGTGGGTAAAAGTGTCTTCAAGATTTCCTCAAGGTTCAGATAAAGGGGACCTCGGATTTAAGGCCCCAAGGCTAGGAATGTAAGTATGTGAACAGCATGACCTGCCAAAAAGGCCCAAGTCCTTGACTCAATTTCTCCCTTCAGAGACAACAGTGCATTGGCTGGGCACCAAGTCTGGGGTGGGGTGGGCAGCTTCTCCCCAGAAGGACCCTCAGGTCAAGCCTCTGTAATTGCCTATGTTTAGGCCTGAAAAAAATGAAACATAAATGTTACCTAGGAGACAGGATCAGCCAGGAACCTGATCAATGCACTTCTCGTTACCGACCCTCAAAATGGGATCCTGAGATTGGATTGCCGCCCATGTGAAGAGCACACAGAAACCTCCTGGTATGCGGTGGTAAGAGTTAATCTGTGGTTTGCAGTAGCCTCATGATTATTTAAATTAACATCAGTGGCTGCTAGGAATGCAGTAGAGGTGTGTATAAAATGACTGTGGTGCTTAGCCACCATGGCAATAATAATAATTAAAAAATAGCAAATTACGAGGTAAATTGGCTGCCTTAGAATAAATAACAACTTATAAAAGTCTATGGAAATTTGTAAAGACTATCTGTAATTTTTTTTTCTTTTTAAGGGGCATAAATTCAATCAGTTATTAATTTTATGAACTCACTCCAATATTTAATTGACAACAGAATCAACATAAGAACCATGTAAATTCATTGATATTAATAGGGCCAGTATACACTGTATATATCAAATAATAATAAAGGATGGGTAGAATGATACATATAGAGCAAAAAACAATCACTCTACGACTTAATGTTACCATTGATAACAGTGACGACATATTTTCAAAATAACTTCTCTACAAATATATCTCAGAACTCAGTCTACTATCTTAAACAGATGATCCAATAGTCTAGATTGCTTACGTACAGGTAATCCACATTAGTACTCAAATAGTTTCTAAAGTGTTGTCAGTCATTTTTATTCAGGCATAGATATGACGGTTGGCCTTATGAAATATTAAAAACACTAAAATAACATTTTTCCCACTTAGTTACTTGCAGCTAGACAAGCATCGAATCAAAACTCTTGCATAGACAACACACCATCATATTGTCTCATTGATATAAAATGTGACATGCCAGAAGTTAATAAATGAGAGCTTAGGTTAAATTTTAGCTTGATATATCCTATGTACCTTCCCTTCCAGTGTTTTTTTTCTTTAATTTCCTTAATTACATAATTAATTCAGAAAGTATTTATGGAACTTTTATTATGCTCAAAGAACTCTTTTTGGTGTTACATTGTATAAAACATGAATTGGAGCTTTCAGCTTTTACAGTTACACATCTTTTTTTTTTTTTTTCCCCCCAGAATTCATTTGAAAACTATGAAAAACGTCACATACAAAATATAAATTTCTGAGAAATAAAAGTGTAGCTGATTCCTCTGTGCATCTAGGTCTTGGAGAGGAATCCAGGCTCTCTCTCACCTCCTGTTACTGCTCAGGACTTGTGAGGGCTTTTGAAAAATGGAGTCCAAAACTTTACTTTAATTACTTTCAAGTCTGAAGCCTAAGCTCTCATTTGATGTGATGGAGACTGTGATATTTCCTTTCCAAAAAAGTAAATTATGAATCAGTTTCTTTATAATGAAACCAAACCAATTCAAAACAAATCACAATAATAACAAAAATAAGAATTACTCTCCAAATGTTATTAAATTCCAAAGATAATATCAAGAGCAAGTAATTTGGTTCAAAATCTCAGCATTTATTAGTTACAATCTTTTCACCAAACATGACATTTGTTAATTTAAGATAAATGTTCAAACTCTCTTAGATACAGAAAGTTGGTGTAATATTTCACTTAAATATAAACATTCATGATCCATTCGTTATTTTTACAGAAACCTACAGAAATGTGATGCTTTATTATGATCAAACACAAATATGTTTTCTAAGATCGATGACAGTCTAAAAACTTTATAATATCTATTTAATAAAAAGTGCATATTACTGGTACATATGAATCTGGGAATTGTGTTACAATTTTTTCAGTAATCATTCCTGACATTCATACTAAGAATTACAGAAACTTCATAAATAACGTCATTTGATTCTTACACCTACTTTGTGAGGTATATAGGGCAGGAAATAGCCTTCGAGGGGTTAAGTGGCTTGTCCAAGGTCCAAGTATTAAGAGGCAGCAATAAATCCAGAAATTGGGATTTTCATATAACGTCATTGCATTTTCCACACTAATACTCTAATGGACCTGACACACACACAAAATTGATTAATATAATGTGATATTATAATATAATATAATAATAATTTATATATGATATATTCTTATAAATAAAATGTTTTTTAAGGGGCGCCTGGGTGGCTGAGTCGTTGGGCTTCTGCCTTCCACTCGGGTTGTGGTCCTGGGATCCTGGAATCCAGCCCCACATGGGGCTCCCTGCTCAACGGGAAGCCTGCTTCTCCCTCTCACTCTGCCCCTGCTTGTGTTTCCTCTCTCACTGTCTCTCTCTCTCTCTCTGTCAAATAAATAAATAAAACCCTTAAAAAAAATGTTTTTTAGTACAAAATAAAAATAATTTTATTCTAGAAAATGAGACTAAGAAAACAAGAAAATTGGTCTCATAATTATTGTTAATATTTCAATATTTTTGTGTTTCTCTAAGTAATATAAGTAATGCATATTTATGTAATCTTTATTTTTAAGGAAAATATATTGTATTTGGTTGCATAATAGTTTAAATGCCCTGGAAGAAATAATCTTGCTTTACCAGGAATAAAATATAAACTCGAATCAGGGTCACTTTCCTCTCGACCTCTTCCTTAAATCTTAACGGATATTTTTCTATTCTAGCATTTGTCAGAAAAGCCCAAATCAGAAGGGTTTTGGATCATTCTGGGCAGGTGCAAGAGGACTTTCCTCTGGTCCTGTTGTAATGGCAACCTTGTCCTCTTAGCCCAAGATGGAGCCATCAGCTCAGTCCTTTGCATCTGTGGCTCTGCCTTCAAAGTCATCCTTTTTTTTTTTTTTTTTTATTCTTTCTGATTTCATCCCTTCTCTGTCTCCTTCAGCCCAGGCTGGCAACATTCCTGTTGCTATAAAATTCTCAAAACCTGTCCATCTCCTGTGCGACTCAGGGAGGTTCAAGCTTTTGATAAGTGGGTCTTCCACAGATCTTTTCTGGGTAATTACATCTCTAGTTTTGATTTGTGCTAAGATGTTTGGTTAAATCCATGTGTGACACACCTAATCTCTTTAGCAAAAATTGTCCAACAACACCTTTGGTGTTCCCTCCAGAGTGTGTTTTCTCATTTTTTACGGTATGGATACACTGAGAATTTCCCAAATCTTCAAGTTCTGGTTCCTTTTTGCTTCTTGCTAGTATACATTTTGTAGGCATGTCATTTTAGGCTCCCTTTGAAGAAAACAATTTTTCACACTTTCCATGTTTTTTGATGACCTTCAAAGTTGTTGTTTTGTGGTTTTTTTTTTTTAAGATTTTATTTATTTATTTGACAGAGAAAGTGAACGAGAGAGCATCAGGAGCAGGCTCTCTGCTGAGCAGGGAGCCCAACACGGGGCTCAATCCCAGGACCCTGGGATCATGACCTAAGCTGAAACAGACGCTTAAGGATTGAGCCACCCAGGCACCCATGATCTTCAAAGTTTTAAGGAGTAGTTGTTAGGATTTCTTTTTTGTAGAATGACCTGCAGTTGGAATTTGTCTGATATTTTTCTAATGATTAGACTAGAATTATTTTTTATATAGTTTTTTAAAGAAGACTGCCACAGAGGTACAATGCCATTTTCATCACATAATATCAAGGGTACATACTATCAACATAACTTAGCACTATTAATATTAACCTTGACCATCTGGCTGATGTAGTATTTGTCTAGGTTCTTCACTGTGAAGTTATTTGTCCCCCTTTCAAACTCTTTGGTATGCAGTCCACACTTGAGTGCAAAGTATCTACAAAAATTATATGAAATTCTTTTACATGGGAGATTTGTATCTTCTTCCTCATTTGTTTATTTATTACATCCTTTATATTATTATAGAGTCATGGATATTTATTTTATACTCTCAATAATGATGCAATATTATTTTCTCTTGTCAAATTGTTCCCATTTTAGTTCTTGTGACTTCTTTTTAGTTGGTTCCTGTGTCCCTTTGACACATTCCACTCATTATAGGATTTTTGAGCACCTAAATTTTTTGCACCAAAGAATTTTCAAGCTCATCTTGTATAATTTCTGGTCCATTTATAGAATCAGTGATTTCCCCAAACGGTTCCTTTTATTGGCGAATGACATTAGAAATTAACATCTGGATGGTGAGTGATAGTTTATTTTTACACATTAACTTATATTTTAGGTACTTAAAGTTATACATATAAAATATTAAAATGAATTAAAACTCCACATTCTATAAATAAGTATTTTTATAACTTTTGAATTCAAATATTTGTTGATTTTGTACCATGTGAATATCTTTCTCAGAATTTCATTCATCTTTTAACTTTGTTACTTGTGTCTTTTTCTGTATAGACTTAACACATATTTAATGTAAACAAATGGGTCTCTCTTTTACTTTTTGGCTTATGCTTTGTTTTGTTAATGTAATTTTTAGTACCCTCAGAATATAAACATATTCAACTGCACCATTTTAAAATACTTTAAATTTCATTTCTGTATTATGTCTTTAATTGAACATGTTTTGGGTTTTTTTAAAGATTTTATTTATTTATTTATTTATTTATTTATTTATTTATTTTAGAGAGAGCGAGTGCTCGAGCAGGTCTGGGGCAGAGGGAGAGGGAGAGAAAGTCTTAAGCAGACTCCAATCATGAACTAATCTGTAATGCTACTGCTCTCAAATATTTTATACACACACACACACGGCTTGTTTCTAGGCCTTCAACCAAACTCATTATTTAAGACAATGTTAAACCACACCATTAAATAAATCTTGGTATCTGGTAGATTGACCAGATATCAAAGTTACTGTTTTTCAAAAATATCTAAGCCATGATTTTATCTTTTCTTGGGAATTTGGACTTCTGTGATGGTTAATAATGGGAATATAATAGATTGGATAGCAATTAGGTGGTGGCTCATTCAGCTGCTGTGTATGAGACTCTGTTTCTCCTTTTTCACACCTGCTGGTTTAGTCTAGAGCTTTAGGCATTTTCTTTTCAGCCTCTTTTGATAGTTCCTGTTTAAAAACAGGAATTCTGTATAGCTCCTATGTATTATTGTATAACTCCTGACTTCTGCCTCCTTTGTAGACTATTTATTTTTCATTTCTTATAGGAGACAAATTCCTAATTGCCCTTACCTTCTGGACCCAGAGATCCACAAGTCTAGCACCTTTAGCAGCTCACAACTTTGATTTCCACCCACAAATAAGGTTACCTTTGTGTGTGTGTGCTTAGATTTAGAAAGAGGATGGAAACTCAAGTGGTCATTTTAACAGTCTATCAAACTAGAATATTAGTAGTTTTTCTTTCCACATGTTGAAGGGGAATTGAAAAAGGGAATGGACAGAGAGTTGATGTATTATGTAACTACAAGGAAAATCGTTTTGTGAAAAAATAGAGATCGTTAGGTATGAGTACCGAAAAAGAAGTTTGAGAAATGGGCAACTCGTCCGCGGCAGAATAGAGTTTCAGAATAAAAGTTCTGTCTTTCTATATTTAATTCCTTACTTAATGATGTTTTATTATTCACTAAGACTGAATAATACATGCCATGCATGCATATAAGCCATTCGTTAAAAAAAAAAAAAAAAAGCCTCAAAGCAGAACATAATGACAGATTTTCAGTAAACAAGAACAGGTTAAAGAGATTGAATGGAAACTAAAAGCTAAATCCCATATGCTTTCGCCAAGAGTAGATAAATCTTCAGTCCTCAAACATCCCACTCCTGTGCTATTAAAACTCTAAGCTATTATGAAATATATGTTGGTACTGGAAGGCACTCATTATCTATACAATAATAGCCTCAGAAAAACCTACATCTGCATGCCTCCTGCATTTTCAAAATTGAGAGTATTAGAATCTCTAGAGGGTTTTTCCTTTTATTTCATAATAATAAAGAATTTTGGAGACTTAGGTGGTTTTGAAATATTTACTTTATATGAATGTTATGTAAATATATACTTAGTACTTGAAACATTATAAATTAGGGAGTCAGGGCGCCTGGGTGGCTCAATCGTTAAGCGTCTGCCTTCGGCTCAGGTCATGATCCCAGGGTCCTGGGATTGAGTCCCACATCGGGCTCCCTGCTCGGCAGGAAGCCTGCTTCTCCCTCTCCCACTCCCCCTGCTTGTGTTCCTGCTCTTGCTATCTCTCTCTCTGTCAAATAAATAAATAAAATCTTTAAAAAAATAATAAAAATAAAAATAAATAAATAAATTAGGGAGTCAATTCTCTAAATTAAACATTTGCAAAATAATGTCACTAGTGGGCTTTCTTAAAATTAAAGGCTTTGAGAATTACAAAAACTGCTCTTTGGTGTTCAAAACTCCCTCTCTATAATTACTTTTTTGTCTTATTTTGTTAATGTGATCTATTAGAACAGATATTTAGGGAGAATAAAGTTGTTGTTTGATACTGAAGATTAAAGTTTTGCCTCTTTTCATCCCCTCTTCCATCTCACCTCCACTTCCTTACCCTGACCAAGAAAGTTGTTAGCTAGAAGTTCATCTGAGAAATGACAAATGTCGCTGATGGATTAATGACAGATTTCTGGAGTGTAAAGTATTCAATATTTTAATAGGTGAAGAAAGGATGAGAAAAATGGAACATTTTCTGTGTTGATTTGATACAATATTGTCTTTTTATTTGTTTTGAAAAGTCATCCACCCAAAGGGTAAAATAAAACAATTTTAAAATCAAATGCCACATTTGTAAAATATATGATTTTATATTTTATTTCACTGCTTTATATACTTTCGACAGTTTTTTTTTTTTTTTAAATCATAGAGCTAGCTAGTTTTGTTAGACCAAAATTAAATTTCACAAATCTTTATGGAGCCTGTGTTTAAAGACATTTCATCTGATACATGAATTTGCCTTTCTTCTCTCCTGAAATTTCATTAAAATCATATGAAGAAATAGAAAAAAATATAAACCAATAATAAACTGAGTCAGAACAAGGTCAGCAGTGAACAAAGGATTTCTGGATTTGGGGAAGAGAAAAGTTATAAAATTGTGTTGGCAAATGAATGTAGAGGTAATGAAAGCATGACGAAGTCAATCTGCCCTGGAAAGGTTTTGGATTCTGAGTCCAAGAAACTGTGGAGGAAGCTAGAGAGGAAGGGTGAAACTTGCTCAGCAGTGAACAAAGGATTTCTGGATTTGGGGAAGAGGAAAGTTATAAAATTGTGTTGGCAAATGAAAGTAGAGGTAATGAAAGCATGACGAAGTGAATCTGCCTTGGAAAGGTTTTGAACTCTGAGTCCAAGAAACTGTGGAGGAAGCTAGAGAGGAAGGGTGAAACAGGAGAGATTAGTGATGGAAATGGATGGATTAATAGAAAGTTGCTTTGTTTTAATATACAATTTACTCTCCAGCCTCCATGCATAGTGCAGACAGCCTAGAGTTTACCCACAGAGGGAATAAACCAATATTTTTGCTTAAGGATATGAGAAACAAAACAAAAAAATGTACAAGTAGTGTCCAAAAAACTTAGTGGGTACTGACATTTCAGAAGAAAGCCTTCTTCATCATTTTCATTTCAATCTTGTGAGAATAACAAATAAACTCAATGCTCACCCTAAAAATAAACATGTCCGTGAAGAAAGGTCTTCAAATTCTCATTTGAAAAACTTATAGATTACAAATAATTATTACATATTTTCTTAAAAAGTTACCACCATACATAAAAAGATTTTTATTTATTAGCATAAACCAGAATAAGTATAAATAGAGTAAATGACTTAGGATGAAATAGATACTCAAGGAGACCATCCAAAAGGATATTAAAATGTATTTATTAAATGTTATCTTTAAAAAATGGAAAAGGGGGGTGCCTGGGTGGCTCAGTCGTTAAGCGTCTGCCTTCGGCTCAGGTCATGATCCCAGGGTCCTGGGATCGAGCCCCGCATCGGGCTCCCTGCTCAGCGGGAAGCCTGCTTCTCCCTCTCCCACTCCCCCTGCTTGTGTTCCCTCTCTCACTGTCTCTCTCTCTGTCAAATAAATAAAATCTTTAAAAAAAAAAAAAAAAAGGAAAAGGTATGGCATATACAAAGAGATGCAAAAATAAAAGGAGAAATAGCCCTTAAAAGCTAAAAAGCCCATCTGGTCCTGGGTTTTTCTTTGTTGGCTTTTGGTTACTGATTCAATTTCTTTATTTGTTATTGGTCTGTTCAGATTTTCTATACTTGACTCAGTCTGGTAGGTCTTATGTTTCTAGGAATTTACCCATTTTTTTCTAGGTTATCAAATTTGTTGGCATGTAATTGTTCAAATAGTCTCTTATTATTAATTTATTTCTGAGGCATCCATTGTAATATTTCCTTTCTCATATCTGATTTTATTTGAATTCTCTTTTTTTTCCCCCAGTCTAAGGATCTATTGATTTTGTTTACTTTTTCAGAAAACCTATTCCTAGCCTTGTTAATTTTTTCTATTATTTTCCTATACTCTAGTTGTTTTATTTCTGTTCTAATCTTTCTAATTTCCCCCCTGCCACTAACTTTGGACTTGGTTTGTTCTTCTTTTTCTAGTTCCTTGGGGTGTAAAGTAAGGTTGTATATTTGAGTTTTGTTTTTTTTTTTTTTAATGTAGCTGCTTATTACTACAAACTTGTTCTGTCTTAGTATTGCTTTTACTGCATCCCATAAATTTTGGCATGTTGTGTTTTAATTTTTATTTGTCTCAAGATATTTTTGAAATTCTCTTTTGGTTTTATTTTTGACCCTATTGTTGCTCAAGAATACATTGTTCAGGTTCTACTTTATTTTGAATTTTTCCATTTTCTTACTGTCATTAGTTTCTAATTTTATTCTATTCTGTTCAGAAAAGATACTTGGTATGATTTTGATCTTCTTAAATTTGTTAAGACTTGTTTTGTGACCTAACATGTGATCTATGCTAGAGAATATTCCATGTGGACTTGAGAAAAATGTGTATTCTGTTGCTGTTGGGTGGGAAGTTATATATACGTCCGTTAGGTCCTTTTAGAATATTGTTCAATTCTTTATTAATTTTCTATCTGGATGTTCTATCCACTTTTGAAAGTGGGTTATTGAAGTTTCCTACTATTTTTGTATTGATGTCACTTTCTCCCTTCAGATCTGTCAATATTTACTTTATATATGCAGATGCTCCGCTGATGGATGTATATGTATTTACAATTGCTATATCTTTCTGCTGAATTGACACTTTCATCATTATATAATAACCCTATTTGTCTCCAAAGTCAGTTTAGACTTAACGTCTATTTTGTTTGCTACAGGTACAGACATTTCTGCTTTGTTTTGATAGCCATTTGCATGGAATATCCTTGTTGATTTCTTTATTTTCAGCCTAAATTTATCTTTTATTCTAAAGTGAGCTCTTATAAGGGTGCCTGGGTGGCTCAGATGGTTGAGCGCCTGCCTTCGGCTCAGGTCATGATCCCAGAGTCCTGGGATCGAGCCCCTCATCGGGCTCCCTGATCAGTGGGGAGCCTGCTTCTCCCTCTCCCTCTGCCGGCCGCTCCCCCTGCTTGTGCTCTCTCTCTGTCAAATAAATAAATAACATCTTAAATTAAAAAAGTGAGCTCTTATAGACAGCATATATTTGGGTCTTCTTTTTTTAAATTTATTGAGCCACTCTATGTCTTTTGATTAGGGAGTTTAATTTATTTAACATATAAAATAATTATTGATAAGAAAGGATTATTACTGTCGTATTGTTACCTGTTTTCTGTTTGTCTTATACCTCTTGTCCCTCTTTTTCTTTCTTGCTGTCTTAGTTTGTGTTTTATTATATTTTGTTTTGTACTGATAGACTTTGATCCTTTTCTTTTTTTCTTTTGTATAACTTTGATAGATACTTTTTGACTGTCCTTACATAAAATATCTTATAATAGTCTATTTTAAGCTGGTAATAACAACTTAACTTCACTTGCATACAAAATCTCTACACTTTTACCTTTCTCCCACCCACTTTACATGTTATTAATGTCAAAATTTACATCTATTTATATTGTATACTATTAACAAAGTATTGTAGCTATGATTATTTTAGTATTTTTGACCTCTAATAAATTCTTTTCCTTACTACTAAAAGTGCCTGGTAAAATATCATTCAGATAAAAACAAAGCAAACAAACACAAACATAAAGCAAAAAACAAACTATGTAGTGCTCATAATATTAATGTAAATGGTATATTCTACGTAATAGTTTGGGGGTAAAAATGAAATACTCCTGACAGTTTCCAGAATGTAATGGTTAAATCTCCATCTATGTAAGTATAAACAGTCCCAAATTCCGATATACATCCTACTATGTCTCCGACTTCTTACTCTTTATGCTAGGGGCCTCCAAGTACTGAAAAGTGTCTTTACTGTTGTGGAAGAGACACGTTCCATCCTATTCTGGTGTACTATTTGTAGCAGAGAAGAACTTCCTCCTCTACAGCAGAAGCTCTTGTGGTGTTATGTTTGGAATTTAGATGCTGGGGTAAAGTTCCCTGATCTTCCAGTGACCATGAGTTTTAAGTTGGCGTCTTGCCCCAGAGATAACAATTCATCCAGAACATGTTGTCCCTCTCCCTAGTATTGTGCTTAGAGATAATTCTCCAAGTCAAACTTGTCAGGACCCTTCTATTTTAAGTTCTTTTGGGCCTTTTGCCTGACCTTTTCTACAAAATTGATGCCAGAGATTTGTGCCGTAGGCTAGGTAGCTCACTGCTGTTCTGCCTCACATTGTCAGGGAGTCTCTCTAATGGAAGTGCAGGGCTCAGGAGGTAAAGGTAATATTTATAGAGTGAGTCTGTATCATAAGATCATATTCAGGGAATTGCATCAAAAGCTAGCTTTGTCTGCTTAACCTGCCACCAGTGAGGCTTCAGGGAAGCCTTCCCAGATGTAGAGTATTTTGAATATTTAAGTTTTACATAAGAATTTTTAACCTTAGGGCGCCTGGGTGGCTCAGTTGGTTAAGCGACTGCCTTCGGCTCAGGTCATGATCCTGGAGTCCCTGGATCGAGTCCCGCATCGGGCTCCCTGCTCGGCAGGGAGTCTGCTTCTCCCTCTGACCCTCCCCCCTCTCATGTGCTTGCTCTCTCTCATTCTCTCTCTCTCAAATAAATAAATAAAAAATCTTAAA